>NW_020799109.1:16885505-17196633 GCF_003259725.1 Athene cunicularia | reverse complement strand
GGGGGGGGGGGGGAGGGGGGGCAGTGTTCAGCTCCATAAAATGTTCACTCACTGGGCTGCCATGAAGTAAATATTTTTACAAATATATTATTTACTACAAGGGGAGTTTTTCCTGGAGAAGGCAGATAAATGTGCTTGCTATGGGAGCTTTATGGCCACTGCAGGCCCAACTGTCATTCCTTCGGTACTTCCTGTCAGTCTGACTAAACTCTGTCATCCTTCAACCCAGTTTAAATTAACAGGTAATTTGTAAATGTCACTTCAGGTTAGGCCGCTCATTTTGTTTCTACTCTACCAATGCAAAGTCTAGGACTAATTTTTCTTGTCTTCTTTTAATAGGATTTTCATTTATAAATAGAATTATGTTCTGAAAATAAATTACAGTAAGTGATGCACAGAACTGGTAGCAGCAGCACTTTCATAGAATTTCAAGCACCTACATCAGAAGAGATTAATAAAAACACTTCAAAGGCTAAATTCTATTTAAGCAGAAGACAGCTTTTGGTTAATATTTAATCTGAGTAACTGAGATCTTGGTTGAAAATATAATTTTTTAATATCTAAATTAATTTGCAAAACAAAACCATTAATTTTGCCTGAGAGCTTTCATAGTGCAAAAGTTTCAGTAATTTATTTGAAAAAAAAATTAAAATGTAATTCTGTAGTAAAAGTCCCTATTTTAATATGGAATTTATTTCTAATACAATATATTATATTTGATCAGCAATACTGCTTTTTTAATGCCTGCCAATACATTGTATTGAATAAGAAGAAGAATCAGACTTTTCATGAGAGTTTTTTATTTGTAAAAGAGATTATGTTTAGATTCAGTATTAACAAATAAACAGCACCCGTATGTTTAAAGGTAGTATGCAACTGAAAAAAAGTACCTTTTCACTATAATATAGGCATGCACGATAGGACCTGATATAATATTTTTCATTGTCATGGTTTTTGAAGGGTTATAGTTACAGTATATGCTTTGATTGTTCACCTCAAGCCCAAGTGATCTGGGGGAGCTGTTTGCATACGGAGAATCCTGTGCCTTTCTTTTGCTTTCTAGTGGTAAAAAGCATCTTTTTTTCCCCCTACCTCTCAAGGAAACCTAGCATCTTTCCAGCAGAAAGAGAGACTCAGTTAATGTATGGAAGGGAATCTCAACACCTTCTGGTCCTTGTAAGTTTCCTAGGCTCGGGCAGGGGCTTGACTTTCCCCTCATAGCAAAACACATAGTCTAATCCCCTCTTTTGGCTTCAGTAGTAGCCAAATTCAGCAGTGGGGAGTGCAGGCCAAAATCCAGTCTCTCTTTCACTAACCGCTCTCCATGTTCATTTTATTCTTTTCTGCTGTCATCCCATTCACTTCTTTTCTGCATATTCTTACTCCTATTATCTTATTTTTTTCTCTCATTCTTTATGTTAAAGCATTTATCTGGATTTTTATGACCCTTTTTATTCTTGTTGATTATGTTTCTGATTGTTTCCAGCAAGTCCCCTTTAATATTCCATCAACACACAGAAGTGTTCTGTAGTAGTTGCACAGATGTTTGTATCAAAGGTATCCAATGTGGATAGTGTAGTAGTAGCGAGGATTCTTCTCAGTGACTTGGTGAGCAGAAATTCAAGAACCATAGCAAAACGGTTTGGCACTGGGCCATCAGTGATGAGTGATTACATTGGCTGCTGCTCTGGTAATTAACATATAAGACATATCTACATGGGAGATTGCAATATAATATGACACAAGTTAACTAACTCTCCATTAAAGAGTTGCTTTCTTTAAGTTGGCTTCAGTGTAATTGCTTCAAGCCTCCACTCAGACAACATCTGTATTATTTAAAATCTGGTGTCTGGATCCTAGTTAAACCTGTAAGCACATTGTAAATTTATTCAGACTGTTACTGTAAAGGCTACTACAGGTGGTTTAAAAATGACATTTTTAGTGACATTAGCAGTATCAGAGCCCAGTATCAAATACTGAAAAAGTAATTTTCATTGTGCATTAATACTGACTTATTATCAGAAACATATCTTTTCTATGTAAATATTAACTGTTTTGTTTAAACATTAAAGGTCTTGTTTTATTCTGAATGTTAAGTTAGCATTAGTACAGGAAGAGTCTAGGACTTGAAAAGAGCCATGATTTATTAAGTACTAACAGAAGTTCCCCCACCCTGATTCATGATAATTAGTAGGAATGCAAATCTAGTTGGAATGTAATTTATTTTCTTGTGCTTTAGTGGATTTTAACTGTAAATGCAGCATCAGTCCAATTTTCTACATAGTTTACCTTAACATGGTTTCACGAACTGATCAGCTCAGATTTGTTACATTTTCCCACTGTATAACATACAAAAGATTTTGTGGTGAAACAGAAGTAAGCTTGGATCTTCTCTTTGTGGCCTAATGTGAATCAATACAAGGGAGTATGGTGAAACTTAGGAAACTGACCTTTATGTGAACCAACTGCTGGTGTTCATGAAATTCGAACTAAGACTTGGTTCAAGGAAGACTGTGAAAGAGCTAATATTCTGAAATGCTGACAAAAAGGAATCCATGTGAAATAAATGCCTGTCTGCCTGTCTGACCATCAGAATTAAAGGAGAGAAGTAGAAATTTATTGCTACCTGTCCCAGAGACAAATATGTGAGATAGATGTGCACTGCTTTCTCCAGGATGACATCTAGAGGAGCACTTATTGTCTATCAAAGTTATTGCAAAAAGAACTGCTGTGTCAGTTGCCCTAACTCCATTTAAATACACAGAGATTCTTTGAGCAATTAACTGAGCAGTACTTTGGGTGATTCTTTGAGGTGTTTGTGTTCACTTTACATCAAAAATTCACAGAAAGTAAGGTAAGATGCACATTTATCTTTTAATCAGAATATTTTTCCCATTTTTTTTTCTCACTTTTAGTTTACTTGAGAAGGTCAAATGAGTATGCACTTGACATTTACTGCAGGGAGAAAACTGTGGAGGTCTATCTATGATCCTCCTTTTACAGGCAGTAGATTAAGCAAAAATTCAGAAGATTATCTTTATAATTTCACCAATTTATTGAATTACCTTTTTTTATGCCTGAGTTTTCGTTTCATGATAATTGTCTAGATCGCTATGTCTCAATGCAGAAGATGTTAATGTTCCCAAGAAGCCACATCATACAACCTAGCAGGTGTTTTTTACATGTTGTTCCCTTTTTCAAAACTGGATCACGCTTCATAAATTGCACTTTGTTTATCAGTTCTTGACTGAGAGCTAGAGGAGTTGAAGGTGGTGTTTTAAGCTGCACAGTAATATGACATTCACTATCCTAACATCTATCTAGGTAACTCTTGGTGGGAGATAGATCGGCACGCCATATTCAGATATTAATGTCTATGCTAATCAAAAGTTGTGATATCTGAGTTTGGGATTTTTGAAGCACAACACTGAACAATGTGTTGTAGTGACTATTTCTAACACCTTTCTGTATGACAGATCGGGCTTTTAAATATAAAATTAGTGATAGTTTAATTTAATCTCATACTTCAAAGTATGTAACCATTTTATAGAATCACCCTAAAAAGTTTTAAATTACTGCCCCTGGGCTGATGCTTTGGTTTAGGATTAGGACTAGATGATAACTTCAAGCTGCAATGATAACAGTGAATATGAACTTCATATTATTTTATATGAGTTTTCAAACACTGATTTTTAGCACTTCAATTTCTGGTGTCCAAACAGGATCCTTCTGGACTGATTTGAAACATGCTTGAAGGGAGCAGTTGTTCCACACTAAGGAAAACATAGGCTGAGATTCTCTCATTTTCTATCGAGTATTGGGGAGATTTGAAGCATAAGGTTTAGCAAATAGCTAGCAGTTGAGACAGATGAGGGCAATCTTCCTCAAAGCTGTTGCGTTAGACTGAGACAAGACTGCATCCATGTACAAATGAAAAGTTTATCTTTGCAAGCAGGAATGCTATAGTTTGACTATTTTCAATTAAAAGTTGGATTCCATAGTGCATTGAATCTGTCACAGTGAAAAATGTAGGCTGATTGTTAATAATACTGCTCTATAATTATTACTATTATACAGTCCAGATACCTCATGAGGGCATGATCCTCTGATTCTATTAGGTTTTGTATAGACTGTAGAAGAAGCAATTCCTGAGCTGTAAGGTTGGTAAGCTAAGTATAAGTCTCATGCAAGTAGATTCAAGAAGCTTTTCTGTTGTGGTTATTGATGTTGTTGCTGAAAGCAATCTGTCACAGCGAGAGCTACCCCCTTTTACCCTTACATTGCATGCTCGTTTTCTCGTTTTGACATGTTAGGTGTTGAATGGCTAAGAGTGAATTTTCTTGTTAAAGATGGTGATTTTTCAATATTTAAAACCCCAGAAAATATTTTAAAATATTTTCTTAAATTTATAGAGAGTTTAATAAAAAATGTTTCAACACAAGATTATTGAGATATATTGCCTTCTTCAAAACAGAGAATTACAAACACCCTCTGCAGAACACTTTTAATGTAATTTTAGAGTGAAATAATTACTTGGAGGTGCCTGTGGTACAGTTTAGCACCTTTTTCCCAGGGATATATAATTATGGATTGAAGAGGACAAGAAATTGGTGTAGACAGGTGTTCTCTCACAGCATCATTCCCCTTAGTGGACTGATGACAAGTGAATGCTTGTAATAGGAGATAAAATTCAAGTTTAAATGTTTCTTCTCCAGCCAGATGACTCATAAAGGTGTAAAAGCATGTATCTTTGTTGGGCCATCCATCTGTTTACAAGAAACACCAGTTGGCACTCTTGCTGTATTAGCCATAACCTAGACAACAAATACTCATTGTAAGACCCCTTTGTTACTAATTGGAATAATTAGATTGAAAAATTCCATTTTGTTTTAGAATTTTGCTGGAAGTGTCCTGCTATTTCAGAGAATAATGAGGGGAAACACACTGCTTTGTCTGTGTTCATTACTTTAATGTTACTGAGAAGCTCTGGTGCTCCCATGGAAGGAGCAAAGACTTGCCACTTGGCAGCAGTGAGAAGCATGTCAAGATGTGGCTTTCACTGTCATCATGAAGGAAGTGTGAAAGTTTGGCTAAGTCATGAGCTGCTATAAAAAAATCCAGTCAGTGTTTGCTTGTTTGCTTCAGGGGGAGTTGTTAGAGTTCAGCAGCTAAATTCTTCATTTTAGAATTTTTTTTTGGTATTTTTTCTGTGTCAAGATTTAATCTCTCCCTCCTGGGTTGCATGTCTGAGTGTGGAGATTGCATGCCTAGAGAGCACAAATATTCCTTCCTTCCCCAGAGCTGCTGAAGCAGAGCAGGCAGTGGTGCTGCCAGCACCAAAATGTGGGCATGTAGGCACTTGAACACCAGAACTGAGAGTGAGAATAAACTTCCCTGTTATCTCAGTGCCCTTCTGCTATATCCTGGGACCCCACTTCATTCAATGTGAAGAAGGTAGAAACAGTAAATTGGTAAGCTGGGTATGGGAGCTGGGAGAAAATTCTAGGAAAAGGGTGATATGATAAGACTAGGGTGAGGAACAGTAAATACAAAAAAGATTCCCACTTGACAAGGAGAGAAAAAAGCAGATCAGTTAAGGAGGCTGGCAACTGAATGTTGTCCTGGAGAACTGGATTCTTATCTTATGTCTGTTAAGCTGGAGAAATCTTGTAAAAAAGCGGAGTAACTGAGTTCTACAGTAAAAGTGAAAACCCCACATTCCTCTTTGGCCTGAGAACCCCTGAGGCAGGGGAAGCTGGGAGGAAGACCAAAGGGAAGACAAATCTGCCATGGGCTGTTTCCAGCCTGAGACATGCCAGGTTTTGCACAGTCTTTTATTATGTTTGAATGTCATTTCTGCTAGCGGGGACTTGTGTCTTTTAAACAGATCATGGAAACTTGAGGACCATTCCTGATCCAGTGTACAGAAGCCTGAGCCTCCTAGTTGTGCCAGTGTAGACAGAGAGAGGAGGGGAGAAAATGGTCACCCTCATCTACAGCAAAAGCTCCCAGCTCTGGAGTGCTCATATGAATGGGACTCCAAGAAAGTGCGTTTAGTTGTCAGTCCTCCATGCAGTATTCCCAGAGATGGATCAGCAGAGGTTGTTGATAAAAATGTGGGAGTTGGCTAAAGTGCCATCACAAGGTGAGGATCAGCGCAGGCCATAGCCGAGGTGGTACAGGGCAGGAGCCAGGCAGTTGGGGCAGCACCTGGCATAAACAATCGACACCCCTGGCTTGATCCAGCCTGAGCTAGGCCTTGCTACCCAGCAGGAATGGGTCATTTCAAACTACACGCTGGAGCGGAAAGCAGCCAGCTGGCCCCACATGAACTCTGGAGAAAAAATGTGTAAGGTGTAAAGTTATAGTTTTATAAATCAGTCATTCCCTGCTTATCTACATGGGCATAGTTCTCTGTTCTACCTTTAATGAAAATATGGGTTGTTGAACTGCTTCTTTGCAAGTGGGGAAATTGGGTTTCTAGTTTAAGCATCAGAAAACTTAGTGTAATTATCTCTAGGTTCATTATGATGGCTTGACTTTTTGTGGTAATTCCCATAAATTTAAACCCAACCCTTGCTGCTGCCAGTGGCAACAGTATTACACTTATGTCAACTGACCCAGAAGTGTGGTTTCATTACCCCACAGAGGTACGCTCTGATTTAGTGAAGTGCTTCATAACTAGAATAGGTCAATAGGAAGTGCACTTGAACAAATACAGTGTTGCACAGTGCTTAATATTAAGGAGAAACAGCGTTAGGCATCTCAGAAGAACCCAAGATGAGCAGATATCTTTAACCTTATTAGCTCTGTGCCTCAGCTTCCCACTTGTAAAATGGTTTACAATTAAATGAACCAAAGGGATGTTATGAAAATAAATTCATTAATGTTTGAGAAATATTCAGATACTATACAATGGAGGGTAATAGACTGTCCCACAAGTAAATGAAAATTCTTTGTTCTGTAAAATACAGTTTGAAGAGAGTGTGCACTGAGAAATATGGGGGACTACTCTCTGAACAGTGAGGATAACAGAGTTGTTGAATACCTGTCCTGCTCATTTGTTGAGCACCATCTACCCAGGAGACCAACTGAAGTGAATATTTCCTGTGGGAAAAAATAATAATGTAATCATATAATTTAAAACGACATTGTAAATCATGAATTTAAGGAGGAATGAATTAAGATTATATGGGTGTTAGTGCTACCTTAATTGCAGCCACAATGAGCCACCTTACTTCTTACATTCCTTAACATTGCTTGACTTTGCAACAGCAGTGCCTCTTTAATCTAGTAGGTTTCTGAAGGAGTCTTTGAAAAAAATGAAATTAAAAGCAAAAAAAAAATTTAAAAAGTCAGCTAAATCTGATACTTGCAAGTAATTTTCAGTGTCACACCAGGAATTCAGGGGTGGAACAGCCATTATTGCTAATGGTAGCTGTCTGGCCTAATCCCTCCACATTGCACTGGATATTTGTACAAGTGTAAATATATAAAGACCAATAGGTACTCTTTGCAAAGCACTTACTAGGGGCTATTTATAGTACTTCTCACAATCTTGTGATAGAAAAACTACTTTTAAGAATCATGGTAAGTCTGGGCTGTATAAGCTGTGCACACAACATCCCTAAGAAAGGAAGAAACAAGATAAAATGTTTGTCAATTTTTTCCTAACTGCTCTTAGTCTGTAGCAGGACTTTATCTATTTTATTTGCATCAGAAAATGCTTCTCCAGACACAAGCTTTGTGGCTACATACTCTGGAGAAGCAAGTTGAATCCAAGAGTCATCTTCTGTCCCTGGACCAGAGACGTCCCCATGAACCTCCATCCTTTGCTGATGGCAGCTGTGGGATGGAATGGGTGTGAGTACTTTTCAGATAGTGGCACAGCTGGTGTTTCCTAACCAAACCTTGCGTTCTCCCAGAATAAATGGGGGAAGGTGTCTGCACATAGTCATTTGTATGCCAACAAAGAGTATTCTTTTTAAGTGGCTCCCCTCAGGGTCTTGACCTGGAAAACCTGCTCTTAAAGATAACCAGATTAATAAAGCAAGGGCATGAGCTGTTAGGAGGCAAATTACCTATTCATCTGATCCAGGTAGTTGCACTTAAATAGACATGAGAGGCAGGATTAAACAAAGCAAACCAAAATTTCATTTATATCTTCATGTCCCTGTGTGGATTTTAAAGGAAATTAGGGAAGAAATATATTGGACTGTATTTCTTGGGCTTAGTTGTGTTAAGACACTGCAATGCAGTTACATTTTGGATTTTGTATTTGACTTTACTGATTCGTGCTGTTGTAATGTTATTAAAAATACTCGAGGTAGACTGATAATGAAGTCAGATTAGGCTATAAAGTCTTCCTGACACATAATAAAAAACTCTGCTATTTTAGATATTAGCACAGAAAATCAAAGGTATTTGATTTCTGAAATAGTGAAAGAGAGTCTTATCCCTCCAAAGTCTATGCTGAGTCAAAGCAGCACGCGGAAATAATGCAAGTAGAGCACAGCACAGCTGAGGAGAGGCTGGGAATGGGAACATGATACTCGCTGGCTTATGTTCCTCAGCAGTACATGCAGAGTGGCCATAGGTGTGCATCTGGAGCAAGGCAAGGCTTGATCTCACTCAACTGCCCCTGGCTCCCTTTCAGTAGGGCTTAGCTAATCTGTATATTTGTAGATGTAAGAATTTTGGCAACTTCACTGAAAACATGATCTGTTTGATTTCATTGGTCATTTACAGTAAACGGACTCCAACATCAGTCATGTTGAAAGCTGTTTGTTCATCAACTGCTTGTAAGAAATATGTCATCTGCTTAAGAAAACTGCCACAGTTCAAGGCTAAAAATACCATACTGCATTAGCCAATTTGTTCAGGGAGGTTTTCTTTCAAATTTGTTTCTAGCCCATGCTCAGAAAATATAAACTACTAGCTGGTCTGGTCTCCTGAAACACAAGTATCTAGCTGGAAAGAACAACTTGTATCAGCTGGGCAGATATAATTAAAGTTTCAGGCTTACTTCATACCCAGGTGGAGACTTTGAAAGACTTAAGGGAATTTAGTGCTAATCCAAACCTAGTATCTTCCAACCGATGACATGATGGGCAGCATGGAACTGTAATTGGAAGGGCATTGGAGGGGGACTTGAAGCGATTACAGAAGAGAGAGAAGAGAGGATTAGACAAGCACAGGCGTAAGTACAGCAACTTCAGAAAATTACCTAATGCAATGCAGTTCTTGTGTCTTTATGATATTCAGGATCCTAGGCTTGTCAGAGAGTACAATACTACACACCTTTCAGTTCTGTTACAGAAATCTGCATCTGAGTGCAAACTGTCAAAGCCTTTGCAAGCTAAAGGAAGTCGCTTAGGAAGATGTAGGCAGTTCATCTGGCAATGCCTCCTGTTAATCCTGCCATATATTAAATCATCTGTCTTATCTTCGGATCTGTCAATGCAGGACAAGTGATCAAGATTCAAGATGCTCTTCCATACATCATGTGGCACATGGCCTCACAGATGTGGGGGTACATGATCTATCTGCACCCACAGATCTTGATTAATGTTGAGATCCTCTTTGAAAGGATTTTTTGGGAAGGCTCCCTTTAAATGACATGGCATCTTCCACTGTGGGAATTCCTCTTTGCCGTGTCATATAATTGTTTATTCCAACAAGTGCTCAGGAGCTACAGTTAGGGATTAAACCAAGCTGCAAGCGTGTACATCCTGGTTTTATGGCTTTGCCTCCAGCTTCTTTTCTTAATGTTGCTTTCACATTATCTTTGTCTCTTCCCACTTCTGCTTTCCTTTACTTTTATTGGTGCTTTTCTCCTTGATTATGTCCTCCCAAACAATTTATTTCCTATCTCTGATTTGGAATGGATCTTTATGCTGTTCTTTCACTGCCAGCCTTCTTGCCTCTACCTGATGGTTAGCAGTCATTTCTAACCGTAATGTGAGAGACTTTGGCATGCAGCGGAGTGCTAGTCTTAAGAGCAGACACTGCCCAAAGGGACAGCATGGGAAATGCAGTGAAACCAGATGAAATCCAGTATGACCACTTGAGATCCAAGTCAGGAAAGGCAGATTTTTAAATTATATGTTGTATTGCAAGGTGGGGAAAGGAAATTATTGAAGTCTGTTTCCCTTACAATGAAGGGTGGGACATATTTATTCTAATTTTACTTAGTATTATATTTTTTAAGGAGCTATTGCAGATGGAAAACTATATTACTCTAGTTGATCCAAGAAGGCAGATAGAATCTTTGGATAGCTCCAATTACAGAAGAAATTGAGATAGGTAATTCTGTGAAGTTATCTTGTCTGATGATAAAATTCTGTTGTACTTGCACATAGGAGGCATTAGCCAGCCCAAAACAGTTCCTCTGTCCACATCACCAAACCCCACGTAGCAGCATTACCAGGAGAACCTTCTAGGCTTCTCTTAGCTTACACAAATTGAGACTCGCTTCCTTCTCATTGCTTACACGCCTCCATCATGCTTTCAAGCAAGATTCAGCAAAAACATTTTTTTTTAGATCATTTTCTGGACTCATCTTTGGGGTTTTTTTGTTTTGGGTTTTTTTGTTGGGTTTTTGTTGGTTTTTTTTTTTTTGAGCTGTGCTATGAATATTTTAGTTGTCTCAAGTAAGCATGAGCAAGCCAACATCAGACATCCACTTTTTCCTGACAGTGTCCTTTTTTTTTGCCTTTAAATGCTACCTGCATTTTTCGTATCTCTTTCTGTCCCCCATACACCTTCAATACACCTGATTTAATTTTTTTAAGATCTTTTGTGGTGATAGCACCCAAACTTTATTAGGAAAGGCAGTTTCCACTCCAATCCTGTCTAACAGACCTATGTTTCGGTAAGATTCGGCCTGGAGTGATGGGGTGTTTTCATCAATATTGTCACATTGTACTATTGGCAATGACGTAATAGCTTGGCTAATTAAATTCTAGTAATATGCACTTACATGTCTGATCACTACTAAAGCTATTCATTTTATATAATTTTAATCTTTAAAATGTAACAAAAGCTATTTGAAATGAGTGGCTTACTGTAAATGAATGGACAGAGACCACAGTCAATAAGTAAAGTGCTCATTCACCAAAGTGCTTTAGCAAGGTTTTATTTTGTTAAAGATTTGAAGCTGGACATAGTGTTGAACTGAAGCCCATCAGCCATTCCTGTCATTTATTTAGATTTACTAAATGATCTAAAAAGAGATTCAAATGCCAGAAGAAAAGGTTGGGCAGAAGGACTACTAGGCTAGTCCTCAGCAATCGCACTGTCCTGTTTTCGATGCCACTGAAGACAAAATGCTCTGCAACAAATTATGTGACACACCATGTTACATCAAAACACTTTGTTTTATCTTGCTTTTAATGTGAATTGATACAGTATATGACACAGGACTTGTGTTGCCCCATAAAAAGACCCTAGAATCAGAACCACAGAATGGTTTGGTTGGAAGGGACCTTAAAGATGACCCAGTTCCAACCCCCCTGCCACGGGCAGGGACACCTTCCACCAGCCCAGGTTGCTCAAAGCCCCATCCAGCCTGGTCTTGAACACTGCCAGGGAGGGGGCAGCCACAGCTTCTCTGGGCAACCTGTGCCAGTGTCTCACCACCCTGGAATGCAACTCAGTGTATAAATAAAGTGCACACTTAGGTGATGTGGGTACTGGTTTGAAGAGCAACTGTATGGCTTGACATCTTCCTCAAACTTCAACACGTTTCCTGTAAAGTTAACTACCACTTGCTAGTGACCCGGAAGAGAGGAATACACAAGACAAAATAAGTATTAGCCCACAGCAAGTAAGATTTCAGGCAGTTTATTAAACATTATCTTTGTTTCAAAGCAGTACGCTGGAATAACATCCAAATGACTTTCAAAGCTTCAAGGATAATTTTTGTGTTATATTTTAACAATGTATTTTATCACTATAGCTCGCTTTAAATTTGCTTCAAATATTAAACAGACACTGGCTATAGTAGTTAGCTGAATTGTTTATGGGATCAAAATCAAACTAAACGTTCAGAAAATTTTCAGCAAGAGATTCCAGTTAATGAAAGCACCATTTGTGATGTGCTAAAACATGTATACACATAGGTATTGCCCCATTTATCAGACATGAGAGCTAATTACCTCATCCACTGCTATATTTCTTCCATCCTCTGCATTTCAATTCCCAATATTAACACATAGGTGGTCAAGCTGACCATCGAATAGCCTACATGAGCATGAATGCATTAAATAATTTAATGTTAGAAGAGTTTATTAAACTGCCACATTCTAATCAGCATGCGTACCTGCCTTCATTAATCTTGCACTGGTCCATGGTGTGTCTCTACAGTCGACATAGAGTGTGCTAATGTTAATAGGAGCTCTTAACAAACAGGATCAGTTAATCAAGGAAAATTTACTATTAGCCACATGACCATGCATACTGAAATCTAATTACAATCAGATTTAACCTCTTCATTACTGTATTCATCCAAATATTTTTGTTATCACTTGTGATACTAAAGTATTCCAAACTGAGACATGATTATACTAACTTGAACAGGAAATACTTAGATCAACACACTTTTATAAGAAGGGAGACTTACCTTTTGCAATGTTTTCAATGTATAATGGTATATGGCTTATATTTATTGCCAGAAGCAAGAAACCTAGTACCACTTTTTCTCATCCAAAACCTGGCTACAGGAAATAATTGCTAGAATGGAATGTTGAAAAATGAACTTCAGTATTGTGCAGGTTTAAGCCCTGCCGTGACCGGAGAGCATGTTGCTGTTGCCCCTTCCCCACCTGCGCCGGTTGGGCTGGAAGTGAGGCACAAACCCGGGCTAAAATAAGAAGAAATTTAATACAACAGTGTGATAAAACAATCTGAACAACAACAGTAACAATGATAACAACAATAAACAGCAATAATAGTGAAACAAGACAAACGATATACAGAGAAATACTGCAAAATGGTCACGGAACAGGTTCCCGCCACCGAGCCCACCAAAGAGCAAGTAAAAAGGTTCCACCCCTGGGCCTGACACCAGCATGGTATGAATAACCCGGCTGGAGATCCCTTCCCCCTCTCTCTCTGCTGGGGAAACCTAACCCTATCCTAGTTGAACCAGGACAAGTATTCAGGATTAATTCAGATGGAATTTAGGACTTGGTAAAATGTCAGTTAGCACTGGATATGGTGGATATAATTTAGAATATACAGTGGTTTTAGCAGCTAAAGTGTTTTAAGCAATGTATTTCTTTCTGATAACAATTGAACCATACTATTTTATATCACTTGGCTATTTTCATTAGATCTTTGACTGTGATAAGCAATTAAGGTCCATCAGTGGCTGTGATTCTCTGAGTCTGTTCACAGAATGCAAGAGGCTGGAAGGGACCTCTAGAGACTTAGTTCTTGACAGAGACAGGGTGAATGGAAATAGTTCCATTTTAGAGCTATTGATTTTTATTTATTTTATTTTATGTTATTTTATTTTTTAAATGTCCTTTTTCTGTATGCAGAGAGTAGACAGTATTAGTTCAGAGCAGAGAAGGTCAAGTCTGATTCTTTAATTAGGAATCTGCATGACATTTTGGGTGGAAGAGCAATGTATTTTGAACCATAATAGAGGAAAGGATTCTGAACTCTTTTGAATTGCTGAGAGTCATTTGCATTAGGAGTTTCTTGACTGAGAAGCATATCACTGCACCTCTGCCTCATGGTAAAAAGTGTGGATTGAGTCATAACAATGGCATTTGCTAACTTTTGAGTAGGGACCAACCTCCCGCCTTGGGGACACTGCTGAGCCCTTTATTAGTCTCTGTCACTATGTGGCCTTTGCTGTCACTCTTCTCCCTTCCACTCTTCCTCACCCCTTCTCCATTCTTCCTCCTCCTCCATTCTGCTATTTAAACTGAGTAACTTTTGCAAAGGAGATAAAGTCCTGAAATGGCTTCATCGTCTGGGATATCTGTTTGTTAAAAACCTGCCTTTTGGTGCATTCGAGTGGTAAAAGTATTTTTTGTGAGATAGGGTAAAAGTCAGCCCAAGACAGGATGGTAGAGCTGAGTCCAAGAAGTGAAATGGACTTGCTAAGGCAGATTCTTTTTTTTGTTTGCTCCCTCTCCTACTGTTCTAACATCCTCTCTTTTCTCTTCTTTCTTGTCTTCTCTGTTACTTTAGATTTATTAGGTCCACGGGGGTTTGCATTTGCTTTCTTTCACTCCTGTTCTTCTATCTTTTGGCCTCTTTTCCTTCTCTCAGTTTCTTTTTGTATTTCTTTTTTTCATTTTGTAACCTTACTCTTGGACTACTCTTCTTACCTTACTAGCACCTTTAATGCAAGATGCATTAAAGAACTCATTTGAGGGTGCATGAGTGTTTGAGGGTGTTTTATGCCTGTTCTGTGAAGACTTCTCTGTTACAGATAGGCCTTTTCATTATTGCAGCTGTAGGTTAACGTGGCTACTGTGCTTGATAGATGGAGTCTTACATCATACATACAGCTCGGACAGTCAGTGAGCTGGTGAGAACAAGGACTGTTCTCCCTAACCTATCCTAGATTTTCTAGTATCATTCTCTGTAGGGATAGTTCAGCTTTATCCTTGATGAAAACTGAGCAACCCGATCAACTGAACTTTTTATGTGTGCCAAAGACCAAATGAGTTTTCATGTTTGTCCTGTCACAGAAGCCATCTTCTGCTAAACTATATACTCTTTAAGGTATGTGATTGCATTTGGAATGAAGTCATGGCTGTCACCCAATTATCAGTTTGCTGCAGTATACTTACTCTGACAGCATATGCACAGTACTTGTTGAATTTTGGGGAAAATGGTGCATTTTTAGGTCACTATCTAACTTGCAGAGAAACTGTAGGATAAAGAATTTGACTACCATGAATGGGATGTAGTGCTGATGGGATGCGGGAGAGAAGATTTATTCCAACCTAGCTGTTATGCAGTTACACTGCTTGTCTTTTCAGCATATTTTAAATTATAACATATTTAGGGACTGTATTGGTATCTGGTGCTCTGAACAGCCCAAATAACATTGTCGGGGCTAAACAGTGGAATAAATATCACAACATAACAAGACCAAGATCTGATTCTTCATTAGTAGAATATCCTTCCTCTGCTCTGCTTTCTTTTGTACTTTTGGTGCTTTCGATTGCAATTGCTGTGTAAATCTGACCACAAAGGAGAACACTGATAACTTGCTAAATGTACAAATCCAGCATGATAGAAGAATTTAATGCAATAGTATATTACTCAAATATAATGTAGTTTGGAAATGTCATATGATAATCCTACATAAAACCCTATTCATCAAAAGGCTTCTGCTGTCAGGTCATGATGATGCTTTGATTATTTTACACATTATTTACACTGGATAGAGTTAGAAGGCATATTCTATGCATGATTCAAGATGAAAAGTAATCCTTTAAAAGAGAGGGTGTATTCTTTGTACAGATGTTAATTTTGATCATAGGAAAGGGGGGAGAAGTACGAATAATATTGGTCAGGACATAACAGTATTTTGAAATTACTCTTAAAAAGTGAATGGATGTATAACATGAAAGTATTTTTAAAAATTTAACATTACATTAAAGTATCTGCTTGAGTTCTGTGACTGGGAATTTGTAAGCTAAAGGAGATATGGCATTTGCTGTAATGAAATTAGGATGACTAGAAAAAATGTCTGAAAAGGGCCTAGACTGTAGAAAAGAAGGACAATTCAGCAAGATTTGTGGCATCATATATCACAGGGCAATACTGAGATCATAGCAGCTGTTTAACACTGCAAATGTGTGTTTATCAGTCCAACTGAATAAACAAAATCAAAAGAGGTAGAAATGCCATGGAGTCCTGGTGCTGTTGTGCTGACCATTGCTGAAAGGGGCAGGTAGTCTGTGGCAAGCAGTGTATGGGGGAGAAGTCACACATTCATTAAGTTATCATTGAAGGGAGGTCTGAGAATTACAGCAAAACCTGTGAGTAATGAATGCTACAGATGACAGCCCACATTTTCACTCTGCTTCCCCTTCCTTCCCTGCCCCTCCCTGCCCCGCCCTGCCCTGCATTTTAAAGACCATGTTTTTCTTCCAGCAGCTCCCTATTAGGAGTAGATGATATGTGTTGTCCTTGAGATTCACTACTGCTCTGTTTGGATTCACCATTGCTCTGTGAATTCTCCCGGTTTCCACAGGAAAATTAAAAATGCTGATGTAATTTCCCCTCACTTTTAAAGTACCTCTCCAGATTCAGTGTTTCCCTCTGTCCCTGACTTAACAAGCAGATTCCTACCAACAAGGTGATAAATATTGATGTTGTATTGATGATGCCGAAATTATCTTTCTCCATAACGATTTAAAGTAAATATTCTTCATGTAAAAGTTCAATTTGTAATATGTATATCAGAAGACAGTGGTAAATTAAAATCATAAGCTTTACTTAATTATGTACAAGTGTTCCAGTGGTCTACTGCCACATTTTACTGAAGTAAAAAGTGTTTGCCACTAAATATTGATGCAGTTTTATCCCTTTTTTATTATCATGTTTGCTGAATTTCCTACACACATCAAATAGTAGAGAAAATAAAATGGGGCATAAACAGTTTTAGAAAATTAATGTTATAGGGAATTCGCTGAAGGAGCTGGAAGGCCAGATTAAAACATTTTCCAGACCTGCTGAGAGCTTATCTTAAAACATGACCAAGATAATTGTTTTATTTTCCTCTACTGAAACATCTGGAATAAGTTCCTAAAAAGATAAGAAGTGTATGCACGAACTGCAACTGCAGCATAGTGTTACACTCCCACATAGCTTTTCATTTAATGTGTTTCAACTACCACCTGGCCAAACAGAGAGGAAAATTTAGTAAAACATGTTCAAGCTCGATGAAGTGTTCAATCTTTTGCTATTCCCTACCACTCCTCACATGATTTGTCTCCTGCTTCTCTTTCTCAAGGGCTAAATGTTTCAGGGAATCACAGTTTCTAGTCAGCGGAGTAACCACAACAAAGCTCTTCTGGAAATGAAAACTACATCCAGGCTCTTCTGCTTTTATCTGTAAATGAAACACACTCTTGTAAGCCTGAATCTGTTGTTGTAGACTGTGATGTCTAAGGGAGTTAGGCGCCAATTTATAAATCTCATCTTGGAAATCCCATCTGAAGAAAATTATTTCCTTATTCTTTATGATTATATGACATTAGGAGATAAAAGTGTTTTCACTAGAAAAACTTATTTGTAGCTGAGATTTCCATTAACGAGAGTATGATCGCTTTTCTACGCTGCCTGTGATTTATATACTGAAGATATAAGTGGATACAGCTTGAAAATATAGAAACACTTGTATTCAAAATAAATGATAATATATTTCAGTTTAATGGCAAACTGTGAGATGCTAAGGAGGTGCTTTTCAGACAGAAAGCTATATCAGGTCTTTTTGCAACAATATGGTACAATGCTGTCAATACCAAATACATCTAGAAGCAGGAGTGAGATACTTTTCTGGTAGTTCATGATCACCTCCAGGCATCCCTTCTAGGAAAAGCATATGAGAATGATGCATGACTTGCAAAAACACAATTGTTAATTCTTAACAAAAGGAAAAAAGGAATAATTATCCAATTGTAACAAATATATGTGTGACACAGACAGATAACTCACAGCTTCTTGATGCTGCAAACCTGGTAGCAATAGATGTAAAAGGTTGTGAAGACCTTTTGAATGCCAGTTTCTGAGCTATTCTGTCAGAATATCCTTATTCTGCTAAAATTTAAAAATCAAAGCTGAAGTATTCCTTACTGTGTGATCTCATTGCTTTTTAAGTCAGGATTCTGACTTCTACTCCTTCAAAATGAAGGACATGCCAGCAGCAATATAATATCTTATGTCCAGCTGGAAATTACCACCAGAATCATTGTTTCAAAGGTTTTTTCTTGGAATAAATGCTATTTCTGTGACTTCCTCCTCAGCTCCTGAAACACTGTGAAGAATAAATGAATGAAGGAGCCCAGAAAGTATACTTTCACATCTTCTCCCCCAACCTTTTTATTCACCATTGGAAGGTTCTGATCTAATGATAACAACAAATTCTATATGCTTTTCTTTTTTTTTTTTTTTTTTTGGTAGTTTGTCAAGAACTGCTCAATTTTTAAAGTCAATATTTAATCGCATTTCAAATATTTTCAAAACAATGTTTCAACATTTTCAAAATGTAATGATTTGATTTGAAATAATTTTCTATTTCAAGAAAATTACTTGACTGAGACAAAACAAGTACCCAGTTAGTGTTGAAATGCTATCTAAAATTTGGATGTGGTCTAAACCAAACATTTGACTTTTTGGTTTGCTGAGCATTTTATATTTTGTTTGTTTTCAGGTCATTCCAAAATGAATCCACTCTTATCCCCTTTCCTTGGAATTGCAAGTGAGTCTTATTTTAACTTTAGATAACCATCTTATCTATTAAAAAGAAACAAAGAGAAGAAAAATATAGAGATAAGGCACACAGGAGCTACCAAGAGTAACAAACGTTCATAGAAGTGCATTTCAAAGAGTCAAAGACAGACATTTAAATCCTGTTTCAGGTCACATGTTTTACAGATCTCAAAGGCAGGAAAGCTCTATCTTGACTCAGGGTTTTTCTGAAAGCTCATTCCTGGATCAGAGTTTTGACATGATTATAATTCAATCAGATGATAATGGTCCCATCTGGCAATAGAATAGCAAGTCAGCCGAGACCGATGAAGGTGACATTTTACCTTCTCCATATTCTTCATTCAGGAGCTCAAAGGACCTATAAATTTGATATCCAGCTCTTCCTCCTTACTTCCTGGCAGTATGTCCGATTTTCAGTCCTTTCCTTTTCCCTTTTTTTGCTGAGACTATGCCTACATTTCATCTCCTGATGAATGTTGTAAAATCTTGTTTACTTCCTCACTCTTCATAACTTTTCCCACCTTAAATTTGCTGCTTATCTATGCTTTGAGTTTTTAAGTGTTGTCTTTTCTTGCTTCTTAATAGCCTTAACTAGAGAAGGAATTCAGTATGAGCTTTGCTGTGTCTATACCATTTCTGCAGTCCTTTCCACACAAATGAGGAAAGTTTAACAAAGGTAGCTATGCTTTTTTAATACCAATGCAGACTTTCCCAACAGTAGCCTGAATGCCAGTTCTTGGCATTGCGTTGTTTAGACTGGCATTTAATATCTGAATACGTTAGTACCTTGTGCTTAATTAAAGCAAAGAGTGATTAGAAGTCTCATGATGCTTCCTAATTCAATACCGAGGTCTATACTCATAAGATGAGACTGTAACTGCAGATCTTTTTCCTCAGGAGTGAGGTTTTCATGTGTAGTTCCTTGTCTGTGCCATTTGCTTCACCATTGCTTCTTTTTGCCATTTTGGTTGTGCCTGTACCTCTGTCAGTAAGAAACCTGTAAGCCTTGGGGACAAGAAGGTAGTAAGGGAGAGAGGGTTTTAATCCAAACCATTTTGGTGTCTCATAGATCATCCCCTTCCCTTCTAAACAACACCCAGTCTAAACATGAGGGCATGTGCATACAAGAGCAGGAAGAGGCAGAAGGAGTATGTTAGGGAAGAGCTAGGAACTTCGTAAACTGGCTTCATCACTAACAAAACTGACACCATGAAAGGATAATATATGGTAGAGAAGGATGCAGTATTTGTGATCTTGCATCACTGGAGTTACAAAAAGCTTATCTTGCTGTAGGAATGTTCCATGTAGGATTCTTGTGGTGTTGGTCATTGTCCACCCAAATGATACACCCTTGAAGACAACAACTATATCAGTCTGTAGCGCTCTGCAAATTTCCCCAAGATATTTTCAGCAAGCTCTCCTAGGCTTTATTTTATGTGTGCTGGCAGCAACAAACGTAGCAGGTTTTTCTGTCTGACACCTCTCGCTCGTCCTGATCACTATATTGACACACAGATTTGGGGCTTTTTTTTTGAATCTCAACTTAAATCGTACTCATTTTATTATCTCTGAAGATTGCTTGGCACTAATCTGGGTTTGCTTTAGTTTGAGTTTTTGTTTTAATGGCACTTCAACAGAGATCACTAAGTTTCAAAAAAATAAACATACCTTCCAGCCTTTCCAGAAAAACACATTGGAACCTAACAGAATAAACCTCCATCTTGTAGGGTCATCTGATGGATAAACAAAATGTATACTCAGTCCATACTTTGCTGGAACTTATCTTTACTTCTAACATCCATCCTTTGCCAGATTTTCTCATCCTCATTTTACTGATTTTTTTTTTTTTTTTTAATTCCTCCAGTCATCCTATATATCCTAACAAAACTATGAGAGATCATGAGTTTCTGTGCTGTGCATATGTGTAAAATAATTTGACCCACAGTGCTATTGGTTTGTCATCATCAATATTGGGGTGGGGGGGTGTTCCTCTTTTTATTACCTATTTAGTCAATATAACCTCATAGACTTTTAAGATTTTTGAGATGTAAAATACTTCTAATCCTACATATTTTATATTAACCTTGTGTAATGAAACTTGATTTTTTTCTAAGCAAAATATTTTAAAGACCGTATTAGTGTTGAGTCAGCAGCTCTGAAATGCTGAAGAAATAAATTTAGCAGCATTCTTTCATCCAGACTCTAGTCCTATGTCACTGTATCTGAATCTCTAGATAGGGGAGGAGACATCTGAAATGGATTAGGAGTTTCTCTTTTGTCTGTCCTTTCTAAAGATGATTTTCAGAAAGGGGGGAGGATGAGTGCTTAGACTATGGGGTTGCAAGTTCCACATTCCTACTCCTTCAGCCTTTAGGAGATTGCTATAAAGATTGCCCTCCCTGTGCTTGGTCTTGTTCCCACACTCCTGCTGTTGACACCATCACCTGCCTACTCCCAGACTCCCCCTTATCTGCAGCAAAATGCAAATCTTGTTCAAATGACGATAGTGATCTCACATCAAGTAATAGCTATTTTCTTGCAAACCATCAGTCATGTATCCCTTGTGCCCAGTGTTGTCACCAGATACGAAGAATAGGCAGGTCAAAGCAGCTCTCTTAAAACTAAGACATTAGGTCAAGCCTAACAGTGAAAGCCTGGGTTCAGTAAACATTGTCTGAAGGTAAGTTGACATTTTCCCACTTAGAAACTCTCATTCTGTGTGTGAAACAGAGAGAAATTGAGGGAGAATAGAGAATTGTCCGAAAAGCAGTATTAGGAACAACATATCCAGTGCAAGTCTCTTCCTAACAGTAACTTTCCTGGTAGCTACTTAATGACATTAAGTAGCCATGCTCCCTGGGTATATCCTTACTGCCTGGTCTTCTCCTTTGCCTTCTTGCAGGGCATGCTGGTCAGCAGATAGCCCAGGCCCCAGCCGCCTGGGTGCGGGCAGCATGCTCTGTTAACTCCTGGCAGTGCAGCTTACGTTCATTCTTTGACTTCTGCCTGTTCTTGCTGCCGTGCTTGCAGGTCTATTAAGAACAGCAAATTTCCTCAGCAGAGTTCAGGGAGCTCTTCTGTGATTCTCAGAGATGACAGTAAGGACATTCCCCATGCCCCATCAAAAAGCATGTCTTTCTCATACCGCTACAAATCCCTCAATGTATGCTAAGATACACCTGCAAAGTCTTCTCAATAGCACAAAGAGGCTCACTGGAGAGAACAGATTTTAGATCTGTGCAGCTTGTAGTTGCCAAAATCTAGTTGCAGCACTTTTTTCCCCCCTCTCCTCAATTTGTTTCCCTATCCAGCCAGTTCTGAGTGTGTGCAATTTTATGTCTGCTCTCATCATTGCTGACAGGGTGGTGGAGACAGAAAGGGTATGCAAATGGAGGTCTTCCTGTAGCATCTTCCCAAAGAGTGTTTCTGCCATCTGGGAAAATACTTTATGCAAACAAAGAGCTGCGGTTGCTTATCTCTGTTCAATATCAAGTAAAGTGGGGGGCTTTAGAGCTTGAAGCCATAGGGCCCATGCTTTACATCTAATGGTTTTGTTCTGCTTCTTTATGTTGAATTTAACCAATGTGGCTGCATTTAAATAATCTGTAATGACAAAAACCCCATCTAAAATATTATTTTAAAATAATCAGATATAAATTTAGGCCCATAAATATAAGGGAAAAAACACTGCTTTCTACAGATCAGAATTTCCCATTTGGTAATGGCTCATTCAATATCATCTTCAGTGGGTTGTTTTAATTTATAAGGTTTTAGAAAGAATGCTGTTATCATACAGTCTTTTAAAATAATACCAGTAATATTATACCATTAGCTAGGAGAAGAATGCCATGATTATGAAGTCTATTCCTGCCTAAAGGCAGACAGCCATATTTATAAATTGGTGTGATCTCCTTGCTAAGTACTTGTTCAGGTTTGCCTTGACTCACTAGTCTCAGTAGTAAGTGGACTGGTAATTTTATTTCTTTCTCATTTCTGACCATCTTGACCTCTACAATTTCTTTTTACATTATCAAACTAGCATGGTATTTTGTATGCACGAAATAATACAGAATATTTCTGTGTCTGTATTAAAATAGGGAGACATTAGAGGTTTTTTATATAATTTTATTACTTTCTTCTACTGTGCGTCAAAGTTCCACACAGAGTGCCTGTTTTTACTTAGGATTTTTTTTCTTTTTATTAACCAGAACTTTTCAACCTTGTGTGATCTCTCTACAATTCCCTTTAGAATACATAATTGTGCTCGATCAATTTGTTAAAGGCTTTTGAAGTGTTAAAAAAGCTGCATTAAAATTATTTTCTTTCAGGTTTTATGTTAATGAACATAGGTGCTATTCAAAGCAAAGTCAGTGTGTCAAGGGAACTTTAACTAAAGTTATTCATACATAAACTAAAAAAGGAAACATCTTTAGTGGAGGAAAATACATTTAATGAGTAAGTGCAGCACACAATTCCTCCTTTCAAAAATGTCAGTTCATATTGAACCTCCATTCTAGATATCTTACAATTACTTTGTCAACAGAAGGTAGAGTAGTGATGGATGATACATTGGTTCTTGAAACCAAACTTTCTGTGAGTTACTTAGGCTGAAACTAAGTGCTTTTACATTCCAGTCTTATTGATGATAGTGGTTTTATATTTATCACCCTGTCATTTCAGTTGACTGTATCAGCCTCTTCAGTGCAGGAATATGGACACTAATGGAGGTGTGTCCTTAGTGCTCTAAAGGGTCACAGATTCATTCCACTAACACGTTCACAGCCCTGTTATAAGCTCAGAAATTGTTTTGCCATTTTAAACAGTAATCCGCAGCTGTAGCTGTACGAGGCCTGTGAAAAACAAGTTTCTTACTGGTCTTTTTAGACCATGCTACCTGTTTGACACTGAATATGCTTCTTTCAGCTTTCACTAATATAATGTTACTGTTTTGCAACCTGCCCTATAATAGTCAGAATTCTACCAGGGCCTTGGGAGTCCAGGATCAGATTGCAACATTTATTTATAAGAAATTCTGTCAAGAATCAATAATAGTCTTGGGTCTCAAGTTCCTTCTTTAATAATACTTTGATATGATTTGTCACAAGCTAGCCCACAGTATCCACCAGATTTTATTACTTAGCTTGCAGCACAGTCTCTCATCTTTGAGTCATGAGATCAGCCATGGGGAGACCTTTAAAAAGCTATATTCTTTACTGTTTGGTTATTACAGAAAGTCTATATTACTCAATAATATCTTTTATAAGGTGTGCTGTCACATCTTCACATAGATGTTTAACCTCGATGTAGATATACTGAATGCCTGGAGGCCATTTTAGTGACATGGACATTGTTTTTCATGATTGGATGCCAAATGTATCAACAAAAACAACAGAAGTTGGGCCTTATTTTCACAGCTTGGTAGTTCTGACTGAATCTCATACTAACTGTCGATAGCAACTAAGATTTTATTTAGAGTGTAGAGTGTAACATTTTTATTACTTGAAAGTAGTAGAAATTCTGTGAAAGCAATTTAGATTACTTTCCACTGTAATATCAGTTCCTTAGGTTCTACTGTGTATCTCAATAAACAAGATCCTACTGTGTCACTCGCATATTGTGGTTCTAAATATATAAGATTTAACTCAGACCTGAAATTCAGATAGTTACAGTTGGCATTTACTTATACAGGTGGTTTACAAAATGAATTATATGTTTTGTTGACTTAAGGCACAATATGCTTGATTCAATGAAATTTCCAGTAAAGTTTGTTAAAAAGTGCTTTGGGTGAATATAGTCTAATCAACCTGTGAAATTCAGATCCTGCCCTTTCATTTTTGTGAAATTAAGAACTGAGTCATCACAGAGGAAGACAGAGGTTTCCTCTGTGTATCTGGTGTGTCATCAGAGTCATGCACACAAGTAGTACCAGTAAAATAAATAATAAACACATTTTCATAAATAATGTTTTTTTCCAAATGTGTATTTTGAAAAAAAAAATGGTTATAATTTTAAATGTATTAATTCTTAAAGTTTTCTCGCTAATAATAGGAATTGGTTATTGTGTACTTCTCTGTATTTGAAGGCTCTTTCAATTTACTATGTAACCATGTTGTTAGCAGAGAAGGAAACCTTTAGTTAGGGTATTGTTGAAAATGGAGGGTTTTGGGCCTGGCACGTTTTCTTCAGGATAGAAGCACGCACATTTTTCAATACTGCTCATAGTGAGTATCTTAGAAAGAAGTAGATGTGGTGAATTAATATTAAGAGATTCTATCTCCCTGGTTTATAAGTTTTTGAAGGCTGTCCCAGTAAAACTTGTAAAGCAGGTAGGGCTTTGTGAAAGCCAATCCTCATATATAATAAAGTTACATGGCCTGTTTTAGCTCAGAGCTAAGAATACAAAACTATTAATAGATCCATAGAGCGTTGTAATACACATACTGCAAAACAAAAATAATTCTAAATTCTTTATTAACAGCATAGTAAATTTTGAATTACAGGAAGACAATCTTGAATTGACTAGAAATTTCCAGTGCTTTATTTTGGAAATGTGACATTTTCATGAACTAAAGTAATTCCAAGACTAAAAATGCATGTTGTTTAGACAGAGATTTTTACCCTGAAAAGCTACTAAGATTTTCTCCTTAATGAGAATTTAATTGATAACTGGAGATATTTCCTTCAAAAAAATTGGCAAGTTATCCTAAAACAAAGAGTTTAGTACTAGATGCAATCTAAAATGTAGTATTCCCATAATACCTGAGACACTGTGTTAATTTTGCAAATTGTTCCAATTTCTGGCAAGAGCCTTGGAAAAGAAGTCCTCAGGAAATACAGCAACGTGTAGTATTCAGTTGTGGTGTTCATTTTCAGGCACCCTAGTCAATTAATTTTGAAATATTTAGAAGATTGTTGTCTAATTGTGTCTCTGATGTTTGATTTATATTGAATGGGTGAACTAGAAAGATGAAAAATATGTTTTTCAATGGATGTTTTAGAAAAGTTAATGTATCTGGTATCACCAGGGAGTTCATATATATGCACACACATGCACATGCATACACACACACACACACATGCACATGAATATACATATATAATAAACAACTAGTGAAGCAATTTTATTTACCTTTTATAGTTTTAGAGACATATGTAACATAGTCTAACTTTCAAATATGTAAATAATCTACCTGCAGGTAGCATTCGCTTAAGTAAGAAAATACATTTGAAAAAAAAAAAAAAAAGAAACATTGAAAAAGAAGCCTGGAGTAGTCTATGGTAAAAAAGAAATGGTATAAATTAGATCTGGACTTGAACACTTCCTATGTAAAATAAAGGAGAAAAAAGATCAGGAAAACTGGAGCTTAAGGAGTAAGAGGTGGGCCATTTCAACTTTAAAGTTAGAAAGAGAGAAGTGATGGAAACCTGGCTTGCTGCCTAAATTTCGTAAACTAAACTGTGCTATAAATTTATGAGAGACAGAGAACATGTTATCCCTAGACCTGCTTTTCTAGCTTGACCTCAAGTCCTCAGTTGAATCTCTCTCATCAGAACAATTCATTCAGCCCATACCTTGCTCTTTTCCTTAGAGCTGATATTGCCCTTCCTGAGGAATGGACAGAAATATGCCCACTATATGACCAAAATGCAGATGTGGCCTATCATATGATCTGATTTATATCTGCCACATCTGTGCTTAGCAGGTATTTGTTTTTTTCAATAGACTCCTCTGTACACATTTTAAGAGAAAGGCCATTTAGCTGGCCTTCAGTGCCTGCAGAAAAGGATTTGTTATTAGATGCATCTAGAAGGCTCCCCCTTACAAACAGAAAAATATTCTTTTCTAACATGGCTATCAGCTCTGCCACACTCTTGGTTTTCATTGTGCTGAAGTTTCCAGCAATGTATTGACTATCCCTCGAAAAAGAGCATGACACGTGCTTATTTTTTGCATATCTTGAGATAGTGCACTAATAAACAAGAAGGAATAGAATAAAGAATGCACCAGTTTTAGCATTTTAATAGTGTAGTATAAATGTATAAGCGGATACGTGCATACTTTTTAGAACTAGCAGCAGAGACAATCTTTTCAAGTTACTTCATTGTTACCAGTTCTAGAGACTTACCAAGGTACTCACTCTAATGTACAAACCTGATCAGACTAACTCAGATTCTGTATGTCTTTTTTCCTTGAGCCTTGTGATTTACCAGTCAATCTTGACATGCCATTGTCTATTTCCATAGTCAGTTAGCTCTAACTTAATAAAAGGTTCTGTAAAATCCCTCAAAATTCAACGCAATACAACATGCATGGATAATAATTTGGCGAGCTTGATGATACTGTGAAATTTATTGTTTACAGGCATCATTAGTTTTATTGGTAGCAGGCCAACTGTGGCAAAGGTCTATTTAGTGTGTGATAGGAAAGCAAAGGAAAGTGTTAACTTGGGTTTTGATCTTATCAGCTTCAATCACTTCCATAAATCTGTGTTCTAGAAATGCATCTAAGTTTGTCCTAACTTTCCTGGGAAGCCCATATTTCCCTCTAGTCCCATCAAAGTTCACTTTATTAACCCAGGAGTTATAGGTTTCAGCAGAAATAAATTCTTTTAGCAGCAACAAAATGTACTTGTCGAGCTTTCCACCAGATTCTCTGAAAATCTCATTCTTTTGTGTAGGAGCCACATTTTGTATGCTTACCTCTGGCAGCTGCTCTTCTGTAGTACATTTGCCATCTCCTGTACCCACATCCAGACTGGTAATACTCATGTATTCGTCAGCTTACATTTGTATTCACATCACCTCACTTGGGCATACAATTCACAGAGGTCAAAAGAAATAGTTGCTATTTTTTTTGACCATAACTAGGACATCAAAAAAGAGCATAGGAAAAGACAGGTTTTATACTCCCGAGCGTTTGCAAGAATACTGAATGGAGAGGGAGAAAATCAAACTGGATTTACCATTGAAGAAGAATCCTAAATCCTGCATATTCATCCTTGGCTTTCAACTGAGCAGAATAAACAATCATAGTTTAGATAATGGCTTGTTTGCAGTTCTGTTCCAGTTACACCTCATGGAAGTATTCAAGTTCGCTTGCTTAGAAGTAGAAAAATGCCTTTGAAAGGGTGATCCTCCTGAGCAATCTTTTGATTTGCTTCTTTAGCAGATTTACTTGAATTTGCCAGATCTGTTGACTGATCTTTTTGATGTTTTCTTAGAAATCTGGATGTTGCCTATGTTATGTTTATAAATGTTGCATGTATATCTCTATAGCTGTTATATGGCTTCTAAAGGGCCACTTCAGAGTTAAATCAGCTGTTCTGGCCTTAGATCTGAAGAACAGCATCAGTTAACAGGTTTTGACACTCTTAGTAACAGGCAATGGCTCATCATTTTTGAATATTTACTTTCTCTAATCTGAACCAGCTTGATCATGAGGTGAGAGTTTGGCCAGGACTGCAGGGAGACACTTTCAAATTAAGAACTTGAAAGGAATTAGAAGATAATCCTCTGCTGAGCATCTGCTCCCCAATAGAACAAAGTGTGGGAGAGAAAAGAGACCAAAACAAGGAAACCTAATTTGAGCTGTTTAGTCTCCTGAAAGTAAGTGTAGATATGTCTTTAGCCTTCTTCTATTTCTAGCCTTTTTTTTTTTTTAATTGCTATGATATTTGTGATATTCCTGTAGCTAATTCCATTTCTTCCTCCAAACATTGTGACATCGTGATGGTCACAGAGGGAATGGATGACCACACCTACATTGCACTATGCTATAGAAAGAAATATAGCTACAACAGCATGAAGCTCTGTATACTTATAGGGCTGGATTCCTTCCAGAATGTAAGAGAGCTTATTTAAATTTAGCTCCAGGATCTATATATTACTTTACACTGTTCTATGACAGAACATAAACCTAGCACACCCTGCTGGGATTAACATGGTTGATAATCAGGCATTTCTGTAACATTATTAGCTCAGTCTAAAAGTTTCATTGTAGGGAACTAGAAGGTATGTGAGTTTGGGTTGGAAAGAGGAGAGACTGGGATGAAAAGGACAGCTTAATCGCTGAGCTACAACTATAAGTACTTGGGAACAATTAATTCAATACACCAAATATAACCTGAAATGAATATTATCCTTGTGCTTACTGGGACTCTGCTGCATGATGATTTTGCATTAGGTTGTTCACCATACAGAGAAACATGGCAATTCTTAACTCCTCCTGAAAGGAAATCACTGTATTAGGATGCTAGGAGCAAAGTACTGGAATGTGCACTTCCAGTAACTCATTCATTAGCACTGAACATCTAGAGAAGGAACATGCTCACTGCACTCTGACAAACTCAGACCATTTGGCAGGTTCTGAGGCTTTTTGCAGGCTGGCATTGTGACATCATAGGCTGAGCTTTTAACCTTGCCCACAACATTTATAATATTTAAATTGAAAGAATACATACTCTAAGCAGGGCATGTTCCCCAGTTTGTGCCAAGATCTAAGCCATGCTATTCCTCAGGACTCTGAACACTGGAGTGCTTATTAATTTTTTCCTATAATTCTTAATAAAATTGTATTTCAGCATGCAAGCAACAAGGGCCTCTTTGATAATTTACCCTCTGCAAGTTCAAAAACTATGTTAGTGAAAGGAACTGTCTGCCTTATATTTCAAAAGTAATGAATTCAAATTCTGTTGGGATTGTAATTTTATTAGAAATTCTGCCTATCTTCTCTTATTATTTCTGGGTCAAATGGATCATTATATTGATTGATCAACACTTAATTTGTTATTATACATAAGTATTCAGCAAATAATGAAAATACCCTGTCACTTTGTTAAAGAATGAATAAAAGAGCAGTAGGTTACTTTTTTAATTAATTTTTTGTATACATGTAGATCAACTTTATATATCTCTGGAGCTTTGTTTGTCCACTCAAAACATCTGGCAAGAAAAACTGGGTAGTATAATAATCCATATATATATATATATATATATATATATATATATAGTAAAGCCTGCATTTTTACCAGTGTTCATTGTAAAAATAAACAACATGCAGGGCAGTAGGGTTTATGATAATGCTGTAAGTTAATCATCTTGAGCAACAAACTTTTGATGTTGCCATACTAATCAGGCATTTCTATAGCATAATCAGCTCAATCTAAAAATCAAAAATCATGTGGCTTCATTCTAGGTATTAGAAGGTCTGTACTTTCTAGGTGGAAAGAGGAGAGACTGGGAATTTAGTTATGTTTTTTTATTTTTATTTATGGATTTACAGTACTTCTTGTTCTAAACTTACAACTGATTCTCCTGGATTTGTTAAACACATTTTCTCATCACTTCCACTAACTGACATCTCATACAATGTAGAAGAGAGAGAAGCACTGAAGCATTCAGTACATGTAATGTATATGTGTACATATATATGATACCATTAGATACAAGTCTTGAAGGAAAGACACTGGACTTTATTTTCAAACTTTCTTAGTACATACAATCAAAGTGAAGCTTATAAAAGCTGAAAAAATTAATGTTTCTGAATATTGGGACCATTTTTCCCAGTGTGAGTAATCAGCATCTACCTTTATTGTTCTGTGTCTTAGCTTGCCAACTACTGTCTCAAGTAGAAACACCGTTGCCATGATATAAGACAGAGCTCACAGGAGAAAGATATTCTTTTTTCTGTCACAGTCATCTTACATGGACCAGAGTTAGACGCATTATAGATTAAAATTACTGGTTTATATATATTATATCGATAATGCAGTAAGTATCAGGCATATCAGTATATATCATGTATTTTTTTCTACTGAGCAGGTCTACGAGTGTGCTCAAATTATACCACAGTGGGTTGTTCATCATCATCACCACCAATAAATGTAGTGGTTTTGCACATTGTATCCCAGTTAGCTATATCTTCGCACCAAGGCAACTCACTGTTCCTCTCTGAGAGTATTCCATGATGTGCTTGCACATGGGACTTGTAATTACTTCATATGTCTCATAAATCCCTCCACAGTATCCTTGACTAATTACAAGTGAGCAAGCTAATGTATTGTGGTTGGCTCTGAACTACCCACAGACTGGCCAGCTGACAGGCCAATAGTCAACAGAACTGTTAAATTTTCAGTTGAAACCTTTCTTCCTGGAAACACTAATTTGGCTCTTTCTTTACTACCCAGGTGCCAGTTTTCATGAAACTTATGGCAGACTTTATATCCTTAAAGTTTCTACAATGTTGCCCCCTTCTTAAAGGAGGAGAACTGATAGATGGACGAAGGAGCAAACAGTGCAGTTACGTATTTTATCCTTTGGAAACCAGGCTACCAGGCTATAATGATACATAAAACTTCACTCACAAAGTTATGAAATATCAGACAACACTCAGAGTTATGTGACAAACACCACTCACAAAGTTATGAAATACCTTATAAATATGAAATATCTTATGAATATAAAAGGTGAAACTCTGATTTATGCCAATAATCCCTTCAAGCACTAATGTTTATCTAATGGATTCAGCCACCAAAAATTATTGCATATGCTACAGAAAGCATTATAATTTGGGATTCACCTGTGCGATTATATCAAAGCTAAAATTATTCCATGATACTTTGGAACATTCCATGTTGGTTGATACTACGTGCTTTTAACTAAAAGCTTCTCCTTTCACTTTACATCAACAGAAGTGGAACAATTAATGCTTCACAATACAAGAGAGGCTTTTGTTCTTGTTTAAATTTTTGTACCTTAGCTTGAAAGGTATCTTGAGCTCCTTTGAAGTTTTCCTTTAATATACTGCACCCAAACCACTTCTTTATAAGAGCTTCATTTAACTTTTACATTTTAAAGATCTTTCAATGTAAGCCCAAATGTAACAAAAGAAAGTGATAATTGTTGAAACAGGCAGAGTTGTTGAATAGTGTAGACACTGAATCTTAAGGAAGCCACATCCTGGAAGCATCTTGTGCAACTCTGGCTCTGGCAGGTAGGTCACATCACATAGAATTTGTTTCATGCTCTAGACAAATGTTTTCTTGGATTATTAATCAAGTTTAATAATTCATAGAGACCCCAATTCCACAGAGCTTGTGTGGCTCCTTGCAGAGAGCCCCACTTGGTGCCAGTGGCATTCCCTCAGATGTCTGCTTGTGCAGTTCTCAGATGCAGACTTAAATGCCAATTCTCTGTGAAGTCAGTAGTTAGACTTCTATGGATTTCACTGGGCATTGGACTGGACTGTACATTCCTTGATAAAGGATTGAGTTTTCTCCTCTCTGCATTTGAAAACAGTTACCACCCAGCTGATAGTACAAGAACGACAACTGAAATGCTGATTTCAGATCTCAGTGAAACCACTTAGGACTGCAGGCAGAAGGTCAAGACAATCAACACTGAGGAGTGCAGGATTGTTTGCAGTTAATCCTGATACTGGCACTCGCAGTGACTTTATAGTGGTTCCTGCCCAACAGCCAAGTAAAGCGTTTAGTAGAGCCTGCAGAGGTTGTGAATGTTTTCATACTCCTATTTAATTCCCTGAAGTCCTTGTAATTCCTTATAGTCAGTGTACAGTGTATTTAATTTACTGTATTAGAAATTTGCCATTTGAGATTTCTGATGGCTTCGAGGCTCTGATGCTGTCATCAGACTTCATCAGGAATGAGCAAATGTTGATGTCATACTGTGGTTTATGAGCCACAAGCTCATCATACCTCTATTTCTGCTTGGTTTTGTGCTTCTACTAGTGTTGCAGGAACTCACACACCATTTCAGACCTCTGAAAGTCTAATTCTCATGCACCATACTTTTTTTTTTTTTCTTTCTGAACTGGGGCAGATGTCCCTTTCTGTAATAATTTAATTAACACTTTGGAATAATGATGCATTAATTAATGCCAGATTACAGTGGAAATGCTACAGAATTACACTTTATATCAACATTAATGCAAAATGAGTTCCTCCTGGATAATATTTCTTACACAGAATACAAAAAGAGATAATACTAATTAGACCATCAATTTAAATTTACCATAATTTCAATACATGTCACTTACCTGTTCTGTAGCACAAAACCTGCTGTTCTGCCATACACTTTTGCTGCATTGATATCAGTATGGCAGACAGACTGGGAGTCATATAGTACACTCCTGTACTATAATCCTGGGTTTGGTGTCTGCGTTGTGAAGGATTGAACTTTAAAAATCAGGTATAGGCTTAATAGTGTTCTGACATAGATCTTCTCTGGGTAGAGAAACTTCACTGGCAAAAAAATAACCTCACCAGAGGCACAGGATTTTGTATCGTGCATGGCAAATTATTAGACTGTAACACACAATTCAGGTTATTCTAATTCTTCCTGGCATGGCCCAAATTTTCTGCTGCAAATGCAACATCTGCAAAGTCATTCTTTTGTGAGCATTATTATTTTATCTGCTTCATACCAGAATGTGAGACAAATAAGAAACCAAGGTTTCTATTCCCAAGTAGCTTCAGTCTCAGTAGTGTATTCTCACTCTCGAGAATAAAATGTTTTATTTAATGCACATCTGATTTCACTTGCACTTTGGTGCTTTTTTCTTTATATAACCATCACCTAGATGCTGCCTCTTGTGCAGGCAAGAAAAGAGGATTAAAAAGATAATTCTGAAATGCAAGGCATGAAAAAAATTAGCCAAGATGATTCAATATCAATGAACATCCAACAAAGCTTTTCTTTCCATCTCCCCTCCTGAATCTTTCGCAGTCTGCGTGGAACCTGCAGGGTCATCAGAATTTCAGGCTCCTTGCTCTTCAGCAATCAGTGTTGAAGACCAGTAGAGAGTCAAGTCACTAGAGGCCAGTCAGGCTGGCTTGCAAACACTGATGTTCATTTGAAATTCCCCAGGTGTACAGGGAGCTAGCTGCACTTCAGTCCAAAGTAAGTAATGAAAAGTAGTCAGGGACCTGGAAGACTTGGCTGTACCAGCACGCTAGGAGTTTGAGTTGTTCACCCACCATGAAGAACTTTGGAAATTATCAAAGGAAATTTTTTCATTTTCCAGAATGCAATCTTTCAGAATTTGCTGCATGGTGAATTTTAAGATATTTGGGGATTTTATTCCAAATACGAACAACACCAAATTTTGAAATTCCCTAGGAAACAGACTCTGCTCAGCTGTAGTTGCTTTCTTCAAACACTGAAAAATTCTTCTTTATAAAAGTATTTTACTCAGTAGATTTTAATTGTATTCTTTTATACTAGCCTTTTACACAAATTTTATTATATAGAATAGAATTATTTAGTTCAACACAGAAAATGCTGATGCCCTTGTAGAATGCTTTTGCCAACAAGGGGATTTCAAGAAACACTGGCCACTTAGCAGATCAGATCAAGAGGCAGTAGCTGTGAAGAACTACAGAGTGGTGACAGAGTTCAAAGAAAACAAAACTCCTTATAGATAGTCCTACTTTATGGAAAAATATTTCAGCCTGGATAGTGGCTTAGAAAATTCTTTTGCTGGCACATTGTGTATCTTCCAGAGGGGACTATTCTTTTTTTTTATTGACATTTTGAGTGAAATGTATGTCATGAAAAGAATAGCAACTTGTATCCAGTTAAATGACATTAGCCCTAAAACAGGAGTTGTGGGATTCAACCATCACAAATCTACACGGTATTCTGCACCAGAATGAATTTCACACATTGTACTTTGGCTTTAGCGTACTGCTTTCTCTGGAGAGTACCATTCTGGTCTCTCCACCACATGGGCAATTCGATTTAATGCAATAGCTCTTCTCCTTTGCAGAATTTATTTGAAATTTAGAAAAAGTCAGGTATGTAAATCTGTGTGATTTGTTTTATGAAACTACCTCTTTATTTGGGACAGTTCACTATAACTGGACATCACTGCCCAGGACTGTTAAAAGAATATGTAGTTAGGGGTAATGAAGTGAGTGGAGTTTTGAAAATATAAAGAAAATTTACTTTCTGAGTAGCTATCTGTTAGATACTAGAACAGACTTTTTGGAGAAGTAAGCCCTCATCATTAGATGGACTTACAACTCAGTGTAGAGTAGACAATGTACTAGAAAAAAATATTATATTTTTTATAACTGATAACTTAGAAACTTATAACTGAACTGATGTTGATCCCAATGTTCTGGAATTAAGAAACCTGAAAAATCTTTTCTATCTCTAACTTCTCTGAGGACTGACAAAGAAGGGCTTTTGTAGATCAGGACTCAAGCAAGTATATTAAAATGGTCTTGTATAGTAAAACAGTCTTGTGCTGAGGAAGCTTGCTCTGTGCCAGTCTACACTGTGCTTTCCCATCTCAAGTGCAATTAATCCCTTTCACAAGCAATGAAGTATGTTCCGAAAAATGTAAAGGAAAAAAAAGGGAAGATTATTTTTAGATTTTATATGTAACATCAACTAGAAACTAATTGGATTAAATATTTTAGTACAAATATAGCACTCTTCACCAGACTTTCTGTTTAGGTTGCCAGTTTATGTGTTTTTCTCTGTTTAAGTCTTCATAATGTCTTTTTTTCTCATTAAGTTATATGGTCTCAAAATGAAGAACTCTTAGTCTTAATTTTTTAGATTATTTTAACCCTTCATTGCTAAGAATGGAGAAACAAAATATTTTAGCTGGACAACTATCTGATAGTGCTGTGTTTAGTTGAAACTACAAATTAACATCTACAGGGGACGGAAACAGGGTCGGATGCCTCCCTTTATGACAGCATCCTTATGGGATGTAAAAATCTAAATATGCAGATGTCAGAGTTAAGTTCAAGTATTTTAGTACTCACATGTTTAAGTACTAGGGTTTTTTTTTCTAGCACATTTCCATCCTTAAATCAGAGGTGGAATATTTGTAAGGTGGTGACTGATAGAGGATTTCAACAGCTTTCCAATGTTAACTTTAAGGCTTCTGTGGGACATCCTTCTTCTACGACAGCACCAATACATTGGTAACACCTGCCTCTTTCCAATTGACCACACTTGTTGACACTTATGTGCATTGACAAATCAACCAATAACCTTCTTCTGGTTTTCTTTTTCATCAGCATTAGTACAGGTAGCTCTGTGCATAGAGAATTACGATATACAATGTATACCTTGTTTAAATGTATTTTATTTAGTGCCAGACCTATTTCTGGTCATATTGCTTAATGATACCTCTAACTCAGAAAGGATAATTCTAAGAAAATAAAGCTTTTTTGTCTAACTTGAATAATTCCATCCCCAGACCATCCTATGAGTTATATGTATTTAAATTTTGTCCCAGAATAGTAGGACAGTTCATGTTTATGTCATGTTCATGTTCATATCAATTCTCTGTATTTATGTCTATGAAAGAGAAAAGAGCTGACTTTTCAGGTTCTGCTGGTAGCCAGAAAACATCGTACCCTTACCACAGTGCTGCATGTTGGAGCATAACATCAATAATACCAAGCTAATTCCAAAGGGGATAATACATCCACAGGGAGTGGGGCAGCATTGTAAAAGGTTGCTAGCTTGGACTGTGAAATCAAGAGAGGCACAGTCAAGTGATGCTGCACCTGAGTTAGTACATCATCCATCTTGATGGTTGTAATTAATCAGGGACAGCGCGGCACTGATGATGCTGTGCTGCTTCCAGTCCTGCTGCATTGGTACATCCAAGTGTGGTTGCAACCAGTTCAGAAACCATTGCACAGATGTTTGTCAAAGCCAAGACAAATATTAATATCACAGAGTTACATGCTCAAATTTTACAAATCACTACTCAGGCACATTCATCAGAGCTATACTACATAGCTTGGCTAATGACTATTGAATATTTGAAATATGTAAGTTCAAAAGCAATGAGTAAAAACTGCAGCAATTGGAGAAAGTTGAATAAATTCAAAGAAATCATGATCAGCTCCTGGATATTTAGTAAACAATAGTTTTATAAGTCATTTGCTATGCATTGTTTATTCACCTCTAATAAGTATCATACAGTATAAATGGTATTTTTATTTCGGCTCCTAGAACATAAAATGATCTGTGGAAGCTAGCTGAGAGTTTTGCAAGCGTATCTGAATGGAGAATCAACTGAGGTAAGTTGGAGTTTATGTCCCTGAACATATTGTATGATCAGAGAATAAGGCAGGGTTTAAATATAGATTGAAAACCACAGGGTATTAAGTGTCTAGGAATATTTTACCTTATGGAGTTGAAGTCTACAACTAAACTTAACAAAGAGGTAATGTGAAATACAGTGAAAAAAATAATTGCTGGGTGGTCTCTGCCACATACTGTATTCTGTGGTGGAAAAGGCTGAGAGCCATAAGAAAGATATTGGGACCAAACCTGACATACTGTATACATTAAACATCTTACTATTTACCTTCTGAGAAAAGTTCTTTAAGGAACTCGTGGGTTTGTTAACAAAAACTTTATGGCATTATAGGAAGCCCAGAATCTGGGATGAAAATGCTAGTGTTAGCCAAACCTTTAGGTGGAGCAAATTTTCCAGAGTTACAAAAATATTGTTTTTTTGGGAAGCCAAGGAATGGATACCATATAAGTGGATCTCAGCCCATTTGGATAGCCTTTGAAAAAGCACAAACATTACTTTTTCATTTGTTCTCATTAACAATGGTGAACTGAAAAACGCTGAATGCAGTACTGAAAGACATGGCTAAGTAGATTTTGAATCATGAAGAATACACAAGGGAAAATGCAAAATGAAACCAAGGGAAGTCCTATGAAGCAAAATGAATGTAGGATTTGTTTTCTTGATTTTTTATCCTTAAGTGTCAGGGCCCTGAGGGCACCATCACGCCTCACTGGCCCAGATCAGCCCCTTCGGGGCTCCCTCATCCTGCCCAGGGGCAGGACCTCCTTTCAGATGGCAGTGCTGTTAGCCCTGACCCAGTGACAACACAGGAGCGCCTGTCTCCAGCTCCCCACAGCCCTGCCCTACCCGGCCATGGGCCTCGCTTGACCTGGGCCACCCACAGGCCCACAATCTGGGCCAGTCTTGCCCCATCCCTGTCCCTAGGGAGATGCCACTCTCAGCCCCACGGAGGCCTCAGCCTGCACGTGGCCCCAGTGTTAAACAATAAAGCAGGAGGGCTGCACGTTGTGGTGTTACAGAACACATCAGAGCCACGGAATGGTGGCTGTTTCTTTCTCATCTCCTTGTAAAACCGTGTAGGCTCAGAGTGGGACTTCAAACTTGTACAGCTGCAGCCTTCCTGCAGATGGTGAGAGAAGTACTGTGGAAACCTCTCCACTTCTCCACTAGGACTAACACAGAGGCAATGTAAGTAAAACATAGACTTCTGCGAATGTCTAAGGGCTTTGAGTCAAGCCCCTTAACTATATACATTATGTTCTCCCCTCCTCTCTGCTCACTTCAATCTCCTCAAAATTACCACTCATAGCTTAATGAATAAGCACTATAGCCTTAAATGCTGAAGGGAGGCAATGGAGGAAGATTACAAAGTGAAGGCAAGGAAGGAGTGCTAGTGTGCTGCCTTATTCCCGCTGCTTTTTGATCAATGGAACAATAAACGCCAATGAGAACTGCTAGAGATAGTTCAAGAGATGTGGACAGATGCTTGTCTTGTGGCTCTTCAAAGGTCATTTACTAACTTAAATATTATATGATTGTAATTTTCGTTGAGGGTTGGTGACTTTGTTCCATTTGTGTGGGTATCCAATTACAACTCAAATATTTGGTCTTGACAGCAGTTTTAGACTACATAGTTAAATGAAAAATGAACCACATACAGTACATACTTTAATAACAGTCATTCTTAAGAGAATTTTTTGAAGAACGACTTCTGACCCACCAGAATTATTAAACATCCTGTAGCATTTTTTGTAAGATTAGTCACAGTGTCTTTTCTGAAACTCAATATATATCATTACATTCTGCCTCCATAAATCGCCCTATGGTATCAACTGAATATAGTATTCTTCTGTCACATATTCTTGTAGAAAGTTAAAAAGCTGTCATGTTCCATCTCAGAAATGGATCCACTTTGCTAGAATGTAATGCAGTTCTATTACAAGATTTGGATTTTTTTGTTATTTTACAATCCAGTACATTTGCAAGAAAATCCATTATTTTTTCAGTGCTTCTTGGTGTTCTCATCAGCATCAATGAGTATAGAAATGATAAGTATTAGTATTTTGCACAGGCACTAATTTCCAGAGATTGTCCTCTAGGATTGTCCACAAAAGAAAGAAAACCATACATTTTCATTTGCACATGTGCCTGATTGCATGCACCAGCAAAACACCAAGTTTCTAATTTTTCAAAATCTCTCTTTATTTCACAAGCAATGACTACATTCTAGATGAAGGTCCCAAAAATGTATTTACTTACATTTTGTTTCTTGGCAAGTCTTGCAGGTGGTGCAATAAATGTCACTCCTTCCTGTTAAATATCAAGCAAGCAGATCATTCTGCTTCTTTAAGTCTTATCTTTGACCGAGAGGAGAGCCAGTAGCCCTGCTCCTCTTGATTATTATGTATCTCATTATGTGTTTGCCAGAATGGGGATATAAACTTAGTGCTCTATCCAGGTTCAAGTGTGAATAATTACATTCTGCCTACCTAAATTCCCACCGCAATTTCATTTGGGTACAGTATATTTCTTCATTTCCTGCTCTCAGGCCTGTTCTGGCATCTACTGAAGTTAATGGAAAGTTCTCAAAGACTTTGGTGAAGGAAAATGTCCATAAACTATGGTGTAATTCTGTTGCGGTATTAAACAGCTTGAGTTGACATAAGAGCCTGTATCTTATTATAAATTGCTTGTACTGTATATCTTTACCAGTTTGGAAAACTCTTCACATCTCATCAACATTATGTGTATATTCAAGATATAACGAATGCCAATTACCATATTATATATGTATTCTACTACAGACATATCTGTTAAATTTACAGATATATATGGTTAATCCCAGTGTCACTGAACTTTATGAAGATCTTTTTTTTTACTTTAGTCAGGATGTGTAGGTAATACCTTAATATTGGTAGGGCGATGTAGCCTTCTGAGGCATGGAAATTCTGTTCTCTGTGTTTTGTGGATGTCTGTAGACAAAAATTGAAATAAACAAGTTGTTCAAAAATTGCATTCAAGTCTTTTGAACCCTAGATCAATACCTAAACTACAATACTCCATGGCACTTCATCAAGGAATGAATGCAGTTTGCAATTGGTATTCTGTACTTTCTTAGCAAAGTTTGGAATTTTTGAAAATTATGTTTTTGCTTTAATAGCATTTCTAGAGATTAAAAGTGCAGGTTTTGAACTCTTCTCACTTGTTTCTAGTAAGTTCCTTGGAGGAGACAAAAAGAACATGTCTCAGTGAGCAACTCAGACAAAATCATGAAGTAATTCAGACCTTCACTTTCCTAATGTTTTGGGGGTACTCAGACCATCTTTAACCAGAACTGATTTTATTTAGTATTTTAATAATGTAAGGGTCACTGTCTAATGAAACTAGCTTACTCCAGGCTGGAATATTTAATACAGTTGTTCCCAACTTCTTTTCTCTTGATGATTATGTTTTCTAAGTTACTCCATTCACTCTCATGACTTTTGATTGTATTCTCATGAGCCAGGCTCAGGCTGGGGCAGGACACAGACCATCTCTTTATTTCTCCAAAGTCTGTGTCATGTACTTTTTGACCTTGGCCTGAGCTATTGGCATGGAAATTACTAGTATCCTAAATATACAGCATTCTTTTTTTTTTTGGTATTAGACAAAAACAGGAGTAGGGCTGGTATAAAAGTCTGTGATGACAGCTTCATACCATTTCTCAGAAACTGGCAAAAAAATTCTGCAATGAAGCTAGAGTAGTGGAGAGAATCTCATCAATTTAATTCTGTGATTCTTACGGTGGCAGTGGGAGGTCATTTGAATTCAAGAGCAAAAACAAGTCTTGCAGTATCACATACAGCATTTCTAATAATTTCAAAATCCTCTAAATCAGAAGAGTGGTACAGGTAAGCAAGCTGGTAATAACCCTCCTGACAAGAATGATGGTTTTATTTTATTTTATTTTTAAATGTTTCTGCAGCTTGCTAGATTCATAACCTAGGGCAAGTTTAATTAAAGTCAATGAAGCAGTTTAAAGTGAAGAAAAAATAAGCAGTAGAAAAAGTGTTGATTATTTTCTAATTACGCTGTGGACTTCCTCTGTAATGGATTCTTGCCTTTTTAACTCCAGATAAAGCCAGTGATATATGCCAATGTAGACAGGAGACCTGGTAAATTCCTTCATAAAATTTCCTCACTAGTTGCATCTCTAGATATCTTAGCACCCTTATGACATGATCTATTTCATTATTTTTTGTCAACAGTTGGACAAGGTGGATTTTATTTTCTGAATATTGTAACAATAGAATAAAGTATCATGCAGGAAAGGTTTGCATGTGTAGTTTGAAAACCTTTGGTTTAGGAATCCTTTATTCACAGAGCAAACCTATAATTATTTAAGTGTCCAGATTCAGCCTGAATTGAGGAATACCAGTGAATACGGAGAATAGTTGTTGTGAATGCTGCTCTGAACTCATCGATGGACTCAGTAGGATTTTGTTTTGATGTGGCTGGGCAGCTTGCCTACAATATAAATGGCACCCCTCTTACCCTCAGTGGATAAGGATCTGCCAGTTGAATGTTGCTTCCAGTCATTACTTCCAAACATTTCCTGACTTAATACAAGGAACAGGCAGTCCGTATTCCTGCCAGCTGATCATCAGCCAGGTTTGTGATCTGACAGTGATTTGCTTTAGTAGAACCATTCATCTCTTTTGGAACAGTGGATGGATATACTTTCTAGAGTTCATCCTGAGGTACCAGTGAAGCTCAGAAGGGAGGATGATAGGATACTTGACTGTCCCAAGGTAACAGTCCAATGTCCCAGGACAATGTACATAGAATAATAGAATCATTTAGGTTGGAAAAGACCCCTAAGATCATCAAGTCCAACTGTTAACCTAGCACTGCCAAGTCTACCACTAAACCATGTCCCTAAGCACCACATCAACATGACTTTTTATACCTCCAGGGATGTTGATTCAACCACTTCCCTGGCAGCCTGTTCCTGTGCCTAAGAACTTTTTGGTGAAGACGTTTTTCCTAATATCTTAAATTTCCTTCATTTAGATGCTGCATCTCATGCTTTGTTCTTTCTGACACATCCCAGTTCATCTCACCTAACCTATCAGAAGAGGGTATAAGAAGCGCAATTTGTGCTGTAGCCATCTCATCCAGAAATTTACCTTGAGGTTTTATATTTTCAAATCAATCTGCATATCAGTAAGTATTCCCACTGAGCTGTTACAAAAAACCATGTGCTGTATTATAACAGCTTTTATAGTCTACTGTAAGTCTCCTTTGTTCAGGACTACACATTAAATAATGTATTATAACTTTGATACATTTACTCCTTTCTTTTATTTTAGACGATTTATTCAGTCTTCAAAATCCTTCCATCAAGATTTTGGCCTGATGACTGTCCAGAGGCCTCCTTAAATTAGAGCAGGTACATTAGGTTCTGCACTTTGTGAAATTCTGAATTGTCCCATCGTTCTTCATCACCATTTTAATGGGCATATTTCTGGTCTTGATGAAGAAAGAGTCTGCTTGGCAAGACACAGTAAACTAAGCATGAGCTTTGAGTGGGCTTGATAGAGTTCACTAGAGGAATGTAACATTTACAGAGGAATTTAAATGCTCCTAGCAGTGCATTTTTCCTATGAGAAACTCACTAAATGTTCACAGAATTGAAGGCTATAAACAAAATCTTTTGCACCTCTCTAGAGAAGCAATGAAAGCATTTAACAATTATTTTGTAAACAATCAACTTAATATTCAGGTTATTTTGTAGAAATGATAACTTGTTTGTAACTGTGTATTAAAAAACACATCACAAGTCATTTAGGCTGCAAGATCAAGCACTCTCAATGTAGAGGGTGGCCCTAGAATCCTGTTAGCTTCCCTCATGTATGCATTATGATGACGTCCTTATTTAAAAATCATGTATTATTTTTGCCTTATTTTGCGCACAAGAGCGATAGTTCACAGGGAATAAGGAAGGTGTTGAATAGTTCTTTTTAACTTCATTGCCTAGTCTGTAGTCTTGGGGCTTATTTATTGTCCACTGTGCCAGCTAGTGCAATCCAAACCTGCACTGCATTTGGAATTATTAATTTCTTTTTACTGTTTTCAGTGGCATTCTTCATTATGGAATTATTTGAATACTTCGGCAATGAGTTTTTCTGTATGGGGGGAGCCAAGAATATTATCCCTATTTTATAGCTGGGAAAGTGTAAATTAGCTGAGCAGTAGTAAGAAGTCAACATGACTAAAACGTGTCCTGGCACTGGTTTTAAATTTACATCCTCTCATTGATATTGCATGTCCTTATATTCCTGTATTATGTGTAAGGGTAAATAGGAATTTTGGCTTCTTGTCTTTCTATCATTCATTATGTGGCCTTTCTCTATTATACCATCCTTTATTTGGGCAGTCTCTGTCTGTTTAATCTTTGCACATTGGGATTTCCCTTTAGGCCCCCATCATTTTCACTGCTCATATCTAGACATCTCTGCTTTGGAGAGGATAAGATCAAAATTCTGTTTAGTTGTCCACTATAAAAAAAAACCCAAAACAACAAACCCTGATAGATTTTTTTCTGAAAAATATCTTTTTAAAGCAAAATGGATTCCACAAAATGACTGCAACATAGACAGTATCAGTGCTGACTTACTTGGTCCTAGGACTCAGTAATCCCATTCAGGGATAATGAATCTGTATGCCATTAGCCAAGTCTGACAGAGGACGCTCATCAACATTAATTTTTTGTTGATGGTTTTATGAAACCAAATTCAGACTGTTGAAAATTAGACTAAGTGAATGAGCTTAGTTTGGACAGACCACTGCAGGGTATGAAATGGTCCTTTGCAAGGAGTGGGGCTTGATTTAAACAATCGTGCACCAGCATACAGAGTGCATATTCCATATCTAAGCCACTCAGTGACTTGTATTTATTATTCAAACTGTCATTCACTTATGTGAAAACTCTATGTATTTAGATTGGAAACAATTTTAAATAATTAACATAAATACATCAACTTCAGCAACAGGCATGTCATATTAAGTAACACAATATGTAGACCTGGGAGTACTACTAATAAGGTGGATTAGTGTGTTCCTGCAGCCTGGGCCAAGCATACTGTTGATGGCGATTAGAAAATGGTGTTCACAAGTGTGAAAATTAAATGCAGGGCCTTACCATTTGGGTTTATCTAGAGGAAGATAAGTCCTTGAGCAACTGTAGAATATTCAATGACATGCCTCGCTACAATTTTTTCCGGCATAATTTTGGTTGCTTGCAGTGACTATTTTTAATTTCCAAACCAGTACAGTTTTGGACACTGAATCATGCTTTGGTGTCCGGTCACCATGCATCGCTGTGATCACATGGTGGCTAATGGCACATGGTCTGAGTGCAACATCATTGTTCCAAAACAGGTCAACTACTAAACTGATAGGCAGTATAATGAGAAACTCCTGCTGACAGCAGGTATTTTTATTTTATCTGAGAATAATTCACTGAGTAGATAATTGGTGAATTCCCAATGGGAAAAAAACTTGATTCTGTCTGAGCATAGGTTAGCAAGTGTACCACCATAAGATAATTGATTTTGTGATATATCAAGTAGGGATGCAGTTGAGACTATTGAACTTTTCACTTAAGGCCTCAGGGTGAACTTGAACCAAGCTCCCAAAGGTGAAGAACCAGTACTTGACATGTGCAGGGTTTTGCACTCTTAACAGCCTCTTTAACTTTCATTTTCTCCTATTAATCTACTTTCACCAAGATCTAGATGTGCACAGAGTCTCATTAAGATGGTTGAGTTGTCATTGGAGATAATCACCAAAGGAATGTGTTATAAAAGGAGGAAAAAAGTATGTCTAGAAAGTCTGAATAATTTTTTTTATGCTGTTGTTTTAGTGAAGAGGCTTTGGATGCTGATAGGAAAGTTACTATAGCTATAGGGCACATTTAATTGCATTTTAGAAACTTCTTTTAATCCTGTAATAACAAAAAATTAAATCAGTGCTGACATTTTTTTGTTGCCAGAAGAAGGTAGTAAAAGGGTAAAGAAATAATTGTTAGTTCTGAGAATATAATTAGCAACTTTAATGCTTTAATCTAAAAAATGCATATTTTGAGCCCGGGTGAATGATTAAAGAAAAGATATTGAAAGCCTTTGAAATTTCTAACTGTTTGTTTTTAATTGTAAATTATGATCACTATAATTAGCTCATTTAGTACATTTATAATGTAAACAAATATGAATATACAGAAGTTCAGTGATATATTTCAGGGCAAATAAGAGCAACTTTGTGACCCTGGGCTCTATTTATTAAGCCTTTCTTGTAGTGTTTGGCACAGCTTCATTCTTTCATAGTGTTTTTTTTCCCCCTTTTTTTCCGGAAGATAAAAGAAAGCCATACATAATACTTGCAGGTCTCTGCTGAGGTCTTAATGCATCTGGAACTACACCGAAGAAAATAAAGATAGAAATGTGGTTCTTTTGGGGGCTTCATTTAACCCTCACTCTGAAGCTTTCTTATAGCTAGAATATTTATCGTGTTAAAAAAATAAATACTACATTTTCTTAAACACTAAATTGTTAACACTGAGCAATTAGATAAACTGAAAGTGATATTATGTTTCAGGTAGACTTACCTATTTCCATAGCTAGCTATCTGCAGAAATGCAGTGTTTCTGATACCGGCTGTTCTGTTTCCTGGTGACGTACTTTGTGTAGCAACCTGGGACTGGATTTCAGAAATCTGCTCCCTTCCTGATGCACGTGCTGCCCTGCACATCACCAACTAACATGAACGGGAGCTGCCTGGCTAAGACTCCCGGCATGCTAATGGAAACACTTAATGAGTAGCAGGATGTTTTCCCCCACCAAGTTCAAAGATTAAAATTTGGGGTTTAGTCTCACCATTATTTTTATTAAAAAGGCATCTTTTGTTACATTGCCAGAGCTTGGTTATCATGCTGCGACACACTGCATCCAGTTCCGATAAGTCATGGAAAGTTATGATTAGTTAAGCTCCATATGAATAGAGAAGGCTTCCCTGAAGGTCGAAACTGGCCTCTAACATGAGATTTTAAATCATTGTTGAAGTGTTTTGACTAGGCTGCCTTTGTGTACACTAAACAGTTTAAGGTTACTTTTTAATCCAGTGGCGCCTGTTTTATGATGTACACTTGCTGTGGATTGAATGTTGTTCTGTTCATCACTGCCAGCTGTCTCCTTGGGATCCTCTAGTAACTAAGTTATTTTATCTCAGAGGAATGAATTGTCAATAACAAGCAAGTAATAACTTTTCTGCTGAATTCTCAAGATTTAAAAAAACCCTCTTCTTCTGTCATACTTCCCCTATAATGTAAAATGTATTGTGAGGGTTAGTTGCTCTATTCTTGCACTGTGAGCCATCAGGAGTTAAAATGTTCATACCATGAAATAAAGGTGTAAGAGGTACATATTGCAGCGGTGTATTCACCATATTCTGTGGATATTTTTTAGCTGAAGGAAGTAAGCCCTGATTATTACAGCTGTCACGGTGGCATCTGATATTTCAGTATCAGTGATTGCCTCACCCACAACATGACCCTGATCACTACTGTGATTCTCTGTCCACTATTAAACTGTGAAAGGTCTTGGCCCTCCAGGTGCTGTTTCAAGTCTGAAATATCAACTTGTCTGTCATACTCTCTCTGCCTAACTTAATGCTTAAGGACCCAGCAAAAATGTTTAATGTAGACAGGGTCTCATACAGCAACAAAGCAAAGAACACGTCTTATGTCTATTTTCATGGCTGATGCAGAACAAGAGCACTTGTTAATAAATAATTAGTTATTAAAAATTATCAAACTTTGTGGCTTAAATCTCAATAATTACATCTTTTTGCATTTCATTTCTCCTTTTGTTTTTTGCATTTCATTTCTACTTTTGGGGAACACGCTTCTTGAAAGTCCTGAGAGGTATCTTGAGATTTCACACAGGAATGGGGACATACAATAAGGTGATAATTTTCATGAGTCAAAACTGAAAAATTCCAAAGTATTGTTATACAAAATTTCAGATCCAAAGCAGATCTTTTTACTGAATTTTTGGTTTTCTTTCAACAGCACGGAAAAACAAGCAAACAAGAAGAAATTGCTCATGGAAATCTAGTTAAAAAACCTAGATCTATAAACCAAACTCGAGAATTGTATAGTTGAAATTAATAGAACTTCTTATGATGCACATTTTTCTCTCTTTAGTAAGTACCTTACTTGTGGTAAGATTAATTTAAAAGCTGGTTAACCTAAGCAACATGAAAGACTTAGGCAGTAGACTTTTCTATGAAAATAGATAAGGCCCATCAGATCTCCCTAATTTTTAGGAATAAAGTATTGGGAAAGATTCTGTACTTAAAATAACAGAGCTGGCCTAATGGGTTATTGCTCTGTACATTGTACAAGCTCTGACACAGTGGTCATCACAAATTTACAGCACTGAATGCTTATCTTTTTTAGCCTGGTACTGTTGTTAAGTTCATGTAAACTGGAATGTGGGCCTTGACAGCCAAGAACCAGGGCTCATAAATTGAAATTCAGCTGCATGTGGATTGTACCAGAAATTAAGTAGATGTAATGCCACAGTAATAAAGATGTTGGATAATGAGCTTCTGTAATTTTTTTTTGAGTGATTTTAAGTTCTTAAGTATAGTTTTACAAAAAATAATCTTTTGTTTTGATGGACATGCTTGTGAGCATCTGACCTGCACTTCCTCCCCTAATGCAGAGGGAAAGGTACTTTTGTGCAGAGTGCTTCTGGCCACCTTTGCTAAGGTAGTGATGAGTTTCTTACAGTGACCCCCATGAACAGTATCTCTAACACAGCTGCTGCATGTTATATTGGAAAATATTTTTCTTCGAAAAAAGAACTATCTGTGCTTTCATACCCTTTGTGGTATATTCCGGTTTACAGTTGCAAACACCATTTTTTATGGCATGAAAGGTCCTCTTGTCATGTTTTGTCAGAAGCATATCATAATTTCTAATTATATATATGTATATATGCATACAGAGTGTATATTATACATATTTTAAAAAGTGTGACTTCGTATCTCATGTTAAGATAAGAAAAGGCCATCCTTTAAAAATAACACCGTACAAAATTTTATTTAGTTGTAAACTAAAGTTATGAAGTTATATATGTGAAGTTAAAAGGTCATAAATGCAGTTCTGCTTATCTTTGTGGAAAACCAGATCAGAAATTCTTAGCAGAGTACTTTTAGAAGGGTTCCATCATGACTATGAAGATGGAAAGCAAGATAGACAAGGATTTAAAGCTAATGTGAAGAGGCAAAGAGAAAAGGGAGGGTATGTGTTGCTGAGAGAAAACCTTAAAAACAAATGTAAAAAGTGGGAAAGTTAAGGTGTGTCCACTCTGGGCACATCTGACATTAACTTGTAACAGGTGGGGCTTTGCTGTCTGTTAAATGAAAAACTACAACTCTGTTGAGTAAGGTACACAGACCAAACCAACTGGACTGGAAAAAAAAACCAAAACCTTGCCCCTCTGTGGAATATCCATAGTGGCTGAATGTTCTCCATGATCCTTTTGATCTCTGGATCTGCACTGTTACTTTACTGTAATCACAGATGTCACACAACCAGAATTTATTTGGGCTAGAGATGGGATTATGTGGTCTACCAATCCTCCCAAATCCTAAAATTTAAGGAGAAAAAACCACTGGTTCATTTTTGTTTTCTTTTAAAACAAAATTAGTTGCTAAAATTTGTCAGTCATTTGTCTGTAGACAAACTATGGATTTGATGCTGCCATTGGCAGTTTCAGGATGAAAGGCTTTGAGTGTTGTGCTCTCTGGAGTATGACTCTGTGCAGATTTATATGTAATAATTGCTAATAATCCTGATAATCCCCTAAGGAAAAATGCTGTAGGTGGAAAGCCACAGATAGAGTCATTATAATAAAGAGTGACTCGTTCCTTGCACCCATCTTGTAATAAAATAATTAATTCCCATTTTTTTTCAAGGGCAATGAAGAGATTTCTGGAGAGACTTCTTTCACACCAACCCTATCTGCCCATCTGAAAGGCCCCAAAAATTAAGAGTGGAAGAATGAATAGGCCTCTACCCTGATTCAAGAAGCAAATATGATTTATTGACATCAGGCCTTCTGTCTCTCCTTCAGTTTTTCTTAACCCTAATTTTCCTGGCCTTTTGTATTTTCATAAGCCAGTAGAGTGTGTGGTAAAGTGTAGTATTCATAGCTTGGTAGATGACATTTTACCAGAAATTTTTCAGAAAACCTCATTCTCACAGGATATGTTGCCAAATATGTATTGTTTTTATATTCCTAAATTCACTTTTTAAAAAAGTGCACAAAGCTCTGTCTGTGTTTATATACGGCTTTAAAAGAACAGCAGTCAAAACGAACAGCATTCCATGATCATTTAGTCTTCAGACCCAATAACAAAATCCTTATTCACTTATACAAGTGCATCTCTGTCCAGTGGTTTGTCCCATACGCAGAATGTGCCTGCAGCTCTTGGCACCATGGAGGGTGGAGAAAGAAATATTTCTCATTGGCTGGGAAGGCTCTGTGCAGATGAAGTAATGTAATCCCGAACTGTGCACTCAGATTTTTTCAATAAATGTTTTTCGTCACTACAGAGCTTTATATAACAGCAGTAAAGGCAAGAAAGGAAATTAGAAACACAGCTGAGACTGCATCTCATACTTCATAATGGCCTAAAATTCTTACTGTTTATTAAAACTAACACCCCTTGTCAGGGTGTTGATCAAAAATTCTCCACAGTCTCTTTTCTTTGATCTTTTCATTTTACAAACCACAGATATTTGTTGCCATTTCTTTACTTAGTTTTATGTCTAAAACATTAAAACTCAAAACTGTTTTCCAGTAAAGTTGCATGATAAGGAGTAATCCTGAATTCATCAAGCCAGCAAACTCATCGCTAAACAAATTTGTCGACTCCCAGAGAAAGAAGAACACAAACAGAAATGGTCTAAGGTGGCACAAGAAAGGATGCTTTCAAAAACCTGACATGTCTGTGGTCCTCATGCTTCTACTGCTCTCCAGTACATGTGTGAGCATAACCTATTCTAATATACACATTTACCTTTTGTTTCAGCAGCTTCCTGGCTCCTGCACATGCAAACATTTGAATTTCCTGTTGGCTCAGAGGTGAGATTTATAACATTTATTAAAGTTGCTTTTCACTGTGAGTTTACTGGGCAGAAAGCCTAAGAGGGACTTTTTTTTAAGGGGCTTTAATTGCTTGAATTTACCAGAGGGGTGAACATTGTGCTTTCTTTGCAGCACCACTATCCACTAAGATTGCCAGGTGTTGAATTTCCCTAGAGGTTCCCTATTTATTGGAGGAATTCATGAAATACCCATCTATCCAGAGCTGGGGCTCCTAGCATCCCTTTCCCATTCATCATCTTGATTTTGTTTCCTTCATGGCTGCTTTTGAATTTCTTGATTGATCCTGTTCATTTCTGTCCATTGCTCTCCATAAGTGTCCTCCCTCCTCTCTTCTGAGCACCTCGACCATTGAAAATAGGTCAGACTTGCCTCAGAATTGTATGCACCTGAAAGCCTTTTGCCGTGATGTGGCTGCTGGTGCAGAGAGGCAGTTCAGTGCTGGAAGTATACCAGTGCTCTTCAGTAGGGTGGAAGAAAGATGCACAGAGGGCAGGAAAGACAGAATAAGTGGAGGGAAAGGTGAAGAGCAAAGAGGTATTTTGCAACGTTTAAAATTAAAACCCATAAATAGCCCTTTAAAATCCATGAATGGACTTCTCAACAGATGGCAGCCCTACTGTCAGGCGAGCCCAAGGCAGGCAGACCATAATTGTTAGCAAATGTATTGTTAAGGGAATTTACTAATTTACTGATGCAGCAGCCGCTTCAGTTGAAGAATAAATTGGAATATTTTGGTGCATTTCCTTTAAAAAGTCATCCACTTTTAAGTCTATGTATTAAAATGACAAAGTCTTAAATGGGGGTCTCCTTCACTAAACAAAAGGTATGCAAATTACATTTCAAGATTTATATTATGATAAAAACTGAAACACAAAAGAGACATTATCTTGCAAAAATGTAAAAGTACATTGCTTCATGAGTCTATAATGATATAATGTGATGTTGATGTAGTTAAAGATGTCAGAAGGGAGACAATGACCTTAAAAGTTTAAAGCAGACACATTAATATTGATTGATTTTTAAGAGATTGAACAGCAAGAATATATCTATATATAGCCTGGATATTGGATTGTTTGAAAATTTGAGATGAGATACAGAACATTTCAGTCTTGTAATGTTTTAGACCTAATAGCAAGAACATGCTTTAAATGCAGCCATTTGTACCACAAGAAACTGGATGACAATTTGCCTTGAATTTAGCAGACTGTAAATCTTTTTCTTGTAAAAATCACTGGTGTTTGACAAAGCTGGATGATCAGTTCTGGCATAACCACAAATGCAGGTCTGGCATATGGGACATCATGGAAGTCCTAATGTAGGGGGTTTACTTTTTTTTTTAAACCATGTTCTATACATAAGTAGATCTGCATGTAGTCTTATAACTATTTTGTACATGCAGACACAGGCACACCTTCCTATAACATATTGAGCACCGTAAAACCTCTGCACCCTTTTCCCTTGAACCAAATAATGTGACTGTTTATCCATCATGTCATTTTTTTCTTCTTACTTTTCCCCAGTAACACTTCTTGTTTAAGTAGTTTAGGCTCATCTTATACCTGTGTTTATGCAAGCAAAGTTATAAAGAAATGTGCCTCGCATTGAGGTGGAAAGTGCTAAATATTATGGTATTTTTTTGTTCCCTTGAGTCAGTTAATTTTATCATCTCAGGTTGATGAAAGTTTCATCTCTTTCACAAATGAGCTTTACTCTTAATGTAGAGACTTCCACTGGTCAGAGAAATTGAGATGTTGGACATGGTTGGCCTTTTAGACTTTTAGGGACCAGACCACAGATGCCTCAGACACAGAGTCTAAGAACTGAACTTGCAAAAATCTGCTGGCAGCAGAGAACAAGTCTGACCTGTATGAGATGGATCATCTTGCTGAGAAGAGATCCTGCAGCATTGTACAAGCTGGAGATTTTCATTCAGAATCAGACCTCATGCAACATGAGGCAGATAAACATAAGGTGTAGACCATGTTTATAAAAAGGCTTTTTTTAATATCACTTTCAAATGAATCATTAGTCTTTTGCCTTCTTCTCCCCACATATGAAATGATAGAAAATCAATATCTGAAGGAAAGAGGATATCTGGGAACCTGGAGTACAGTGTAGACATTTGCATGATGAGAATTTTTGTTTTCAAGAAGCAAAGTCAAGAAAAATTATAACATGGCCACTTTGCCTCCCAATTAATTTTTTTTTTTTTTAATGTATAACCAGAAATAGAAAAAGATGGATACTTTTGGGGAGAACTATCAAACAGCAAGGTGTCTGGGTGTTATAGCTTCATCCTATAAACCTCTACTTAGTTTCACCAATGGTAAAACTTGCTTTGAACCTCCAGTATAGGAAAATAGCCCTAACAGCCTGTTTAGTAAACCAGAAAAAGCACAGTGTCTCCAAAGGGCCTAGCCTGAGTGAGCATCCAGAATCCCAGAAAGTCAAGAAATTTGAAGGCATTCAGACTTAATTTAATTCTTTTTTACTACAAATCTAATTTCAGAGAATGATTAACAGGAGAAGAGTCATAAATAGCAAAGTCTTGATCAAGGGAGATGCTGACAGGGTACCATCTAGATAAATTAAGGAAAGAATGCTCAGGTTTCTGCGAAAGAAGACTAATGACATTAAGTCAAGATGAAATAGAAAGGAGCAGCATTGCAGGCTGAAAATCATCAAAGTCCAGCCTGCCCTGACAAGAAACCCTACAAAATTTCCTGATCTGAAAAGTAACTGGAAATGCTAAGGAATGACTTTCTATAAGTGCCAGGTCTTGAAGTTACTTAGGACTGAAAATGACCCAGGCACCAAATTTGGGTTTTGGTACCTGTCAAGACAAGTGAAGGAATGTCCTAGGAGCATCTGAAACAGCAGCTGCTAGCAGCAGTTCTACACACTAAGAATGTTTTGCACCTCCTATGCTCAGTCCTTTCACTTAAATCTGAAACACTTCCACCTGGAGGCAAGCAGACAGTGGATAAAAGGAGTCTGTGAAACCTGCAGCCGGTTTATGTAATTCAGAGAACCTGTTTACAAGAAAGCAGAAATGGCAGTCTCCTGGAAGGAGTGGTGGCCCTAGCTAAAATAATGGGGAAACTTTACAAGTAAACTGAATGTATTTGTACAAAGAGGGATTTCTCAGAAGGTTAAGATTTTTACTTTAGGTACACCAAAAAGGATTTTTAAAATGGAAATTAAAACACTGTACTTCAGTGGTTAAAAGCATACTCCCTCAAACCTAGAGTGTTTAAACCAAAATAAAACATGCTCTTTCTCAGAAAATGTTAAATTGTTGTTTAAGTATTGACTTCATCTTCTAAGAAACACTAGTATTCCTAACTAAAGGAGCAGATCTTCCACTGGAAGTCTCCTAGCTTCAGATTTAGATTATAATAGAGTAGCATTCTGCAGCCAAGCACTTAGTGTGATCGGTACTAAAACTGTATGAGATTAGCTAATGTACTTTTCTGTGATGTGCGAAGCGAATGCCAGGACACAGCATTGTACCTGACTGCAGTAGCATGAAGTTATGCTTCAACAGCGTTCTATTGTAATGTAGGATTTTGAAGTCAGGGAAGCAGTCTCTGGAGTATTGCACATCAGCAAGAAATTATTTTTGAAAGTAGACAATAAAGAAAAAGTCTGAACTGATGTTTAGAATAAATAAATGAGAGCAGCAAAACTTTCAGTATTAGTATTACACCCAGCCATATAACAATAACTAAATGAAGCATGTATTTAAAATTTGGTGAGAAGCTTTTGTACATTTTAGTTCTGTTTGGCTCAGTGGGTGTGCTGCACTTTAGACTTCAGTCTTCAGGGCTGTCAATCCAACAACTTTCACAAGCACTATATTCACTTAAAAGCTGAAAGAGAAAAATAGAAGGGGTTGATGTTAATAGCACTTAGCACTTAACATAGTTTTTTCCTTCCTGAAAATACAGTGCAAGCATGAGGTAATTAACAAGTACTTTATCTTGGAGATGCAGATGTGTATCTAAACAACCTTTAAGCAAAGAGAATACAGGCATGTAAGATCAACCTATGCTCAGTTGCACATTTTCAAGGTTAAATATTGCAGTTGCATTTATGGTATCTTTTCTCCCTGTAGTGGGTCAATAAGTCCAGCTTGTGGAAACCAACACAGTGTATTTCTGCATGCAGGGCTCCTTCTTCATTGTGTGAATAACTTACTGTAATTTCAGACTTTATATTAAGTGCCTGCTATAGGAAACCACTGGCAAGTCATACAAGGGGGTGTGTCATTTGAGTAGAGTCAAAACATGTAGTTAGGCAGCACAGACGCACCAATTATTCAAACTGCCAACAGCCTCTGTAGCAATTCTGCTGTGCCTGCTTCTCTCCATCAGCTCCAGCATCTACCCACCTTGTGTTAGGTATTCTGAATATGGCCCACAAAGTCTTGTACTCTTGAACAGATAGCTATCCATCTAATCTGCTTGCTTTGGAAGTTCAGTCTTACAAGGAGAGAACCAGGAAAGAGAGCTTCAGCTGACACTGAGAGCAGTGAAATCATTTTGAGGAGGAGAAGGGACAAAGTCTCAAACTTAACATTTCTCTAGAAACGAGGAAGAAAAGTGTTGGCAGCTATGGTGTGTTTTCAGTGTGCTTTTCTTCTGGTTAAAATAAAAGTTCAGTGGTTTTTGCAAAGCTGGAAGTAGACTCATAAGTCAATTTGATAATTAAAGAGTTCTTCCGAGCCCTTGAAGTACTAAGGGCTATCAGTGGAGATCAGCAAGGATGCAGAGCAAAGTCTACTGGGGCAATTGGCCATTTTACTCTCCTCTTCATTCTTAGGCCATTAGGACTTTAGGATGGCAAATCTGTCAATTTTGCAATTTCCTCCAGTAATAGAGTTTTGGCAGAAGCTGACGCCTGTGCTGTATTGTACTCATGCACAGTTAGGTAACCAATGCATGCTCCATTTAAGAGAGGCACAGAAAGCTTCTCAAAGTTACTGCGTTATAGTCTGGCTCTCTGTGCTGAGCTCAGCTGCTGAGAGCAGAGGAGGTGTGAAAAGGCTTGTTAATAAAAGTCTGTTTAGATTTCATTACTGTGAGCAGCCAAATCAAGACAATACAGATCTTGCCAACCCTCTGAGAATTTCAGTCCTCTCTGGAAATACTTTCTTTCCTGCACTGAGTACCTTTTCCAGTTGAATCTTTATGCAATGCAAAGGGAGTTCTCTTCTGCTGCCTTTGAAAAATAAGGAGAGCAGAGACTCCTTTCCAATTGTAGAGTATTGAGTGGGAAGGAGGAAAGAAGGGAGTGTGGTGGTATGGCTCGTTTCTCCTACTCACATACACTGAAGAAAAAGCATCTAGCTCAGACTTTCGTTTTTCTCCCTTTGGTTTTTAATACTAGAAAGGGGAACTCATTTGAGTTGCCAGAGGAACAAAGGTGTTTGACATGGAGGATGGACTAGATGTGGCAATCTGGCAGACTGTTTTGGCAGAAATGATGAAAGCATTGGGAAAGGGCATATCTAACTGATTGGTCCATGGGATAGGCAATTATAGGTTGGTTGTGTTCATTGTTAGGGTTTAGGGAAACTATGTCTTATCAAGCTCTAGCATAGCCTTTGCATTGTGCCAAAAATATCTTCTTGGCTAGATCTAGAGAAGTGTCCTACCAAGGCTAACTGGAGGATTCAGTGAACCATGAAGAACTTAGAAAAATACTCATTTCTTCTTCAGCATAGCTCTGGCCTCTGAGCAGTGAAATGACTGAAAGAATACTGTAGCTACAGAGGTATCTTTGGCTACATGACCAGACTTTAATGAATTTGAGGACTTCAGGGATGTTTTTCAGATCACCATGAAAGAAAAATCCTAACCTGTGGCAGACTTGGCATGTGGTGTGGACAGGCCTTTTTTTCCCCCAGAAGATTAAATTTCTCCACTTTAAACACTGTGATTTCCTTTGTTGTGGTCTTTTTAATGTTCTGCAAGTTTTACTTGGATATTTATTGAAGTTTTTAATGCTTGAGTCTTGGTGAAAGCAGATACAGGTCTCCTAACCATAAATGCTGCTCTCCTCTCTGTATTGACATAAACAATCACCTGAATATACTGAATATATACATGCAGATGTCAAAACCTAGCTAGCAATAAATGACATGAAATAGTTGGTGGGTCAGTCCTGTTTACCATATATTCCACTGTGTTACACTTGTATTATAAATTCAAAGTAAATTATAAAGATTAGTAAAATCACTTTTTTTTTTCCACTTGTCCACTTGTATCTCCTAAATAAGTCTCAAATTTTACATGATTAATGACCTAACTTGATCAAAAGCAAAATTCTTCAGAGAATATGTTTAAATAGCACATTGCCATACATATATTTTGCATCATTACTGAGTGATAACATAATACAGTTAATGACTACCTTTCTCCCTAGTATAACTTTTTTGTCATCAGGAGTAGAATCTAGTCCTTTTCATCTTGTGTGATGTCATGGCTTTTGGTGTTATGTTCAATGCTTGCAGTACCTAGCCCCATCAGAAGATGCAGAAAGGTGATATTTCACTTATTCCATCACTGAAATCCCTGCTGTAGAGTTACTTAACAAAAACATTATGTTATATGAAGTGTTCAGCGGTGTAGTCATTGAAGTCAATATGACTTTCACAATTCATTTCAATCAGAAGAGAACTGTGTTGACTGTGACTGTGTCACCCCAGTAAAAGATGAACACTGTGCCCTTTTAAGTAATGTATTGCACCTATATTTTTAAGAGATCACTTGTTAAAAATGCCCTGGAAAAGGAGGGGAAGAGAGATGTGCCTGTTATTGCAAAACTTACTTTCTGAATTCTGTTTCTGCTTGCAAGAGAAAAATGCAGAATGTAAGGTGTGTGCTGTATATTAATATTTATTTGAACTGTCTTCTGATACATTGCCTTTCTGATGCTACATGGTGTTCTCCAGCACTGTTTCCTAGGATAATAGCTAATGTCCTGCTCTGAAAATTATCCATTAAAATTTTATCAATTTTTTGTTTTGGTGAGACAGTATGAGGAAATGCCATTGGAAAATTAGATTCCTCTTTGACATCAGGCGCCCAGTCAGCAATCCAATCCCATGTGTTTCTACTGAGACATTAGGATTTGATATAATTTTGGGCAGAAAACATTTTAAAATGAAACAATTGAATTTTCTAGATGGTCTTGGGGACCATTTAGCTTAAGAGAATACACTTCCAAATCAAAAGCTTTTCAATCATTCTAAATATTATTTGGATGATATTTGCTTTATGTGTAGTAGCAGTTTGAATTTGTATTGAATGTTTGACTGGCTCGTGCTCACATAGATGATGTATGAAATTATTATTTCATATTTTTCTAGTGTTTGCATTGCAAGTGACATCTGGCTGACAGGAACTTGGAGAAATAGGATACAAAGTGAATGCTGCAGTTACCACAGTATCGTATTTATCAAAAGGCTTAAGGTTGGTCTGTCTTTGTTTAACATATGAAATTCACAGCAATAAATAAGAAACAGCACTATTTTTTTTAACTGAGCTGCTTAGAAAATGAAGATAGATGAAGAAAAAATGTTAATGGTATTCTATATTCTGTTCATTGAATTAATTTATGTAGACAAGCATGCATACTGGCTGAAAGGCAGTTCCCAACTTGTTTGAAGGGGGGGGGGGGTTGCTGTTATACCTTTAAATTTTGGTTAATGTTATATAATTCATGTACACTATATCACAGAGATAGGGAAGTCTGGAATAAGCTACTATAGCAAACTGGCACAGTTGTTTTTAAACTTAAGGTGTCGAGCTACACAAGTCTAAGGGTGGGTTTCATCCTAATTGTATTATAACTTTAAAATGTACCTATTGAAATACTGTCTTCAACCAAACTCTTACCCTAGCACTTTTTCATTAAGCTCTTGATGAGGCACTTGTCTAATGGTAAATTGTATCTTGACAGAATATAGTACAGGTTTTACAAATGATAATATTATTTTACAGTTTAAAATGTGGTCTGAAAATTTATGATTTTCTTAAGAAATATGACTTCAGCCTTTTAAAAATGCATTTTCAGATTCCATGTTGTTTTGGAGGATGTTCTGCCATAGTGTTATGAAACAATGACAAAAGTGATACAGTGAAGCGTCCAGCTTCTGGATGCCCTGGCAGGGGAGATGAATTGACTGTACTACTCTGGCTAGAAGGGTCTCTTGGACACTCTTTGTCACTATCTTGATATCATTCACCCTTACTGGTTATTAAGACTGTGGACTCTGTGTGGAGAAAACCCACCCCTACAGAACTGCCCCATTATTTCCCAGCTATCCTGGGAAGGAAGAAAACTGGGGGCTGTCACACTTAGGGACGTGGAGTTCGTAAGACTAAGGCAAGAAGAGATTATCTGGAGATGGTGGGGTGGGTAGAACAGACTAGGAGGGGAAAAGTCTGCCTAAGAAAGACAGAGAGATGTAATCCAAAGACTAAGTAATCCAAAAATAGTCACATCTATACTGCTGCCAAGTGATTTTCTGATCTACAGAGTTACCAAGCTGAGAGCACTCAACATCTTCCAGGTCTTGCACCCTTCCTTTTAAACAAATAGAAAATCCAGCTTTGTGGTCCCATTCACAGGAAGAAAGAACTAACAGTGATTTTTCTTTAGGTCTGCAATTGCAAGGACTAGTTGGGAAACTTAAAACAAAAAACTCCAAAACAAACAAACAAACAAACAAAAAAAGTGTGGCAAGGAAACACTTGTAAGTCGTTCAAAGAGGAAAATTCTGTTCCCCTAAGTGAACCTCAAGAGGAGCCCATCTATCTACTGATGATGTAGGGAATTTGCCTGTCCTCCTTTGTTAGACATTGTCAGTATGATTACCCTTCTCTCTACTTCTCTCCCTGCTTTTGCAAACATCTCCAGTCAATAAAGGGACTTATCCATTGCCATACTTACCTTTCCTAGCAGTCATGAACTTTATTTTCTTTTTTTAATAGGTGAAAAAAAGCTCTTTTTTGCAGACAAAGGGTCTTCTTTGCAGACAAACGAACAAAGAATACTGAGATATTCGTCACTTCAGACCAGCAAAGAAGAGTATCAGATTAGAGCATTCACAGCTATATGTGTTCTGAGTGGAGCAATGACAGGAACAGAACTGATCAGAAAAGCAAAAGGGATGATACCGTAGCACAGTCAGCCACTGAGACTGTTTTCTGAAGCATTGCATAGTAGTTCTTTCAACAGTTCTTTAACCATGGAGAATGCTATATATGATTCATTGGAATATGCTTTCCACTTTTAAATGAAGATCAAAGTATTTACCTTGCATTGGCTTAGGATGTAGTGGCAAAGAACTTCTCATGCAGGAAACACTAGTTACCTTATCACTTAAAAAAATATATACAGTAGGTTCTTTTGGAGCCTTTTTGAATGAGTCCTATTCACTGTTGCAATTAGCATGTGCTCTGATGTTTTGCTATAGATGGAGTATTATATAACATAGTCCACTTACCTGTTTTCCATGTTGTCTTATACTCTTTTGAACATGAAACCTTTTCTTGGGTTCCTCTAAAGCTCACTGATCACTGATGTCAGTTATTCCTAAAATGTATTCTTTTGTCCTTCTGCAATGAATATCTCCAAACTCTCTCTTTCAGTTGAGGTGGGTCAGTCCCCATGTCTCCAACCTTTACTCTGTGTGTCTTTTCTTACTAACAGAATGATTCACATATGAAGAATCTTGAACTACTTTTAAGTAAGTCCGCAAGGGCTACCACCTCCTGTTGAGCTAAAATCACATAGGTATTTTTTCACTGTGTTTGTTTTATTGTGTGTTGTATGCTTTTTTGTATTGTATTATGCTAGATAGCACTTCTATCTCTACTTTGTGATATACAAAACAAAGTTGTTCTAGTTTCTTAGAAAATGTTATTTATGCTTTATGATAATGTATATTACACTTGTATTTGTCTACTTTTCTGTCTACCTAGCCACACATTCAGATTTTATCAGCTTCTAGTTAAGATTGCTGGACTTCCTGTATGCCAACACAAACAAAAACCAAGGAAATAAGTAGTTAAGACATTCAGCACACCATTCGCACTACTCTCATCGGCTCTCTTTCTCAGTCTCAACTCCCTCACTTCTAACATCCACAGTCTACAAATTTCCAGCTTCATCCTGATTATATTAGTTTTCTCCTGTTTACTATTCAAGGCAATATTTCTTTGGCCAGATGCATGGTTTTACACTTTCTGTCTTGAGTATTTCCACTCCAAACAAAGTTAAAAAATTAAAAATTTTTAAAAGTCTGTAGATCTATTTGCTATACACTGCAGGTTCTAAGAGTGAAGGAAAACTACCTAGCTGTAGAACTGACAAAGATAAGGCTGGAACCATATGATCTGCATTCTTTATGTTGAGATATTTTGGTAGAAGTTTTCGGGATGAAATTTTCAGAAGTGCTGATAGAACGGACTTTCAAAGCTATGTAGGGGCTGAAAAGTCTGGTGCGCAATCGATAATATTTTTAATACTTTTATTTCATACTTCTATTATTTCATAATTAGAAATCTGTCACTAAACTTAGACACAATATTCTTCATTGTACTTACTGTTTTCTGGCTGGTTTAGTCTTTCAGGCCTGTACCTCACTTTATTTAGCATTATGATGATACCTATCTAGTCCAATCAGCCAGTGTCTTACTCCACCTTCAGTATAAGATTTCAGTTTCTCTTTACAAATTTAGTATGGTCATTTATGCTTGATGTAATATTGGAATTTTTATCAAAGCAATGGATCATCTTTTTAAAAGCCAAGGGTCTGGGAAACACTTTACTGCATTCTTTAATATTGTCTTTTGTGTGTAGAGTAGTGAAGCCATGCTGCTTCTCAATAGTTTGCATTTACAGTCTGTTTCACAGAACGAGGATAGGTCAGACTTCCTCTATTGCTCTTTTGAACCTGTGGGGAAAGTTGGATTGGTCAAAGGTCTAATCCCTTTGAAAGTCAGATCTTGGCGCTTTCTTCTGTGTGGGTGAAGATGAAAGTGAATGAATGACACTCAATATAAAGAACAATTCCTTTTCAAGAGAGGACTAGTAGCACCTACATGTACAGATATTCTATAGAAACTGAGTTCTCTAGATGATGTTAATATCAGTTGAAGTACTTGCAAGTGAATTTTGAGGCATTTTTTAGGAGTGATGTATATATATAGTAAGAGGCAGAGAAAAAGTATTCACTTTTAATTTAAAGACTGAAACTAGTATTAGCTGTGATAGACTGAGTAACTGCCTGAGATCTTTCAGTACAATAGCAGACACTGAGTATATTTTTTTTAAAGTTTGGTTGGCACAAGGCAGCAAGAAGTAGAAAAAAAAAAAGCATATGGACATAAGCACACAGACAAAGCCATGAACCTGAGATTTTTTTCCCTTCACCCTTTTCTTTCCCCTTTTGTTTTCAGTTCTTGCCTCTAGAAGAGTCTTCAGATAAACAGCAATCCTGAGGCATGGTACCATGGCGACAAAAGCTCTCTAAAGAGGTTGAAATGGAATAGAAAGGGGAGATCCCATAGGGCTGCTCATACAATGCTGATAAATAAAGTCATATTTTGTAGTTCACACTTTGTGTTCTCACATTTAGAAAAAGTATAATTGAGACCAATTCCCTAACTGACAAGAGTCCATTTAAAGCTGAATTACAATTGAAAATAAAACATTTTAAAGAAAACTAGTCTTTCTTTGTTATTAACTTTGTTTTCTCAGTTATGCCAAAGGCAGTACAAAGATGTAGAGAGGGGAAGAAGGAAAAATTACTCTCAGCTCCAGGAAAAAAACCCACAAAAACTATTCTGCCAAATGAAGACCCCAAAGTACAGGCACTGAGAAGAATTTGAGACTTACAATACTTGGGTTTCCTTTGCCATGCTGTCTCATATCAGACACTCAGGGTCCAGTTCTCAACCACTTTAAACCTCAGTTGTAGCACTCATTTTCCTTCAGCTTACCTTCACAAAGTTTCAGAGTAGTTTAGAGAAGAATGTTGCCTGCTTGAAACATTACTTTCCCCAATGACAATACACTAATGTATTAGAAGATATTTGCTTTCCTACATTAAAAGAGTTTCAGTTCTTGTCCATGGACATCCTAGGCTGGAGAAAAACGTATGGAAAGACTTCAAAAAGCCATTTATACCCCTCTGTTATGGCTAAATGTTGTTATGACACATCTGAAGATACTGTTGGTGATTGATTTTGGTCGAATCATTTTAACTTTTTGGTGGAATATTTGTTTCTTCTCCTCTCTATATTAACTTTCTAAGGTTTGAGTTCTGTATTCTAATTGTTGTGGTCCTCTTTTTTTTTTTTTTTAATGGCTTTGGTCCATATTAATCAAATTATAGAATTTTTTTGTGGAATAAACACACCCTGCCTACTCTGCAGGTGATCACATGGCACTCAAAGCAGAAAAACATAATGTGAAAAGCTGCCGTAGCGATGGTAATAGCTGTGAATCCCAGTGATACTTTTAGGGATAGAGAAAGTCCTAACTGTATAATCCTTCCAATATATATGTAGGTGTCTGGTCTCTGTGTGTGGACTAATCCTTTTCCAAGTCTTCTGTACAGATAAAATTTGACTCAAATCTGAACAGCCCTTTAGTAACAGCTATTGTGAAGTCTAAAATCCTTTAGAAACACTGTTTCACCATCCAAGAAGTTGACTTTGGCTCGGTTAGTAGAGACCCTGACATCTCAGAAGCACAGAGATCCCATTTCATACCTAAAATAAAATGGGATTTATATTGTTATGCCCTAACCATAGCCATGTGGTTGGAGACTGCTAAATTCATATGAAAGTGCCTGTCTGCTTTCCTTCTGACAAACAACTCTCTCTTTCTACCAGCAATCATTCAATATATGTTTTCAAAGTAATCTTTCCTTGATCAGCAGACTACAGTATTCTATCATTTTGTAGGTTTTGGTTCCTTCGTGGGAATACTTCCACAAATTGCATTTAATATCTATTAACTTGGATTTTTAAAAGATCAAATGGCTTCCATATCTCATTATGTTGTTCCTCATAATTTGTTATTTCTTCCAATTTGATAACACTGCATACTTAGAACTTGCTTTCCGCTCTGTCATCCTGTCTAAAAACAGGATCCTGACAAGAAGCCTATCTTATAAAATCATGAATGTCCTGGGAATTACTGTTACACCCCTCTTTTGCAGGAGGCCTTTCTGTTGATTTTTTTTTACTCTTCAGGTAGTTCTTTCCAGATACCCAAATCTTTTGCTTACTTTGGGCATCTCTGTTCTCAGAACTGCTTGATATGATGGGTTGGATTTTACATTCAGATCTATTAGTGCATTGTTACACTGTTCCACCTGCTCTTTGGCTCTCTTGGTTCTTTGTCAGAGGTCAATGTCGATGATGAGATTTCAAATCATTGAAGTAAATAACACAACCCACACTTCTGCTACTTTCTTCAAAGGGTCAGCTTACCCAGGAAAGAACTGGATAGTTTTGTGAAGTTATGAAGCAACAGTGGTGGAAATAATAAGTGTTGCTCATAGTCTTATTCTGTTCTATTTCTTAAACTCTGAAGTTTACCCTAATATGTAAGACTTCATCCTGGATATGTAACTGTGTTTGTGTTTGAAGATGTGCAGAGTACTCAAGCTATAACTACTCTGAAAAGAAATATACTATGCATTAACATTTGAATATCCATGTCCAGCATGATTTTCTGTGTTGATGCAGGTATATTCTCATCTATATTATGCATAGTTACTATAAAATACAAAATATAAAAAAAGACACAAAATGGAAAATACTAGAAAAAAATTAGGGTTTCTTTTTGAATTGTACTGAATAGAAGTGGAAAAAAAACCAAAAAACCAACACAAAAAACCTGAGAAACTCTTGCTTGTGATGTAAGTGTTGTGGATAGATATACTCCCAGTCAGGGATGGCCGGTGGATATACTTTATTTCCACTGAGGCAGCTTCAGGTTTGTAACTATTTGCATAGAAGACATTAGAGAAATTTGTAGGCTATGTGCAAATGCATGGTAAAGGTGTTCTGGCAGACTTGTACAAACCTAAGTGTCTACCATGAGGCATTAGATCCAAATATGTGTGTGTCCAGTCACAGTGAGTAGGAGTTAACAATATTTTGTTGTTCACATCCAAGCAGGCTCCATTACTAGTTATAGCACTCGTACACATATGCTCCTGTGAGGGCAGAACTGCCCTGTTAGCTATTTGCAAAAGTTTCAAAGTGTATTAATCTCACTTGAAGGTCTATGCATAAACAAACACTCTCTAGATACTTATTTAGTTAATTTTCTACAGACTTCAGGATTGATATGTTCTACTCAGATGCACGTTTTAAGTTTCTTCTTGGTTAACTCTCATGTTGGTTATTTCGTTGGCACCGCCGGATGACAATTTGCATTATGATGCTTCAGACCATAAGAAGTTCAGATGAACTTTTTTCTTAAATTCAATCTTTCGTGTTTAATATTTTATTTCTATTTCCATTTGCAGTCTACTTTTATAGCATTATACAGCAAAAACTATATGCAAGTTTTATGTTTGTACATGCACACATATATATTCATGTATTTATATATATATATACTGTAGTTTGTGTTTATGAATGATGTTCTTGTGAATGAAGCTGTACTAAAAATCCAAAGTCCTCTATTTGTCTGTACAATAGGACTACTAAGGAACATCCAGTATACCTTCTTTCTTGCTGTGTTCCAAATACACTCATTTTAGGTTTGGGTGTGAGTGTGTATATCTCTAGGGTGTCCATGCTGAAACAGTTTCCCCAAAAGAGGACATTCGTTTGTAAATAAAGCTGATTTTCGGAACTCTAACTGCTGTCTATTGTATTTGAGAAGTAATGAAGTTTCTGCCTAGACCGGAGGCGCTGACCTAGAAAGATAAACAGGGAGCACATGTTCAGTGCTTGTGAATTACTGTTTGTGGTTTGCTTTGATAATTTTGGCCTTCATATAGAAGTAGTCACTTGTAGACAACTGGCAATTACTTTTGAGGCTGTGGGTATAATCCATTAATATCCCCTAATTTAATGCAACCATCCAAATCAAACATTCTTCTGTTTTTAAAAAAGCCTGCAGGTAATGGAAGCTTCAGAACATTCATATGTGCAGTGTTATGGTAGAAAAGTCTAAATTCTGTACTCAAAGACCTGGTAAAAGCCCAAGCTCGTATTAATGCCACTTCAAGCTTCTAAGGGAATATTTTGACTGTTTGCCATTGGCCCTGTTGCTTATGGAAAAGCAAGGAACTAAATTGGTGCCCGCTGGCTTTTAGTACATCTTTTTAGGGGAGGTCAAAACTTGGGCCAAAGAAAATGGGGGACCCACCCCAGTGTCTGTGCCTAATGACATTAGCAGATGTGTCTGGAGAACAGAAAACTACATCTATGAAGCCCTACAAATATCCAACCTGCCTAGTTTACTATGGAAAATGGTGGTACTGGTGGGAAGTCTTTCTCTGTGTACAAGTATTTCTGATTAATCTGACATGGTAAATGTTAGGTTTCCTGAGTGAGGAAACATCTCCATTCCTAATTTGAAAGATTTTATGCTGTGAGACGTGGAGAATATTGAGTATGGATTTCTTGTGTTATATTAAAAAATCTGACCATATTTCAATGAAAATGTAAAACACTTCTTTCATTAGTCCATATCCATTTCATTAATCCATATTAACAGAGTGTAAGAAATCTCATAAGCAAATTACCTTACAATTGGCAAATAGATACAAACAGATTCTTAAATCTGTCTTTCTCATCCAGATGCCAGAGTCCTATAAAGCTAGCCTGTAAGGTGCCTTCCACTGTGATTACTCTCATAAAGACAGATCAGATCACAGATGACTTTGAAAAAGTCAGTTTAACATGGGAGGAGGAGTGTTTAAACAGTTGCATTCTTGTCTCTGCTTTTAATTGCTTCTTTCTGCAGTCAGTCTGTTAATAATCTGTTTATGTTGTTTATTATTTCTGAATCTTAGTTTACTTAGCCTGTCTATAAACTTTGTTTCCTTTTGGTACTGCTGCATCGTTTTTCTGAAGAATAAGATCATATTGGTATGAGAGGAAGCAATATGGAGGATCTCAGTTTTGTATTTTTCCAGTCTTAATGTTCCTCCCAATGACAAGAAGAAATCACTAATAAATATAAATTTGATAACCTTCAGAAAACCTTTTGCTGAACAGTCTTGATTTCAGATTTGTACTAGTTTTAAGTCATTCCATTTGCATACAAAAATAATCTCTCTTTTTCCCATCTGTTATATTATTGATTTACATCTTTCAGGTAGTTATCTGCAGTCGTGCACACAAACATTCATAGTTTAATATTGTCATTTTGAGCCGATTTTCTATGGTCTATTGATTATAAACCATGAAAAATTTAGGATACATTTCATCATCTTTTAAAAGTTTATTACAAACTTTGGAAACCAATTGTAAGTGGATTTCACAATAATGAGTGCCTTTACATGCTTTTTTGATGCTCCTTGATACTGATACTTTTGTGACACTTGATAACTATCACTCTGTAGACCAATAAATAGTAATTTTGAACTAGCTTAGACCTTGTTTGCTTTGTTTGGATAACTGAGTATGTGTAATCATGCACACAGACATTCTGAGTCATAGCCTGCCAACTCAGATGACAATAATTGAAAATGCTTCTTCCTGATGGCTGGCTGTATCTTGCCACAAGTGAAATCAGTAGGTAGTTTTAGCACACTCCTGGTTGTCAAGTACCATCACAGACGGTGTTAACTGGGGCCCTTCATGGTATGCTCAGCAGGTGAACCAAATATTGACCTGCAATCTTTGGGATGGCCTTCAGAAGACAATGATGAATTGGAAATAGACTGACAGTGTCACCTATGCTTTAAAATGTCTGCTGAGTCATCTGACTGCAAGGGTTAGTTTGAATTAGTATTTATTATGTCCTCCACCAAAACTTGCCTACTGTGTGCAGATGGAACTCAAATTATATGCAAAACTGGAGTTAAAGCTCAAGCTAATACAGCAAAGACAAAACCTGATGTGAGTTTGACTAGGTGTTTGTCTCTAGTAAAGAGCAAATACTCTGAAAAACATGCTACCTGACAATGATCAGTATGAGACAACCAAGTCAATACCACTGAAGTCCAGTTTGCTTGTCTGTTCATCTGTGAAAGTATGTTCTGTCTGTTGATGAATAAAATAGCATGCTTCCCCTGAGATACAGTACAGGACAATGAAATGCATCAGCCTCACTTTCTAAATATGCAGTCCCTCTCATAGCTCTGAAGAGCTGCTTCTTAACCAATAGTTCTGGACACCATTCTATCCAAAGGTAGTCAACAATTTGGGAGGAGATAAGAGAACACTAACGAAAATTGTTAAGTTGGAATGATGATTGTCCTCTGTGAGGAAAGAGTAAAAGAAATATAAATAGCTTGGCTGACTGGCTCTCAGGGGGAGCTTCATGGTAGTGACACCTGTTAAGAGTATAGTCATGACTTTCAATAATCAAGGAAACTGTCTCTTTAAAACTGTTGTCCGTAAGGCTGGACTAACTCTGGTCCAGAGTTACTCCACAGTGAAAGAATTCAGATGAATTAAAGCTAGACAGATCACCAGGACCTGAGACTTCATGTTACTCTACTGATGAACTGCTGAAGGCTTGAGGTCCCATGATTGCATCTGCCCTAAGTCCTTGCCTTTCCAATTGGTACTTTTAGTGAGAATGGAAGGAAAACCTGCTGTCATACCTCTGTGATGCAGAAAAAGGTAGAGGACTTTATTTCATTGTAGTAGTGTCAGCAGATAAGGAATTTCAGAAAAAATCTCTGAAAGTCCAGTGTTTGAAGAATTAAACGCATTAAATGGGAAAGAAAGAGGTCTTTAGCTTAAGAACAGAATTGAACGGTCCAGTATTGAAGGACTGAAGGATAACTGATACCATTCAGACCTGACACCATATTTTGTGTCTTTTTATTCCTCCGCAAGGGGAAATGTGTTTCTTGATCAGAAGCTTGTGAGTGTTTTTGTAGCAAGGGAAACTGAGGCTTGAAATTATAACCCTGGTTTCCGTATGCTGTAGCAAGGCAGGGTGGGGGCTTAGATTTGAAGAGGGAACAGCCACGTTTGATGCTGGAGGGTAATAATACCTTGTGCTTTCCCTTTGGGAATGGTGGAAGCCCTATTAAAATGAGTAATTTTAAATTTAGACTGAATTAAGCACTTCAGAATTTACTATGGGGAATAATCCAGCATTGGCAGGAGAATGAATGTGATGACCTAATACTGTAAAGATTGTCTATCTCTGTTTCCTGTAGATCTATGAAGTGTCTGACTTTTGCAGGATTTTACTTCAATGTGACCACAAAGAAAACAGAATGAGGAAAGTTTTCTTATTCTTGGTGTGGGTGTAATGTTCCTGCATTTCCTTATGGCAGTCCTAATCTAAATGATCTGAAATCCTTGAGCACAAAGCCTTCAGGTTTAGCTGGGGCAGGTTGCAAACTGCTGAGCCCTGCTAAACATCCTCATAGCTGCAAAAGGCACAGGGTTCTTAAGCTTTTATTTGAATAGGCTGTAGCTATTATTAAAATAACCTTCAAGTGTTGACTCAAAATCCCTTCACACTTTGCTAAAATTGTCCTGAAATTTCTGTCATTCTCACTAATATGTTTCATTTTCCGTCCCACATGCTGTACTTAGCATTGTGAGAATTTCTCTCTCGTCTACCTGCTGTATATTAATAAAATAAAAAAAAAAAAAAAAGTTGGTTCTATTTTCCTAAAACAAATAAATAAAGTTAAATTTTCCCTTTGATCATTTTCTCTGTTCTTATTAAAAAGTACATTACATTTAAAGCTGCCTCTTGTCTCTTGCTCTTTTAAATGACAAGTCCAGATAAGGTGCTTTAAAAGTTTGCAGTTACAAATGGAAATGTCGTTAACTATTTATAATCATCTTTGTTTAAATTGTCTTCACACATAGAAGCAAGGTAAGTGAAGCACAGAAAACAGTGTCTTGCTAAAAAGTCAGTGTTTTTGTGAAAGGACACATGCTTATCAAGGACTGAGAAAGTATCTTTTTTCTTTTTGTTCCTTCAGCATATGAAATATTTACTTGTTAGGCAGTATCAGGAATACCCATTTTCCATAGTGCTGTACCAGCCCAACCCATCAATGTGCTGGTTAATTAAGTGTGACCTAAACCAACTTGACTTGAGCTCTGCATTAAATGCACAAAACCCATTTGAGCTGACCAGCAGCAGAAGTGGTACTCAGAGAAATTGAAAAGGATTTCTCCCAAATGCTTTCTACTTACTTACAGCACTCAAGTAATGGCTGAAGATTAGCATATGACATGACAGATTACATTAAGTCATGTCTTTCCAGTGCTTTATGACAGCACTATCACATTAGCTTCTTAGCACTGGCACATCGAGGCATGCAAATGTTTTCAGACCCTCTTATTCAAATCTACAAGCTGACATGGCAGCCTTGATATGATTATTAGTCATTTGAGAGACTTTAATTCACGTCATCAGATAACAGGTTCTGCTAAAAGGTTAGAGAAACTGTCTGCTTTTAATGAAGCCCTTAAAAAAAAGACCCTCAAAAACCTCACTGCTCACAGAGAGCCTGATTTGACTTTATTGACAAGATCCCCCTAAGAATGAACTTGAGTTGAATAAGTAAGCAGGCATCTAGAGTGAAAAAACACTGACTCCATTTAAAAATTAGAACAAACTGGATTGAAGTCCTATCTTTCTGCCTCCCATTTTCTCTTTCTGGTTTTATCCTAGCTTTAAAAACAAGGTTCTCTGTCTGGAAAATGTTTTCAGCATATGATGTTGAATGAGGAAAGGTGATGCAAGGACTGGTCTGATACCTTAGTGGCAGCCTTTCATTGGTACACTGAGTGGAGGGTCACTGCAGCTTACCACAAAGGGTTAACTGATGGTATCTTGTCTCAAGAAGCTGTAGAGCACAGTTACAAATTCTGTTTGTGCTCTTCTAATTTGCATTTATTAACATGACTTCATATTTAGGTATTATGTTAAATCATGGTGAGTCTGCATTCCAATGGAAATATGTTGTAAGTTAGTCACCCATAGATCAGTGGTGGTTGGCATGGGCCGACCACAGGTGGTCTGCTTCATATGAAGGAGGGATGAGTGAGGTGAGAGGTGATGTTCCTCCTGGGCAGTTAGAAAGGGAAAGAAGCCTTTACTGTTAAAAGGGAGGGTTGTTGCTAGAGCAGTGATTTCTCTTTGCAGAAGCTGTGAGAAGGTGGTGCTGATCACAGCCAGCATTGCCCCTAGGCCTAAGATGTGTCACAAAATTGCAAAGAAATTAATCTCTTAAAATCCTTTTGGCATCAGTGTTGCCATGGCCTCTGCATCAGTAGAGCCTACGTCAATATAGTACTCTCCAGACTAAACTAAGACTTCCAGAAAGGTATTGGTGCCTCTATACCTGGAGCTTGTTGCAATCTTTTGTTACCTGACCCCTTGTCCTTGCCTAAGGAGGAGGCTGGAGTTCGCCTGTAGACTTTGTAAAGCATCTAGTTTAGAGACCACTTTGCTTATGCTTCAGACTTTCTCTAGAGCCTTGCTTGGTTTGCCTCTCAGCAATATGCTCACTTGGAAAGTGGTAGAGATGTATTTGCGTTCACAGACATGTGAACAGTGTATTTAAGCTAATTGTTGCAGTTGACTAATTTTTTTCCCAGTTTTTTGTAAAGCCAATTCAGAGTCCTTAGTATGGGACTCATACTTTGGCTATTAGGACATGCATAGTCTGAGACAAGCGATTGACTGCAGTCAATTCACCTCAGTGTAAAAGACATGGTTTGTATCACCTTTCATGTTGCCTCTCAATGTCACCTCTATAGCACACATGCTTCAGTAGCGCTGGTTTTGTTCTATCTGAATATAAATGTGCCAGGTACAAAACAGCTATGTCCTCTATACTATCTCACTAAATCCTCCTGTCTTCATTTGCCTTTGGCACTCCTGTAGCTTTGGTCTCAGTGGCCCTCTCAGATCCAGTCAACCTACTCTGCTGCTTTTTCCACGTCTTCCCGCTCTTTTTTTATCAGAGCAAAATCAGCTGCTGTAAATACTACTAGTCTAATCTGGCAGTACTTCATCCCATTTCATAGGGGTAAATTAACAGCATGAGCAACAAGGCAGTGGAGCACCATCTCCTTTGTTACTGCCCCCTCTTTCTCAAGAGCTTTTCTGTCCTTAACCAGAGCTCCTCATCACAAGACTCTTCTTCTGTGCTTTGCCAGCATGGATCAACCTTCTTTTGTGTCTGCTTTAATAATTCTCTATCTTCTCTCACATACATCTTAAAATGCATCTTTCAGCCTTGCTTATGCTTGTTAATTTATCTCTCTCATTGGATTTGTGATCAAGTACTTTATTAATCATACAATGTCTTTGTAACTGCATTATGTAGTTCAAACTATTTTATATAACTTTGTACAGTGTTTCAGCCACAGTTTGCATGAAGGCTACTATACAATGAAGTTACTGTGCTGTATTCTAACCATTTTTTTGCATGTGTTTTCTCTGAAACAGTAACAAAAAATCTTAATTATGTTATGTTATTGCTCATAAATTAATTTTCAAGACTAAAATGAACTATTTAGACTTCAGTCTTGCAAACTCTTCCACATGAGTTCTCCCACTGAGCCTGAAGGAGACTGAAAAGGTTTAGGCCTGTTTATTGGACACTGGCAACCGGCAATATAAGGCAAATGGAAACAGGAATTCAGAGCAGCTCTCCCGGGTAAACTGTTGAAGCTTCCTACCTATAGCAGAATAAAGGGATACAGAATTACAATAAAAGACAGGATATGTAACAATAGATTTTCCTTATCACAGACTAAATGTATGGGCTCTCTTACCACAGGTTATCCTTGAAGTTGTAAACCAGATTAGGTAAAACAAATGAACAAAAAGAGTCTATCCATGTATATATGTATGAATGTCAAAAGTATGTATTAGAAAAGATAAAAATATATAATTGCTGCAAGTCTTCATACATTAGGGAAAATCACTCCCAAAAGTGATCCTTATGGGATTTGGAATGAAATAGCCTGGCTGAAGCCTGTTTCTTTTAAGTCATCTGTCATTTCACTACGGCTGGGTACTTGCTGTGAAAAGGACGTTCTATACATCTTTCTCCTGCAGCTCTACTGGCAGCAGAAACCTTAAGCAATCTGTTATGCACGGTGTGGCACTGGGTGCTGAGAACCCATCCCTTGGATGTGGCACCACCAACCCTTGTCAGTGGATGTGTTGGTGCCGGCACAAGCCTCAAGTCCTCAGTCTGTGCAGTCTGGAACAAACCCAAACCCAAAATAGCTCCATCTGGCTTTGTGGGTTGATTTCAGTAGGAGAGGGAAACAGTAAATAGCTTTAGACTGGAGGTTCCAGTTGCTGTCCATCAGTTCCAGTCCCAGGAGGCTTTAGTGTAGCTGCTGACCATACTCGGACATGTCTGACCTGCTTGCATCTGTTCTGTAGACATATTGCTGATCCTCATTTGCCTTTCCTGAAGCACGTCAAGTAGAAGACTGGGATTAGAGAAACACATATTATTTTAAAAGCCCTGCTGAGTCTCTGAAATTTTGTAGTTAGTTCTGTACTTATTTCCATCTTGTAGTTTAATACAAGCTAGAAAATCCATACTGCTTTGCTCCCCTCTGCCTATTTCATCTGCAAGGAATACATGTTAATCAATAAAGAATCTATCCCCCCCCCCTTTTCATTACTTCTAGCCTCCCATCATACTCATATTCTCTTATACACACGTTATGAACAATTCCACTGTCTCAAAATTGTTTTAAATGTAATTTAGGCTAGAATGCTGGAGAGTGACAAATGCCAGTGAGTTGAGAGGGTTTGTTCACCAGAGGCTGCAATCTCTTGCGACAGCAAACTACAGCTCTAATCTTCATTTGCACTCTCCCAGTCCTGTAACAGATTGCATTTCTCTCACCCTTTCTCTCTCTCTCTCTGTTATTAATTCTTCACCTTTAAAAAGATTAATACCTTTCAAGAAATAGACCTGTGTGCTGATTCAACTATTCTGAGTGCTAATATATGGAGCCTACAGCACTGAGAACAGCAGTTTGATATCCACCACCTGATGGACCTTGATGTACAGCCACTGTTATCTCAAGTTTTCATGGTTTCTGAGGCTTAACACTTACCGTACTTGTGTACAAAGGTGCTGCTGGTGGGAATGGAGCAATTGCTTTAGGAGTTAAGAGAACTACAGAATAGTTTTAGATTAATCCTACCTGCTAGTCGTACATTTCAATTTTGAAGGGCTGACCTCAGTACCTGGATTTCTTGTCAACAAAAAAGCTTTCAGTGACCCACCTTGGGATCAAACACAAATATAAGGTGTGATAAAAGGGAATGGCTGAGGTAAGTGACAGAACTACCAGGAATCACTTAAATTTGGCCTGTACCAGAACAGATGATGATGTTGACTTCACAGGGTATCAGCTTTTTCTTGTTACATTATGCTGTTGCTGATACAGAGGTATTTCAAGTTGTCTGCCACTGAAGTCTTCTAAGTATGAATCTGATACACATCCTCATCTTTAAAAGCTGGCATTCAAATATCTTTTAGCAGTCTAGCAGTCATGAAAGTAATCATTCTCATTATTACTGATTACTTAAATTTTTATAAAATATTTTTGTTAACAAACAACTTTGTGCTGTTGTTATACTCATTTTCATGCCTTGACTGGTCTTTTGTTCTTCAGACATTTTATTTTCTAATTATTTAATAATTCTAGAAGCTTAAAAAGTTATGCAACTAAAATTTGAAATGAGATGACATTTCAGGAAACAGCTTATTTTAGCACAGGGCAGTTCCAGGAGCATTTTAATGGAACGGAAAGAGAGCACAAACTAATGCAACTTCTGAGTAATTATCTTTCCTCCTTTGGCATGTTCCATCTATATAGCATCCTAGCCTGTCTTACACATGCATCTTTCTCTCATTTTAGTCTAACTGTCCTTCATACATCAGTTCTGAGGATTGTCTGAATTAGGACAGATGACTTTCAACTCCATCCCACCAGATATGAACAGATGTATTTTAACTAGCTGACCTGAATACAATGTGTATTTCTATACCACCCAGTTCTATACTATGTAAATTTATTTGAGCTTTAAACAAGCTTCTCTGAGTATATTGGACTTGTTGAGTGCTGGACAGTCATGGGTTGTATATTTCTGACAGTGAACTGCCTCAGATATCCCAACAAACATTGCATTCTGAAGTACAAACATACTACATAGTTCAGATTGCATCAGGCTTATTTTAAACATGAATTAGCTGGTGGATGTGGTGCCTAAACTGTTCTTTAACCGTCTTTTTAGAATATGTATTTAAATCCTAGGCTGTGTATGACTGAATTTGATTTAGCACTTGGTCTTAAACCACAGTTCAGTTTTAACATGAGCCAGTAATTGCATTTTCCTCATGGTGACAGAGGATCTCAGAATGAAGTTGCTTTGACAAATATTGTGGGCATTATATTTTTATAGCATGAAACCTTACCCTGTTGTCACTGAAGTCAAGGGTATCCATTGATTTTACTGAAGAGTGGAAGCAGCCCCACAGCCAAGAGGGCTTTAAGACACAGCTTAGCAGAAATAATTCCTTGGGCAGGTGGCATTGTCCAGAATACTCTTGGCGAAAGGAGCTGATTTAGAAAGCAGTTCAACACTTTTTCTTGGTGATGTAGTATGACATTTGATAAATGGGTGTGCTATTAGATGAAGCTTATATGACCCAGAGTTGAAATTAGCTATAGACTTTAGAAATAAACCAATATTGATACATCTCTAGAGAGAAAATATTGCCATATTAATGGTTGGTAGTCATCTTTGCATTTTTGTGAATATATCAGAGCATACATATATGCTCATACAGTGTGGGTAATCACACATGTACATGCTATACTTCTAGTCTGTTGGGAAGATATCATCTTAAGGTCAGTAGAGGGGGTACTTACCTTTACAAGGCACTTGTCCATGACTGTACTTTCTGTCTTCTAGTGTCTCTTGAAAGCTCTTGTCTTCAGTCTCCTTACCATGCTGCCTGTGTGGTGAAGATTTCAAAAGAAATTACTGTGTGATGGTAGGAACTGCATTCTGCTCTACATGGGTCCTTGTACAGAAACACAGTAGAAAGTTTATCTGAGGCAATCGGATCTATTTTATAGGATATGCCATCCTTTGCTTTTGGTTGGCATACCTCTGAAGCCAGCAGGCACAAAGGGCCTTGGTAATGTCATCCTGCAGTTGTAAAGGAGCCTGAGCAGGAGTGCTGGCAATGAGGATGCCTGGGTGTCACCATCCCTCCATGTGCTATGGCTGAGCATGTTTAATGGCACCTAACAGCCTTTCTTCTATCAGATAAACTGAAAATATTTTTAAAAACCCCAAAACTCTCTTTCCTGAGTTGTTAGGGGTATTTTGTTTGTGTAACAAATGTCACTTAGTCTTACTTGTTTTATTTTGGGATTTTTATGTAACAGCATGAATGCAGTGTTTTAAAGAGAAGTGTTTGATAGATAAAGAAGAAAATATTTTTTATTATTTATTCTCAAGACTGTGTAAAAGATGCATGGTTTAAAAAGAACCTGGAATTCTGAGTGATACTTCCTGGTTGAAGGTGATCAGTTAGAGCAGAACAGGCAGTCACTGTGGAAATCTGCATCATATGATGCTAAAATTTTACGCGAGTTCAAAAATGATAGGGGAAGATCAGAGTTGGAGGAATTCATCAAGGGTTATTGTATACAGCTCTAGTGCTGGTGTCTCTGCTGAGAAAGTATTCTGGAGAAATATCACTACGTGCTGATATGCTGGAGTTTCAACCCCAAGCCCCAAACTAAAGTTAACATAAGGGTGATTCCCACAGCCCTTCCCAAAGGGGGGGTGAGTTTGCCTTTAGGCTTCCCTCCAGGGTGCAGCCGGCCTTGCAGGGAGAGCCATGGGTAAATGAGCCCCAGGTGTCTGCATTCAGTAACCCAAGGTCAGGTGTCCCACTGAGGGATAAAAGCTGGAGCCACTTGCAGGAGGGGCAGTGTCTGTCTGTGAGGTGGATGCCCTGTGCAGAGTTCCCTGTTGGGGAAGGACCTCCTGCCTCCCTGGGACTGGGCTCCAGTCAGGTCTGGCTTTTGTAAATGTGAGCTGTGTAGCAATTCAGTGTGTGGCTTCCTTGGTCTTATGTATTTGGCTTGTTGTCTCCTGTCCCTTCTGTGGGAGACTGCATGTCACCATTTATTCCACCCATTGTTGGTTGTGTGGTGTTGTTGTTGGGGTCAGTGGGATTGATGTTGATTATGTATAATCTGACTGATTTGTTTGTACCCCCAGTGCTCACCCATGTACTGACCCTTTTGTATCAAATACAATTTAGTTATTGGTTCATCTTTATGCTGGCTGTGTCCTTTATGCTAGGCCTGATAACTGGCAAAACGCATGCTTACTTCTATTTGTGTGTTTCTCGTTGTCTGCTGGACATTGTCAGAGTCATGACTAGATGAATTTTATATCTGACATGGTTCTATCCTCAAACACTGCAAAAAGAAAACAGCCTGGAGAAATAACCTTATTTTACTAAAATATTTAATGATTTCTTTATTCTTATCCTTAGTGCCAGAATGATGGCAAAATTGACACTCCTATCCACTAGGATATATCTGTCCACAGGTTCTTAGAAAATCTAAATGATGATTGTATTAGAAAAGTGAATTCTGGAATTGACAAATTGTATTCAGGCCCAAGGAAAGAAGGTGTTGCTCGTATGGATAGATAAATTGCTTTATTTCAATAGCTACTGAGACAGAGCTATTAGAACTCTTTTGTTAGATTATAGCATTTTCTGTTAAAACTAAGCAAAAGGTAGCCAGTGTGGTCATCCAGTGACAGGGCTGTTTGTTCACATTTAAGAAACTGCTGGTTTAACTCTGTCCTATTCTCTTCCAGGCATGAGGTACTGGTGAAATTCTAAGGAGACATCCCCTGTAACCCCTTGGGAGGGGAAGAAGAAATAAGGATTAATCCTCTACTGCCCAGGCAGAGTCATAAATGCAGTTTTACAACAGTGGTGATAACAGACCAAAACAGCATCCTGTCAGGTAGGTGCACCTCTCATTTAGATGGAATGGTCCAAAGGAGATGTGGGTCCTTGTCCACTTACTTAAGACAGATGATCAGATGATACCTCCTGTGACCTTCAGCTATAGGTTCTTCTCATGTTTGTAGGCCCAGAGAAGGACAGATACTAGAGAGACAGGGAACTAGCAAACAGCTGTAATCTGGGCTGTAAACAAAGAGTGCTGTAGAAGAGAGGAAGAAGGACTTGCTGCTGGGAAAGGCCGAGATAACCAAACTACACCACTAAACATGATTTATAGGCCACAGCAGAAGGGAACCCTTTTCTTCCCATTTTAGCAATTCCCAAGTGTTTAGTAGTAGTTCATTCACTTCATGATAAAAATCAGGAGATTTGAGGTAACACATTTTACAAGGCTTGTTAAAACTTGACAAAAAAAATAAAAACTTGGCCTCTAGCACAGCATGTTGCCAGCTGAAAGAAACAAGTGTGAGAGGAAGATGGGAATTAGAGCTCCTTGGAGAGGAGAATCTCAAGGGTTTTACAGATACCAGGTCTCAGTCAAGAAGGACCATGGAGAGAAAAAAGAGTGAGTCTGTGATAGCTACGAACCCAGTGCTCTGGGAGGATGAAAGTCTGAAGGACGTGCTGATGCCTGCAAGGACTGGCTAGAGGACACAGTCAGTGAGCATAGCTTATAGTAGATGCCTGCTGAGATAAAAAGTATGGAGAAAATCAGATAAAAAGCATATTTAAAATCTGCTATGTAACAGTTAGCATGTTTTAATGACTAGTTTTTTAACCACAGGCAGACTTTAAACTGAGCTGGTTCTTACTGGTTTTTGTCTTTTTTTTTTTTTTTTTTTTTTTTTTTTTGCATGGTTATTAGAAGTTTGCATTGGCACCCTCTAAATTGTACCTGGATTCTGCATAAACAAAATGCTTCTGTTTCTAAGCCTGCGAAACCCTTTAACTTCATAATATTAGCATTCATCTTGCTGCTGCTGCTCCTTCTGCTTCCGCTAGTCTCTGTTTGCATATGTGTAACCACCACACACTCACCAAAATATACTACCTCAAAAAGTGATTCAGCCTAATAATTGTGCCCTGAGGCATATAGCTGAACATTCACCTCAGAAAAATGAACAATTCTAGGAAGTGAGCTCGTGTGTATCATATACAATCAATCCTCTTCAGGATACTTAACACAGAGCAAAAATGTTACACTGCTTTGTTGAAACTCAGTGTATGTTTATAAAAGTATCTGAGTAATGGTTTTGAGAGGTCCTTTAATATATTCACTGGAAAAAATGACAACTTCTTGGGGGAAAAATGTTTGTATTCCAATATATGCAAATAAAAACAAATTTGAAGATTTGAAGTTTTAAAAACCAATAGATTATCAATGCATTCCAGTCATTAGAATTATGTGACGTGATATATATGAGAAACTTAGCTGTAACAGTGCTGATAGTTTTTTCATAAGAAGGCTTCTTTAGAATGCTCATTTGAGACTGAAGAGAAACCTCTGGGTTAAGCAACTTGTTAAGTTTCTTTAGAAATTCTGTCCATTCAGGACACACAATATATAGCATAATACTCAAGCTTGGCTTAAGGCTCCATGCGATTTACGAAACAAAGTTTGACCATAAATGTTATGATAGTTTTATAGTTCTGTTTTTGTAGGAATATCAACTTGCCAATCTGTTCTATACATGCATCTGTACCCATAGGTGTAATTCACTTATAAATATATATGAAATCAACTCTATGTGTGCAAGTCTCTTACAAGGTGTTTTTATTCAATAGGTATCAAAGGTTTTTATGAAGGAAGTTAAGTATGATCGTTGTCTGTACTTTGCAGGTGGAGAACTGAAACTAAGAAGGGCTTTGTAGATTTGCTGAATACCTAAAAGTAGTTCCCAACACTTGAGTGGTGGTTCTCTAAAAAGCTTTTGACAGTACATGACAACCATAACTGCTGGACATTTGTGCTCTGGTCTCTCCAAAACTTTGCTAAAAGTGTGCTATTACCCCAGAAAACTCCTATCTACATAGGAACAGATCTGTAAAGTGTTAGCTGGATTGATGTTTTGTTGAAGTTCAGTTGGAGGTTTTGCAACTGAGGTTGGGGTGGAAGGCAAACTCCTGTTTTTCATGTGAAGATGTTTACATCAATCCATAGCAGAGCAGAGGCAACTGGCAATGATAAAATAATAAAATATATTTATTTTAGATTCTGGACTTATTGTAAGTCTTACACAAAATGAAATCCTGCACTGTAGTTTCCTTACTTGCCAAACGATATGTATGTTGCCCAATATACATATTGACCAGAAGTGTATATATGTATGCATATAGATACAAGTGTGTGTATAAAATATATACATATGCCTCCATGTATGTACTTTACATTTTATGATCCATCTTTTCCTTTCTCTCTTTGCAGGAAATCATAATCCACATTTTCCCCTTCTTTTCTTGGGCTTCAGTTTTAAAGCAACCTTTGTGGCCATGGGTTTTGCTTTTACAATATTTTCTAAAGTGCTAACTGCAGTAAGTGTTTATCTGAAAAGCTTAATTGAGACTAGCAAAAAAATCCTCATTACAGAAATAATTCTTACTATCATGTTTTATTATTTAAATGTGGTGAGTAGAACTGTTGAACCTTCAGCATCTGTGGTGATGAGATTAAAAAACTGCATATTTTGTCTGCCCTTCAGAACACTTGCAGTTTGTTCTGATGAGATCCTGCCCAGGAGTTACGAGTTTAGTCTTTTCGTGAGTAGCCGGTAGCTTTCACATAGATATATACATGATGGGCTGGAATACTAAGCTAGGTCTCAAGGCAGCATCTGCAACATAGGTGGAAATGACTGCTCTAAGTTGCCTTTTCTTGCCTGTCTTGAAGTTGATCCACATCTATTTGATTCGTTACTTATTAAGCTAAGATCAGCAGGTAAAATGGTCTTCACAGAAAATGTTCTGCCAGCCAGTCATTTCTGGAATACAACCCTTGCCCTGATTCACAGCCCTTAAGAATGTGAGAGGTTGGTTTAGAGGTAATAAAACCTTCAAACTCTTGGCTGTGGTGAGGAAATTTCCCTTTCCCACTGTAGCAGTTTTCTAGCTACTCTGTGTTGCTCAAGCCAGCTGAAAAGCAGCATGGAATATTGTATATTAGAGTACATTATGCTCTTGAGAAAGTTATCTCCTAGCTGAGTTCCAAAACAGTGGGACATTCTAAAATACAGTAATAAAATTGTGTACCAGGCTTATGTGCACAAATCTTCATAACAAACAGCAAATGGGGAAATTAGTCATAAAAATCCAATTTACCAATAACAGAGTTTGTGCCTGTACACACTTGAGTACCGCTTTGAAAATGGCCACTATAATAAAAAGGGAGTAATCAGATTGGATGGAAGCATTGATAATCAGTTTTTTCTAGTAGGCTTTGATAAGCTATGTACGTGCTCGTGTTCAGTGTATAATAGGACATTGTGGTATTGGTACAGTCTGGTTTCTAGCAAACAGTTAAACCAGTTGGGTCTGGTTCCTCTGTGTCTTAATTAAAAAAAAAAAAAAAAAAAGTAAAAAGCAGAACAAGAGCGTTATGGTGAAGCAAAGCATGAGGACACTTCAAAATTCTGGCAGGTCATCTTTAGTAATTGATTGCAATTATAGGCTTTTTTTGCTCAATTTATTGTAAGCTTCTGGCTGACTTGCTATCCTTTCATGAGCTCCATGGGTGAAGAATGTGTGATAGGCAGACTGAACATAGGTAAACAGAAAGGACAGGGTGTTCCCCATGGATAGTGTTCTTTGTGGAAATGTGTTTTTTTTAATGTTACTTATTTTAGTATCAAGGATTTATTAATGTGGTTATGAGGATAATCAGTTTAGCCAGAAGTTAGTGGGGGAAAAAAGTAGATTTTTAAATGTCAAGTTATATTTATAGAAATTGCAGCATAGATTACTTGTAATTGACAGTGTCCTTTAGATTGTCAAGTGAGATAGGATCATCTTATTTTCAATAATCTTTTATGTTTAAGGCATTTCTTTAATGGTTTGGATTGCAGCTTAAAAATAGAAAGCCTGTGCTGCTGCTTGCTAGGGTACTGCAAACTTGATTTCTGAGGTTGCTGACAGCTTCTGAAAGATTTAGGAACTGTCAGCAGGAAACATTCCCATAGAATCTGTACTGTGAACTTTTTCTGGAAAAACAGCATCATTTAGCAGGTAATATATCTGCAATAAAAATACAGTTATGCAATAATGGCTCATTAATATGGTAAATCATAACATGGTCTTTTCTATTCAATTTAAAAAGGAACTTGTGGAAAGAAATAAGTTCCTACTCAGCTAGTTGGTGAACTTGGTTATTTTTGTATATTGTTGGTTTTTAAACTTTGAAATAGCTATTTGATTTTTATGGGAAATAACATTTAGCCATGACATTTTATTTCTTCATAAACATTTCCATTTGGGTTTAGATTAGTACAATAGGATTTTTTGCTTTTTTTCTTCTGCCTGCCCCCCCCCCTAAGCCAGCTCCCCTTGAATATGCTAGGAACTGCTGGAGTACTTTGGTATGTAACTGGTAATTTATCCTTCACGTCTTTACAAACTTGTCAGTGCCTCATATCTTCCATAGTTTTTCTAATCTAAAATAATCCCAGTGAAATCCTTTGATTGTCTGTTTGGACCTGATCCACTTCTAAAGCAGGCATGTAATGGGCTTTATGGCACTTACTTGGAAGTAATTTATCCAACAGAGTGAATATAGATACTTGTTTTAATAAGAGTATGCTTTATGGTAAGTGGGGACTTCTATTTAGTTAGCCAAAGGGAAAGCAGTTCATGATACAATCTGTTCCAATCATCTTGGACATTAAACAAAAAGTCAGACAAAGTTATTTATGTACATGCACTTTATTTGCAGTTGTTTTCCATAACCTCTTGGTAGAACTTTAAAGCGTTATCTGGAGGAAAAAAGTGGATGTGTATTTCTTAAAAAAAAAATAAAATAAAAATAGGAGTTTCACTTATTGCTGTCAGTGCTTCAAGTGCATATGTATTAAAGCAGTTGACAGTGGCAGCAGCGCTCAGTTTATCCTGGATAATACACTCTTTCGACATTTGGTGGTTTACATCTTTCTGGTGTGAAGGCTGATATAGGATGCTATAAAAGCATTACACTCTTCTTTCTAATGTGGATTTTTTTCTATTGCCTTGAGCTGCCTACTGCATGGATAAATAAGATGTATTTCTGAAGCGTAAGGATTTCCATGCAGTGCTGTAGAAACTGTTAGGATTTTAGGAGGGATTAGAGCAGTGTTTGGAAACTACATGGGGACATGCTTCCTTCAGTTCTTCTGACTGTATTGAGTACTGGACATCTACGTGATTCGTTATATTATAATCCGCTGTTAGTAGGAAATGTAGTTATAAACCTATAACTAAGCAAAGAAGGATCAATGTGCAGACTTTAAAGCATTCTGTTATTTATGAGTATGAAATACTTAGTTGTCAAAATGTACTAACTACCGTGCTTCATTTTCCTGCAAAACTGCCTTTTTTTTAAGGGACTAATCCAAAACCTACTTGATTTGATTTAAAAACTATGGACTCCAGTGGTCTTTGGATCATGCCTCAAGGAAGGAAGGAAATCTCATTTATCCAAACAAAGTTGGAGCTATTGCAAACACAGGGCACTGTTGAAAGGTCTCTGTGAGTGGGCTTCAGGTGCTTGCCTTAACATCATCAGTGGCTATAATAGATATTTTCAATTGATATTTTTTCTTCTCTGACCACCATTTTGTTTGCAGAAAATCTTCCAAAGTCTTTTCACTCAAGTGGATCACCAGGATGTCCCAAATAACTGATTTCATATGCAATTTGTCAGTTCACAGGAGCCTATCCAGCATTTTGTGTAGTAAAGTCTTCATTGTGCTGAACAGTCACAATATTTTCTTAGCATTATGATAACAGACACAGATATCATAAATACTCATTCAAGAGCCTGTGGCAATTTGAGTGAAGTCCTAGGGCTAAGTTTTAGTGCAAAGAAAAATATTAAAATTAAGGAAGGGCTTTTCTTATGGCTCCAGTTTCCAACCTCATTTACAGTACATTGGAAGAGTTTTTGATATAAGACAGCAGGTAGTGTGTGCTGATAGTTTCCCTTCTCTTCACAAATATGTATCACCAGCTGGTTTATGTGACCCTGCTTGTTCCCATTAAGTCAATAATAAAACTGGGATATTAAGCAAATATGGCCCATGTACAAACACAAGTTGTGACATAGTCTGGAAGCTTCTTAAAGCTAACAGACTCATGCCTTCCTCCTTGCCACTGCAAGAAGTCAGAGATTAGCAGCTATTGGAAGTTGTATGGGTATCATGAAGAGATCATTTTATTCAGCCACATGATACAAATAAAACCATCATGGTAAAGGGGGGAGATGTTTTATTTGGGTCATGTCGTGATGTATTTCCATATTAGATCATTTAGAAACTCAGTTCTGGCAAATCACCAGTAGGTTACCAGTATCAGAGACTTGTTGCTGTGTCCAGTCCTAACATGATATCAAATGTTAATAGACAGCTCAAGCTCTTGTCAAAATTACATTTTAAAATTAAAGTAAAAAATTAAAATAGCTGTTTATATACAAACAGTAACTGCCCCAAAACCCAGAGGAAAACCTGTCTGAACTTCCTAGACCTGATTGTCTAAGGCCTGTTTTCTGAAAGGTGTTAATTGCCTCCTAAGGGATGCCAAATGCTTTCAAATCCCATTGAATTCAGTGAACTCCAATTGATGTATTTCAGTGAATTCCTGATGAAGTCAACCCTCTGAGCACTACAGACTCAAGGGCTCTCAGCAGCATTCAGGATCATGTTGTACATGGACACACAAAACAAGGTTAGTACAGCATCCTGGATGACAACCAGGGAGGTTAATAAATCAAGAACATCAATTAGAAATTGTGTAGCTGAACTATTCATTTATGTCTTCATTCTTTGGAGACAGATGCATCTTTAACTGTGCACTGTGAGTAGTCCCACTGATTTAGATAGAGGGAACTATTCAGCGTGTGCAACTGAATATGCACCTAACTCCTTGCAAGGCTAATGCCTGAGGGGTTTAATCCCAGCAGATTTAAGAGCAGGGATGGGACAGTTGACAAGCTGTCTGCCGTTCTTCCATCAGCTAGACAGCTGAGCTTCCTCAGGAGCTGCTTCTCCACCACCACTGTTAACAGCTTGGAGCCCATTTTGTGGACTCCAGTGGTTTGGGTGCTGCTGCAGAGGCAGTTTAGCTATATGTGTAGGGGTTAGAGCACATAAGCATCAGTGTGATAATGTCAGTGGTAACCCAAGATTAAAAGTGCCTTCCCCTTTCAAAGCTCTTGAGATGGAACAATGTTTCCAGGGTAGATGTGGACACTTAAAGAAAATACATCAAACACTTTTTAGCGTGTCTCTGGAGCTTTTAAGACTTAAACCACTTACCCTATATTGGCAAATCTAGCTTTTCAACCTCCCTGGGAATTTGATTGTTAATTATATTGGCAACACTTATCTATTACTGACATGCAACCACCTCTACAGTGAAATGCAGTAGCCATTTCAAGGTGACATTGTACACTCATGAGAAATGACAGGCATACTTTAATGACCACAGATCATCAGATCCTAGATTTAGGTCTTGCACAAAAGACCTTCAGATCTCCTAACACCTGGATCAAATACTGAATCAGAAGGAAGAACATTATCTATGGGATCGCTAAGCTGTTCCTGCAGTCATAAGCTTGCTTGGAGGTCTCCCTTCCAAATACTAACCAGCCCAACCTGTCTTAACTTTTAAGATCACAGCACAAGGTGGTATGGCTGCAGGCCATAACTCTAATGAAAACCTGGTACAGTGGGTAGATTGTTCCTGGATCTCATTATAGGCAATTGTTCCACTACTTCTGCTGGTTTTAATTCCTAAACCTAATATTTACCTCTGAGCATTCAAAGTTATTTTGAATTTTATCTTGACAAATCACTAAGGGGTCTATTCTTCTTTCAATGCATGCATTTAACTCTCATTAATGTTCATATGAGTTATGCACAGAGCTCAGCTCCAGCAGGTTTTTCCAGCAGAGCCTGAGTCTCAACCCTTATATGGTGTTTCAAAGTTTCTTATGCTTCTGAACAAACATAAAATTCTTCTGCCTGAATGGAGCAGAACAGTGCTTCCTCCCACCCTCCACTGTGACCTTCTGGTCTGCTACACAGATCAGTCCTGCACTGCAGTGGTAAGGAGCCTGCCCCCTTTTCTTTCCCCATTTCCATCCATGCTTACATATGCATACTGGGAATTCTGAGGGCCTGATTTAGCAAAGAGCTCATTCAGGCTCAGTGTTACAGAAGCCTTGTGCAAGCTTTTACTGTAGGGAAACTGTCGGCAGATTTTGTACTGAATCAGGCTTTAAATTATGCCTAACATTCAGTTAACTGGAAAGGAAAACAAGACTGGGCATGTTGCACACCATTTTGACGTTCTGTGAGCTCTCTGGCAGTCTTTCAGTTATACTTCCTGAAGATGCTTTTGCTTTTTTCTTCATATTCTTGACAAAGTGTTATGTATCCTGGACTGAGCCTGTGATATCTAGAAACAAACAAACCCTAAAGGAATTAATTTTTAGACACAGGAACCCAAAGGTTTAAGAGGATGAGTGTTGTTCATACTGTATTAGTTACTGTAGCAGGAGTTGAGAGACTTAGCATAAAGGTTTTGGAAAATTATGATTTCCTGGGGCTTCTGCATCAACACTTTGATACAGTGCAGGTTACTTTATCAAGCACTGACTGAAGCAATCTCAAAGAAAATGCTGGAAATAGAAGGGCCTATTTCAAAACTTAAAAATGCCTCTGCAGGGCAAGGTGCATTCTCCTCTGCCTGGTGAAAGGAAAATAAATATCTTCCAAATAGAGAAGAGCTGTAGAAAACAGACCTTGAAATATCAATGTCTGCATTACAGAGATCTCTGGATATTGTCATGAAATAGCCAAATACGTTGCTTCTAACAGTGCAGGTAGAGCTGGCCAGGAAACCAAATTTCCATTCTGCCATAGATTTTAATGTTTTCTTTGAGGTTGGAGGAAGGAAGAGGGGAGAATTACCTCCCATTTTTGACAAAAGCCAAAACCACAGGAAGCATGGTATATCCGAAATGAACTGTGCTGCAGGGAACACTGAGCTGACTGATGGTGTCTGACATAATTTTGGTCAGTTTTAGTGCTGTGAGTTACAGAGAAGAGTCAAAATGGAGGAATTTTGTTGGTGCCAGAGCTTCCAGGGCTCACAGTCCATTGTATGGCCTGTGGGAGCAAGAACTCAAGATTTCTAGACCACTTGGCTCCCAACTTGTGGACCAGTATGGGAGCCAGTCAGCCTGCACAGATATCACAAGTGGGAATCTGGAATCTCTGGGATTCAGTATGATGATAGATGTCATCCTGAAGACACCTACAAGCTACAGACCCTGAAAGCTATTTATAGGGATGTGGCAAGGGTCCTTGATCCCAAAAGCTCTGGCTTTACTGAGGTTGACAAGGCTTCTCCACAGATAAGAATCCAGTTCTGAGAACTTCAGCGAAAAGACTTAACAGCAGTCTGGGAAACTGGGCTTCCCAACGGCTCAGCAAACAGGCTGGCAGGAAGCCAGACATGCCAAGACCCGCCTGGACAAGACAGGATTTTGTCAGAGGTTGGCTGAAATAGAGACTTGGGGAAAATATGTAGATTTTGATGAACCAGCATTTTCAACTGGAGAATTCCCAATGAGCTCTAGTTTCCAACAGTTTGAGACTGTTTTCATGTTGTTTGGTTTTAGACCAGCTCTTCTTAGAAAATGCAAGAAAATGGCAATTAGTACGTGCAAAACTATGATGTAGTAAAAGTTATCTGGTTTGGGGCATGGATTACTAACAGAAGGCTAGTTCCTAAATAAATACAGTTTATGTTCTGTACAGAAGGACAGGAGTTCTAGGAATTTGCCTCCTTTCCACTTCCTAGGTAGAGATACCTGGCTGGTCAGACATTAAAGGGGCAGAGTAAATAGCTGCAGCCTCAAAAGAAAAAGTGCTGTTTGATGTTGTGTTTTCTACTTCTTCCTAGAAGACAAAACTAACAACTTCATGATCAGTTATAGTTCTCAATCTGGACTGCCTCTCGCACTCTTAGGAACTAAACATGCTACATAGCCCATGTGTGTTTCTCTTGTGGATATTTCAGTTTATCATGTAAACAGAAGCCACTGCGTTTCTAATTCATCTTCTCATTCTCTTTTAGTCAGGACAAAAATGACTGTGACAGAGCCTGATAGCCTACCAGTCATCTGTGCCCTAGTTGTTTTACCAGGGTTGCTCTTTGGGCTTGTTTTGACCTCATAATATTTCAGCATCTCTTCTGTTTTCTCCCCACTGTCCAGGTTCCTCTCTCAAGGTGCTTTTTGTCCTAAACCCTTGTGCTAACCTGAAGCCTTTCCCATTTTCTGTGTGTCTCCCCAGATTGTGCGGTGATGCCATATGGTCATCATGTTCCTACTGGTTTCAATAACAGCTTCTTTCTTACCCTCAGACTAACTTTCACTGTTGCCTGAGAAAGGTGTTATTGCATCTGATGTATCAGAAACTCCCATCTTTTTTTATGTCCTAGTATCTCATGTTAAAACAATGCACTAATTCAAAACATTATGCCTTGCAGACAGGCAGTCTGATATAAAAGTCACACATTTACAAGCTTTCATATTTGAGAAAATTAAATAGAAGAGTAAGAGCTAATGACTGCATATGTATAGTAGCCATGATAATGCTATTTTTAATATTCTATTTATTTTTTTTTTTTCCCCCTCTGGATGATTTTTCAGAGATGGTACAGTGAACTGTGCTTTCACCAATGGCGAGAGTAGCTTTGATGCTCTCAAATGACAGTTTTACCTTAAAAGGAACAATAATCAAGCCCACTAATTTTTCACTAATTAGTGGCACCAGCAAGCTCTGCAGTTGTTGCCATATCTTTGTTTTAAAATAGTGAGCTCATTAGAGGTGGTGGACTCTGCTTCCATTAGAATGGTTAACAAGCTGCAACCCAGAACATTTCTACATGCCTTTCCACCCCCTCAGAGAATGCCTTAGTCATCTGTGCAGTTATAGGCTGTAAGAAAGACAGATTGTTTGCTGAAATGTGAAGGAATTTTACCATTCTGTGGTATTGGAATTAACATATTATTATTATTGGATTCCAGGCCTTTATTACTTTGTCTTTATTTTGACTACGGTTCTGAAAAAAAGCAGATCTGTGAAAGAACTTCTGGCTTAATACACAAACATAAAACGTATTTAAGGGCAGTATTCTTGATTGAGAGCTGTGGGTATTAATATCACTAATTGAAGCTAAACTTACTTCAGTACCCTGTATTTACTGAAACCACTTGAGCTAAGCAATAGTTCTTTGCCTTATATTGGGAGGAAAACAATTGTCCGTTGTATATGTCTTTTAGTGTCAGGTGAGTGTTAGGTTGCTGGGCTTGTGCAGTTTCATTCTGCCTCTCTGAAAAAGCACAGAGCTGCGCTGTTTACAGCGGTCCTGGGGACTAAGGGACAGCAGTAGAAGGAAGATCTGATATCAGTAGTATTGTCTTTCAAAACCTCCAAGCTTTGGTGGAAGTCATGAGAAAAAGCACCAGATTCACATATGTTCTTAGCAACATGGCAGAAATGAATTAGAATTCAGTCTGTCACCCAGTGGTGAGCCGGGAGCCCCTCACCCCAGCCCGGGATGTTAGAGGGTCAGCTGAGTCTTTCAGCTAGCTTGATGTTGGCCAATCACTTTTTGTATCCAGTCTTGCAAAGGCAGCTGTGTGCTTAGCTCCATGTCTATTGTGAGTCCAGATGACCAGCTATCCCTCTAAAGATGATTTGACCATAGGGACAACCACTGGATTTGAAATAAGACTCCAGAGCTTCTTATTTCAAGACCATTGACCTCAAGGCTGGGAGGGAGAGGAGGTCTTGCTTAAATTTTCCCAATTAATAAATCAGTAGATGACACTAGCAGCTGAAAAGGTTGTCAGGTGTCAATAACTGTAAAATTCAAATAGCAGGCTACCTAATACTCTCCTGAAGAGAAGTCTTGAGAGCTAATTTATGGGAATTCTGAAGGATTAACTGGCTAACATCAATCATGCACTCTGGGTATAAAATCCGCTTTGTTCAACAAGTGCCATGAGCAATTGTATTTGTACATCTCAAACGTGTCTTGAATACCTGGTCAGAGATATAAAAAACATGATTAGAAACTTCACCTTTCCAAACAGTGTAGTTACTGACACCTGACTTAAGCAATTAACAGAAAAATGTGCCCCAAACTCTGTTTAGTAACGAAGCTATCACCTAGGCTGTTCCTCCTTTTGCATATTACTTTTTTAGCTGAGCATAGCCTACTATGTTTGGGGGATTTGGGGATTGTTTGCTACTTATTGTATTAATGGTGATCTATGCATACTACTTCTGCAGGTCAGTAGACCTAGTTTTTTGCTGGCATCAGAGTAGGAGGTGTGAAAATGAGACCTTCTGAAATATGTTCTTTCTATTCCAGTGTGTGCCCCAGTGGCAACAGAAAGCATTTACATTACTCGCCTGATGTTTTCTGTTCCTCACCTTGAAAGAAAAAGGAAGGTAGCATGGTCTGTGTCCTCTGCAATCATGGCCTTTTCTAAATGCTTTGGTATGTTATTGTAACTTGCCTTTTTCCCTCTTAAAAGTCTTTTCTGTACTACATTATAAATACCAATAAAATGTTAGTAGAAAAAAACACATAAAATGCATGTTATTTGTTTTAGAAGTCTATGAGATAGAGTGAGTGTAGGAGGCTGGAATTTTTTACAAGGAGGAGTATTATTTTCACTTTTTAATTTCACATCGACCAATATTTTTACTTTGGGTAAAATAAAAACATACATTTTCCTGAGCCGTTACCAAGATAAATTTTCTGAACATTAGGCATTCCAGGATATACAGCCAACTCCTCCTGAGAGGCCAACGGATAGATCCGTTTGCTATGGGATACAATTTTCTCCCTCTCTTGTCAGCTCTTGACTGTGGCAGCAATGCAAAGTATCAACGACAAAACACATCAAAACTCTGAAATGGACTGGTCCCTGCTACCTTCTCATCTCTCCTGTCTTATCATGGCTTGGGTCAAGAACTGTGGTCAAGAATTGTGACCAAGAGGAAATACTGACCTTTTTTCTCTTCATATACTGGGAAAAAGGTGAGCAAAACAAGTGTTTGGGGTGCAGTTGTTGCACATTTCCTGGGGTGGTAGAGACGACAAGGCACTCTGATCGGGTAAGGAACGAGTGGAAAGTCAGACGATCAGCTTGGTCACCTCTTTCCATTCCTGGCAATGAGTCACTGTATCCATGTTGTTAAATGAAGTCATCTGCTACCTCTCCTCCAAGTCATATTATTAATACATCTCATAACCAGCCAGTCATCATTCATTATTCCCCAGTGTTCTCAGATGCTTCTCTTTTATTTTGCCAGAAGTATCTGAGCCATTCAGAGAGCACTGAGGATGCCTAGTAGGCTGATTGTCTTGCGAAGATGGTGGCTGGTGTGCCTTCTGAGTCCCAGTACAGTCTTTGAACAGTTCATTTATGAATGGAATATATTCCTGTACCTTTAAAAGAAAAAAATTCCTTTAATTTGTACCTTGACTTATATATTTAAAAGTTATAAATACATGTATTTTCATATATTACTGTGCACCAGTTGGATGACACTGTAGGGGAAAACTGTATCACCTCCCTTGGAATTTTGAAGGCATCAGGATTGCTTAGTGCTGCAGTTCTCACACTTAGAGATGCTAACAAGAAAAATTCTTTTACCCAAACAGGTTTTTATTGCTGTTAACATACAGTTACACCATATGCATAGATAGAGCCTTTCACCCAAGGACCTATCAGTGCCTTTAGAAAAACATATCACAGTGAGCTGGTAAGCATTCCTGCTCTAAGACACATTAAGTCCTTATGCCTCTCTTATAGAAGTTTGCACAGCAAAATTGTTTAAAAGATTAATTTCATCAGTCTGAATAAAGACTAAAGAGCTGAGCCATCTGATTTTCATTGCAGACTCTTATATAACAAGGACATGTGCATATAATCGGTAAACCTTACACAGATAATCTTCCAATGGCACTGTGATGTTCTTGAAGGACTCTTCCAATTCTTCCTTCTTTTACTCATAGCAATAGACCAGTATTTCCCCTTAGAGATGAACAGCTCTAATATTTGTTTAAACTTTTACTGGAAAGCTGAATTTTGCTCTACCAAGGAAGCAATGATTTAAGTATCTTATTCATTAATTTTGCCAACATTCATAATAATCCTTTCTTTCTTGTTCATAAAAATGAGGGCTTTGTAGAAGACTTTGTGACTGCCATCGCATTTGGGTCATGAAACTTCTGGTATTATTGAAACTTGTTTGTAGCGTTGAACAGTGCATACCTTGTCTAATTGCAAGCTGCTGTACTTTGACTGGCTCTTACAACTGCATTTCACAAACTGTTCAAAGATTGAGTCCCTGCAACCCGGCTCCAGTGTGTCGATTAAGGTGTACCTGTCTTAACCTTCTATAGCCAGGCATTCACACATGTTCTCCCAGGGAGGCATGTTATAGTCTGGGAAATTCTCTGTAGATTTTAGTTAATAATGTTCCTCGCCTTTGCTATATATTCTAGTGAATCAGTTACAGATGCTACCACTGAATATATCACTGTTGGTTTCAGAGTTTGTCCATTTTGAGATGAACAGGACACTTTATATTTTGAGTTTGGGATTTTTTTCAGGCTCCTTCCAAACTCAAGCAAATCTGTCTGCATTTGTTTTATTCATTTTGTATATGTTTTTTTTTCTTTGAAATTCTACAAACTACAGACTTATTTGGTTTTAAAAAATGTGAGACTCTGGAATGCAAATGAAGGGCCCGGATGTCCTCTCCACATGGACTTGCAGCAGATTTTTGGATTCTCCTTTGCAAAACTTGACATTAGAACATATGGAATTTGAATAGCTAATTTTATAGAAAGGATTACTACTTTGGCAACTATTTGCCTGTTATAAGTATTGAAAAATATTATTCGGCAATTTACAGTGAGAAGTGTGTTTCAAAATATTATGGCAACTCATTTTTATATTCTTGCAGTTGAGTCCTAAGGTGACTATCAGTTTTTATACCAGATCAAGTCAAGTCTGTAGTCCACTGCAAACGTTGAGTTCTTCTGTATGACACAGCTAGGCAAGGCTTCAGTGTGTGTGAGGAACAGAGCTTCATGACTGGCATAAGTATCAGCATTTAGAGGAGTGGACTGTTTTTCACTGCCAAAAGAGGACAAAGCGGGGGTCTGAATTACAGGCCACATAGCAAAATAACCACATTCTCCATTGTGAACATATCATTATTTAGTGACAGCAGATAGTTTAGCGTTCATCTGCTATTAGTTGGTTACTGATTCTGCAGTGTTGACCTGCTTGCTTGGCAAATTGAAATAAATACAATCAAAACAAAGAAATGGAGCTGTCTGCACTCTGGAAAGGACTTTAGATTTTTTTCTGAGTGATCCATGGAAGACACTTGAGATAAGTATCTACATTTGTCCTGCAGGAGGAAGGTGTGAGTTGGCTTTTCTCCCTTATAGTATTCAATGTCTTGATAATCCATAATATTCTGAGACTGGTTTAATAAGGAAGGATTTTAGTATTCCTTCAACAGTCTTTTCAAAACTCAGTTCTGATAACTCTGGCTGCTTTTTTTTACCTCTGTAGAAGTTTTGTCAGTTTTGTATCTTGAAAAGTTTTTTGTTTCATTTTTTTTTCCATTGACTATGAATGGTTCAAGATGTTTTGAATTCCCTAACTTTTAACTTGACTGAGGGTTTTCTGGTTCTCGATCATGACAGAAAAGATATGCTTTACCTTCTCTGTGCCATCCATTATCATGCTTCCAATATGTCCCCCTCTTCTTCATCTCCCTTCTAGGGTAAATAATCTTAGTCTTTTCAGAGCATTCAAACAGGCTAATTGTTATTCACTATATCTCATTAGTCACCTAACACTTTTTATTCCCTCTTTTCTGGCAGTTGCAGATTTTGCTGAGGTTTCACTGTGGTTTTTTAGGTCCTGCTTTTGACTTAAAAGGTGCAAATTTTTTATTTTGATGTACATTACTTTACAATTGTCAACAATTAATCTCTTGTCCATTCTCATGGCTGCAGTGATGTCTCAGCATATCATCACGGTCCTCCTTTGTCCTAAATTAAATACCCTTGCTGCCATGTCAGTGCTCCTGGATCTCCCAAAGCATTAATAGACAATGAAATAATCAGAGGTCTAGTGCAGAACATGAGGCCTTCAGTAGTTAGCCTTTTGCTGTACAGAAAATTGATCTGAATGCTATACTCAACTTTCTGCTATGTAATTTTTACCCCCGCAGTCTATGTTTTCCTAACCATTTATCTTTAACTTCTCATGAAAAAGCTTTTCACAGGCCCTTTCTCACTGGAGTTACCTTGTGTCAAGCAGCTCTCCTTACCTGCTATGATACTGACAGACATGATGAATCACAAGAAATTGTGAGGTATAGCTTCCTACTACTTGAATCAGTTTACCAAATTCAGATGGTCAGACATCTGATGGATGATACAAGACTCTAATTCCTTGATCATTCTGAGATGTCACTTATGCACTGAAGAGGCAACATTCACTTGGCCCAACTTGTTTGGAAAGTACCTTTCTCAAGAAAGAGCTTGCCTTTTGCCAGCAGTCTAGCCAATTTATACTTAAGACCTGCTGAACTCTTGGTGTAATGTCATCATCTGTACCTGATGACTCATTGTTTTTATAATTATCAGTTTGTGTAAGAACCTTTTCCCTGACACCTCAATTTCCCAAAGTATATCATCTTTATTAGCAAAGAGGAAGGAGCTTGGATCCTGGTTTCCACCTACAAATCTCTATTAAATGCCTGGAAACATTAGGCTTTAAAGCATGCCCTGAAGGTCATGATATTTCCTAATGAAACCAAATTTAGAGATATGAAAATGCACCACAAGTAGCATTGCTTTTCTCCTCAAATTCTGTATTTGGTCCTTTTTGTCAGCTTAGGGAAAATAGAGCATTATGTCTGGGCTTTTTTCCTAACCTTTTCTCAAGTTACCAATTTATAGGGTAAATAAATTAGTAATGGGGGCCAAAAAAAAAAATGTGGATTGCTCCCAGATTTGCTCTCATTTGTCACTCAAGAAAAAATTAAAATTTTAGTTGAAAAATCACAGCATTCCTACATAAAATGTTATATTGAAGTAACAGAGAATTCACTTTTCACTCCATTTTTATCCCACGCTGCCCTGAAATTCTTCCTTTTGTGTTTGACTTGCTTCCTATATATGTGTTGAGTATTTATTTAAGTATTTTCCCACCTGTAAAATTTTTTGCAGGAATTTTAAAAAGTAAAATGAAAAAATCCTACTGAATGGTATTTGAAAAGTACCGAACTTCCAGTCCAGAGAGGGCAGTACATGGCACCATTAAGGATAACAAGAAGAAGAATTCTCTGATGGGAACTGTAATAAGCGTAGTCGCGTGCTGTAATAAAGAACACATGAAAATGGATGTGGGATAACAAAATTATTCATGAAGAGAAATGCAAAAGGTTGTCATGCTGAGTGGTTACACGCAGTTATACAGAGCACTAACAAGGTTATTACTAGAAGCTGAGTGTTGAGGTGCTCGCAGATGTTTTCTAACTAGCACAGAGACTAAACTGGTTTTATCTTGGAGTATATAGACAAGGATAGAGTTGAAGGGGTGCTAAATCTTTCTACTGTTTGTTAATAATTCAGAGCCAAATGGTAATAACAGCTCATGTAGGTCAGCATAACAAACAAAGCAACTTCACTTCAAGATGTTTGATGGAAGGTTTTCAGACTACATGCTTTACTGCTGCTGTCTCCTGGATTCTTTTTGATACAATATTATCATATCGTACCCTGTGCTTGTATGTATGTGCATGCACACACTAGTGATAATGAAATATGGCAAACAAACCGAAATAATCCTTGAAAAGGCTTACTGTGGAAGCAAGGAGCTCTTGCTAAGCAGCTACTGTAACGTTAGAAAACCAGAGGCTGCTCACATTCCAGAAGTACAAAATTTCTAGGAAGTGCAGTAATTCAGAGAGTTGGCTAAGCGTTGTTCCAGCAACTCACTGAGCTAAAGCATCATTTACCCGCAACATCAATATGATCTGAGTTTTATACTATCATTTAAACAGCAACAGATTTACAGCATAGACTCACGATATGGCTGTAACTAATACTGTAACAAAATCAATAGACAAATGTTATAGCAAAGGGCAGTTGCTGCTGTTTTCACTGATGTGTGTTTGTGTGCATAGCACAGTCTCACCAATGTGTTTTAAATTCAGCTCATGGGAAGGAGTTTTAAGCTCAGGGATTTAAAGCATTCAGATTTCTTCAGACCAAAATCATATCAAGACACGGCTAGGAGTATCGGTGGCCATGTCTAGAGCCAATAAAAATCTCTGGAAGTGTTTTTCTACTGAAATTGGCCTTTGGGGATTTTCCTTTAAGATTACTTTTTAATTGAAGTAGTGAGCCAGTTCTACATGTGGTGGAAGTAAGAAGGCCACTAACATTAGAGTTCCTCGCAGAGCTCTACAGATTTTGCCAGGTTAGTTAAGACGTTTGTATTGGACTTAGCCTTCAAGCTGTGGAATGATGAAACACTCTGTACTGTTTCATCAGTGCCTCTCATCTTCAGAAGTTGATTTTAGGCAAGCTATTAGTGGTCATGGTGCTCAGCTGGGATAGTAGCTATTTGCTTTCACATTTCAAGTATTTACATCAATCATCATAAGCATTTTGTCACCTCCTAACATCCTGGATTTAAAAATACATATATAGAAACAGGAAGAAAGGTGAAAGCTGAAAGGATGGACAGAGTCTCTGTGGCTTGCAGCAGAAAAAGGTCTGTGTAAATATCAAGCATAAAAGTTATAACTTGGAGCATTTGCCTTCAGAAGTTACAACGTGCTGAATACCTTTGATCCACATACCTCAATCATTAAAGTTACTAAATAGGTTTTTCTTCATATATATGCCTTTTACTCTGCATTTATGGGCTTAGAGCACCAGCCTAGAAATAAAGACTTACATTGATTTTCATTTTTAAATTAACATAAGCTCTAGTACTCAAAGCCTATTTCATGAGAGACAGGTTGTCTTTTCCTTTTATTTTTTTTCCCCAGATTAGCTGTCCAGAAGGAGAGTCAGAAATAGAAATCATTAAGTAAACTTAAGAATTAAAATGTTCTTCCCTCACCTTAACAAAGAGTTGCAGTTTTTATATGAAATAGGGGGTAAATTAATTTGATTTCCTTCTCAGTGAAGAGTGTTTGTACATGCATCTTGAAAGGAGCAGGCAATACCAGGAAGGTGATTTAAACTGATGTATTTTAGTCTACCTTTAGGACTGGTTGAAGGCACACGCATGATCTGTTTCTATTGTTCACCTGACAAGTACTAGCTTGATAAGTTATAGGAGTGCAACCACTTTTAAGGATGAGCCTATATACTATGATATTAATCTGAGGCCCTCTTCTAATTGTCAGAAGTAATAAATTTGTTCATGTGGTAAAGGTGTCACTTGCTGGCATAGGACAAAAGGGTTAATGAATAAGTGATGCCAAAACCCCAAACCACCACATGTTGCATTCGGAAACGTTTCTGCAATAGTGTGTCATTTTAGGGTGAGGAAATGTCATGTGCAGCTTCAGACTATTTATACTGCCTAAAATCAATTTTGAAAAATGTAAGCACTGGCCACAGTGGGGCCCTAGTAAGGATTTGAAATAAACCTCCCAGGAGGAGGATGTAATTATTTTCTCTTAATATCTAAAATATCAGGTTTAAAGGGAAAAGGTAAAAGCATTCATTCAGCACAAGTGCCTCAGTGTGTTTAATGAATGGAATCACACAGCCTGGAGGCCAGCACTGTGCTGCCTCACATGCCTGCTATCCCACTAATTTTGCTGGGATTAGAGGGAGTGTAAATGAGCGCAGAATTTAGCCATGGGATTCTAAATCCACTTTGGCGGAGAAACCAGGCATGGGCATGTGTACGCCTACATGCACAGACACAGATGGTCTGCCTTGTGCCCCTGCAGGTGGAGGTTGCTGTGGTATGCTTGTGGGGTGGGGTCCCTATGGCAGGAATGCCAAAAATCTTTTTTGATCTTAGTCATCTCACAGAAGTTATAGGCAGCCTTGAAAGTAGCATTTTTGTCTCCAAAATGTATTGCTATTTTAAAAACTAGCCAAATGCACTTAAAGAAAGCTGTACTGCCCTGGTACTTTCCATTGCATTTGTGAGCTTCCACCTGTCAGACAGCTTGATCATGTTCAAATGAGACATCCACATACCAGCTTCTCTTGAGTAGCAGCGTATGAGCGTGACCAGGAAGAACCCATAAACTCTTTGTACTGCTGAAAGATAACTATGTGTCTTTCATTCAGGAAAATACACTCATGGGAACTGCTATTGATGAGACATTCTTCTTTCCAGCTACAGAGACAGATGCAGAGATGAACCATCAGCATTCGTGTGTGAAACCAAAGTAAAAGTTCCAACCAGAGAGGTTCTGGAGCTCTGTGAGGGCTGAATACAGAAGGTCAGAGTGAGACTTCCCATTTTAAGAGGTATCATAGTGTCTTATCCCATAGTGATAAGTACTTGATTTTGCAAAATATTGAAAATCTCTTGAAAATTACTTCTATTGCTCTTTGCCATCATTAGTAGAGAATTTATATTGCCCAGCTCTCAGGAGGATCAGCAAGTATGGCATCTGGCCATCTGTGTGACACTAGGACCATGTACAAAATTAGAGTCAGGGCCTGAATTCAAATTTCAGACATATCCAGGTGACTGGAATTCAGACACCATGTTTTACTGTGGGCCCAATCTCTGATTTTTACTCAGATATAGTAGGAGCAGAACAAAACAAGCCAGGTCTGCCCAAGAGAGGAGATTTAAAAGCAAAGATGTGAGATCTACAGGAAGGATTGCTGCTATCTCTGGGCCATATTGTGTCATTGATTTTTAGGCTGATCTCTTAACTGATTCCAATTGGGACTTAGACTTAAAAATTGATGATACAGTATGGCCCTACGTGATGAAGAGTAACGGCTCAGGTTTTCTCGCAGCTCCAGTGATGTAAATCCTGAGTCACTCCACTCAGCTGGAGTTAAGTCACTGGAGCTGGAAGAACTTGGAGCCAGCTACTGTGGGATAAGGGAGAGTGTGGACCCACAGCGCATCAGCTGCTTCAAAGGATCGTCCCATCTGCACACTCTCTCCCCTCAGCTAATCAGATAATTCAAGGCAGCTTACCTCTCTATGAAAGAAAGATAAACAACCTTGAAGTAACCACAGGATAAAAGCACGCACACAGGCAATTACCAGAGAGCAGCTGATGCACTATAAGTTCGCACCCTGTTACCCTGTGGTAACTTGTTTGTAGGCAGGTTCTCTCTGAACACAGTACTGGAGAGAAGGCTGCAGCCCTTTACATCACCCTGCTACTCAAAAAATATTTGCAGCCTGTTAAGCTCTTTCAAGAAAAAAAGAAAAGGGATGAGCTAAGATGTCTTCCTTTCGGGGATATTTTCCTTATGTTTTGAAGTAAGGCCAGCCTGACAGTTCTTACTAGTTAGTGTCTAATAGTACTTAAATGTAGTCCAATTGCTACCCTTAAGATTCCAGCTTCTGTCCACCGGAATTTGTTACAGCTGTCAATAAGCAGTTCACAGTAATAATTACAGTGGTGCCTGCTGACACCTCTGTGGTTAATGTTTGTCATTAATTTTATTATAAATCCACGTTTATTGGTTGTAACTTGGACAGAGGACCTGCTCTTTAAGATTAATTTACCCATATAATTATAAACTATTGCTTTTTTTAAATCCAGTTATTTTTACATTTACAAAATGCCAAAAAATGAATGCTTAAGAATGGTTTACAATGTAAGAAAGCTTTTTATTATTTTTATTTGATCATTTAAAAATCCCATTGTTTGCCAGATTTCCACTCAGACCAACACTGAAACGAGTTAACACCTCAGATGCTGGGATATAATAAACTACAAAATGGCCCCAAACATATGTTCTTTCCAGAAGCATGCAAGTCTTGACAAATGCATGGAAATATTGCTTAGGAACATATTGTGCTATCGGAGATACTGAAACCCACAAAACAGAGAACTAACTTCTGCTTTCAAATATAACCCTGCAACTCGATTAACGACATTCTGATTAATGCTATAATTTGGCCCAGAAAATTTAGGGCAAAGGCTGAACCTATTGGTTAACACATAACTGCACTGAGCTATTGCATGAGTCTCAACCCTCTTTTTTGTCTTACAAATCATTGGCCCTGAAATACCTATTAAAGGCATAAATGGGTAATTTATAGATGAAGGGCCAAATTCACCAGTGCTGGGTCTGGAAGATATAAATAACACTTTCTTGTTTCAGCATGGCTCGTTGCACTCTGCCTTCCTTTGGTGTTTTCTGATGATGGAAGGAGATTAATTTAATTTGTGGTTGGGATTTCATATGAGCCTTGCTGTTAGCAGCTGCTGAATCAGTGCATTCCTGTATTGCTCTGGCCATTCACTGCTTGGCTGTCTAGCACACGTTTTGGGCAGCTGTGGTACTTTCATTCCCCTGCTGCCACCACTGAACAGGGCACTGGACTTTGACACAGATTGGTAGAAGCTGACATAATTTCGGTTTGAATTTGTTGTGGAATTTTAGCTTAAATTTTTTCCAGTCTGTGTCTTCTCATCAAAGCATCATAACATTGCTTTAACACATATATTTGTTTGAATTAATAATAAAGCACCAGTTGTTGATCGGGAAAAAAATTTGGCTCTAGGAAACAAAACTATGTTTTGATTGGGATGTATTGTAATATTTATGGAGAAATTCCTTTGACCAGAAAAATTACAATAAACTACATACTACATTAAACCTTAAAAAAATGTCACTACTTTATGTTGCTTCCAAAAAGCAGATCATAATCCAACAGTATCTGGTCAATGCTGATGGATAAACGGGCACTGTACTTAAAACACAGGGGAGCCTTGAGGCAGGAAATTATATTCATTTATAGGTACTGGTGCTTCATTAGGAAATCATAGCTGTGAACCAAGATTTTACTAGTTCTTGTAATGTAAAAATCTGATTACTTTGATTCTGTTCATTGGCGAACTTTTCAACTAGAGGCTTTAGCAATAAATTTGGACAAAACAGAGACTGTACAATTTCAAAGCCACTTCAGGAAAAAAATGCACCTCTGCTGGTGTTTTATATTAAAATTTATACGATCTATCATTCTAATAGATTTTCTCTATGATTTGTCCATCATATCATGAGAACAAAATGCTATCTTTTCTCCTTGATATTGCACTTTTCTAAAAAGAAATCCTTTTTCTAGTTCTCTCCTTTGAAGTAGCTCATAGCATGAGAGGTCCAGCATCAAGAGTAATTAGACTAAACCATGCAGAAATCCCAACGGAAGTCGGCAGGTAAAGATAGCCTTAACTGCTTAAAAACTAAAAAAACAAGTCGAAATGTTTTAGAGGACAAGGAGGGTGAACAAATCCTTTTTTATGTATACAAAAGCAAATAGGATCATTTTTTGCATATTGTGTACTCTGATACTCTTAATTAGAAAAAAAAAAAATTAGCGTATTGGGATTAATTTTCTGGAACCCACAAAAACCTATCCTTAGAGGGAGTAAATGTAATAAGATTACAGTAATAATTGCCATGCTGCTGGGATGTTACAGAACAGCAAGTTACATGCAGTTTCAGTGTATGCACGTACATGTATTTATATGGACGACTTCTCCAAATTAGGAAGACTTTATACCAGGACACAATCCTTACCTTTCTGCAGGGAATTACTTTTTGGTGTTATGTGTAAACTTTTAATTGACTTCAGAAATCAAATTTATAGAGTAATTTGATGTTGTATGAAGCATTTTTTCTCAACCAGTGGTCTTTCAAAGAACCAGCAAATAACAAAGGAATGGGCCCTACTGCTGGTCCATAAAGAGAGATGCTATATTTCTGTCAGCTCCATGAGGAGATGCCTATGCCGTGTTTCCATTTACTTAACTGCATTATAAAAAAGAAGTAATATAAACATCTCCCCAGATTAATTCTGTACCTTAAAAGCTGCTCTATTTTGTCGTGGATGAGAAGGAAGCTGCCCACGGAAGTATGTTTTACAGTGTAAACTTAGGTATAGCACTTAAGAACCTTGAACTAACCTGTGAATGTATCTAGAATTTTCAGTTATTATATGGGCACAGCTTATTTGTGGGCATATTATGCCCTAATCACTAAAATTAGGTACTCTCAATTGCACATTAGTAAAATGCCTGAAAATCCTAAACTGCATGTGAATAGCTCAGCTTGGAGCAACCCATATAAAAAGTCTCAATCCAACTTGAACCTTTTGCTTACCTTTGACAGAGGATGCAGAGCTGTATATATTTTGGCCCCCATTTGAGAGGAATACATATGCTAGCAGTAGTGGAAGTACCTTGTACAGTCTCCATCACATTCTTTTTAGCCCCAGCATGTTGGTATTCATTATCCTAGATGAGAACGATAATTACGTTTGAATGAAATTTGCAAAATAATGTGCCAGGAGACTGGGACTATTTATCAGACCACATAGTTCTATTTTAGAGTTTTTGTACTTGCAAATAATTCAGAACAATGTTTTTTGTATATTTCTCTATGTGTGGTTTATTTTTCAAATAGAAGAAAAACAAAACAAAGAAAGTGGGAGCTATGAGAATGATTAGACCTCTTGTAAAAGCTTTCTTAGTGCTGCTGCTGACCTTCTCAGTCTGTTCAGCTTTGCTTTAGTATGTTTAACTGCCCCAGGAGGTCATTATCAGACAGTGGTGACTGTTTTTGTCAGGTCTTATTGTTTAATTAGATCACAGTTTATGTCAAAATTCTAAAATTATTTTGGCACATGCCAAAATTTTCACAGTTTTTAGGTTTTAAGTTGAAATATTTCTCAAACAATAAGCAGCAGCTACAAGGGAGTAGACAAATTTATTTAATATTTACAGTATGCACTTAAAAATTTGTGCCTTGGGTTAAATTCATTGAAATGTGACATCTTATTTTCAAGAGTATCCTATGGGTAATCCCTTGAAACTTGTATTGACATTAATATAAGCCCTAAGAAATAGGCCTGCCGAGGCTCACATTATCTATAGCAAAGATAATTTTTTCTACTGATTTTGCCTCCATTCATCTGAAATGGTGTAAGATTGTGTAAACAAACCCTCATCTACAGAATTAGAAAATGATGGTTTTGATATGCCTTTCCTGCCCTTGAAATTACATGCCTGGAGTATGCAATCTGTAATGTACCATGTTCTGCTAATGGTAAGATAATTGGTACAAATTTCTAGGCTAGAGGTAAATGCCAAACTGCAGTACCACAAATTTGTTGCTTGGATGATCTACTTGTTTCTGAATGAGGCAACCTACCTATCTTTTTCTTTGCCATATTTAATTAGAACCTATTACAGAAATTAGTGGAAAAAGAGGTATATTACTCATTCCTCAGCATTCTATTCAAGAATAAATTTTTCGTTGTCATATTCTTATTCATCTTGTGCAGAGCCAAATCAATTAGTGCCTTTGGAAAGATGCAATGCCCAAACTGAGCCAAGAGTGATGATGTTCAAAGGATCAAAACATTAAATGACCTCATACAGGTCCTGTGTTCTGGAAAATGTAGCTTCTTTTTCCATCTTTCTCATATGACCTGATAAAGTGTATTATCTCTCTCAAGACATTTGGTGTCTCTCAGCAAAATAAACCCCAAATCCCCAAATCTCTCTCACAATAAGCTACTCGTAAGGCTATTTTGTGTTGATGCTTCAGAGTGTGAGACAGGAAATCATACAAGCTTTGGGGGGTAATTTATTTCACTAGAGCTATCACCCTTAGATATCTCAGTATCACTGTTTTCCAAGCATTTTTCTGTTGAATATTTATGGTGAATGACCCCACTGCCAGGGATTGCCATGAGCACTGTAGTATATCAGTGCCCAGGCATTTGATAGAGCAAGGTCTTTGCTACACCTTCAGAGCAAGCGCTGTCATTGTTCCTCCATAACACAAGGCACTGAATCATTCACAGAGGCAGATAATTGACAAATGTAGATCCGAGACAACAGCAAATGGTAAAGCATGTAAGTGAGGGACTAATTACTGCTGCAGCTGGGACTAAAGCCCATGAGTAGGGCAGACATAAATTGAAGCTGCCCCAAGCAGGCTGAAGCTGCCCTGGTGTGACTCTGAGGAGGGGGAATTGGCTTGAGAATCTTGATGCCACCTATTCTGTCTTCCCTGAAAGGAAAACAGCAAAAAGTAGTAACTCTTAAACTGGGGAAAGGCCCAAAGGTGACCATATTCTTTGGCATAGGAAAGCGTGTGCTGTGGGATTGGTTTCGATGTTTCCAGCACCCTTGAAAGCTGAGAGCCCTCATCGTGAAGACAGCAAAGCAAACAGGGCTGCTGCCAAGCAGTCATGAGGGGATGCTGTACAAAACAGGGAACCAGAAACGTGGTGTAGCCATCTTAATAAGGCATATTCTCAACCACAAACAAGACCTAAACCTTCCTGAGGAGAATCAGCTCAGGTGTGATGTTGGCTACATTTTCCCCTCCTTGTATTTGGCCAGTGCAAGGGGCACGTAGGCAAGCCAAACCTCCCCTGAAAGTGACCAAGCTTCAGTTGCTCACTCGATGTGCTCAAGGCCTGTCTACATCACTCATTTGCTGGCAGATTGGTCCAAAATATCTGCCTACATTGACTAATGCTGACTTGCTTTATCAGAAATAAGCCTAGCCTCTCCATATTATCATGCACAGGCTCAGTGCCTGCTGTCACGTTTAAGCTTCCCAATGGTGAAGAAATTTTGCAGCCCTCTACTGTCTTGATAGAGACTTGCAGATAAAGAAATTTTATGAGCAATCCCTGTGGGTCTGCATTCGGCATTTTTTCAGTCTGGGCATTTATCATTAGCCCTTCTCTATCACCTGATGCCCAGTGGTAGCTTTTCATAACTGCTCCAGTTGCAGGCCTTTCCTCAAGTACATTTCCAAGAGGTGTATCAAACATTTAATTTCACCAGCGTGTTTGTGGTCTCTAGTGTAAGCTCTTATTGAACAATTCCTTCATTGCCCAGTTTATATATAAAAGTATATATAAAAGCCATCTCAGAAGGTATCCTCAGTTTACTATGTTGACTTGTAGAGGCTAGAGAGAAAGCAGAGAGAAGCCTTTCACCCTCATAGCTCTATAGAGAAGTTCATCATGTTAACTCTGCATAGCTGGGGATAGGGCCAACTCTCTGAGGATAAGCATGCTCCACACTTTCCCATGCCTCGAAGCATGAGGAAAAACAGATCTACTCTGTATGTGAAAGGGTAGTTGGAAGAACCGTTCAAGAGTGTGAACCATTTCTGCAGGATCTTTGCTATAATACCTAATATTAGTATCTCATCTACAGAGGAAAGGATAATGCTCTTCAATACCACATCTTGTAGGACTGGGAAAAAAAATTAGCTCAAATTTGAGCCCAGCCCTTGACTCAAAGAACTGTGTTTGTTTCACATCTGATTAATCTGCCTTTTTTTCTCCTTCTAGACTGTTTTGTTGAGCTCATGTTAAGGTTTTCTGTTTCTGCTGTTGTTTTATTATGAATATTATGTGAGGGATAAGTATTGTGTTGCATGTGTGTAACATAAGGCAATCTCTAGCCCGAGTACTGGCAGTCTAATACAGAAACAGATACTGTAGAATGTGAGGAATCTGGTTTTTTAGATAAAAACAAATGTGGTTAATAAAACATCTTTCTCAGTTTTTTGAAAAACTTAAATTGCCAAATATATTTTGACAGTTTTAAAAATGAAATTGTTAAAATTATGCTATGTGACAATATTTATACTCAGAATCAATATGTACAGTAGTATGTTTCAGGGTGAGTTCATAAGGCTGTGACTACTTTGTAGCAGATACTACTGTACTGCACGGCTGCTACACTGACTTCTCACGTAAAGAACAGCATTGACAAGAAAACGGATGCTGTTTGTGGTATTAAATGAGCATATTGTGTACATATATTTGTAAACAAAATACGCTATGAAATTATTACTTAGTATTCAATTATTGAATACCTCTGAATTAGCATTTAGTATTGGAACTTTAGTGCTAAAATGCTCTATTGGATAGGAGCAATGTGCAGTTATGGTTTCCTCATGGTTGTCTGTAAGCTCCTCCAGAGAATTAGATCACTGCAGCTCCCTGCAGCAGCCGATTACCTGAATATCTGTGGATTCATTGTGTCTACCACACAACCTTTAGTTGTCCAGAGCCCTTTCTAGGCACTAGTAACACCTCCCCACAGAATTATTATGATATTCCAGACCTGCTTATGGTATTTTAAGCCTTCTCAAAAAGTCATGTTTTAAAGTTCACTCTTAGCATGGTTTCTGGCATTGTAACCAGAAAGGAGCTGTGTTTAAGGTTCATAGTGGCTTGCTGGTGTGAAGATGCCCACAGTGCTCATAGTGGAGTGGTAGCGTGTCATAGCACCATTTTTACTTTGAAGACTACATGCTCACTTTTGTGGACAGCAGATTGCTTTCTGACAGAGTGTAATGGGAGCCGCTGCCTCAGGCAGAAGGAAGATGCAACCAAACCTGCACTCGGGGAGGCTCTCCAGAGCCTCCACATGGGCAGCTACTGACCCCCACGTGTTTGGCTAGGATCCTGTTGAGAAAACTGTGTTGAATTTGAACTAGTTTTGCCTGCACATGGAGTGATAAAGGACTTCCCAGGTTATTTCTAAAATGTGCTGTGGTATATGAAGTGTATACATATCTCCAGTAAGTAGGAGACTATATAAGCTGATGGTAAGTGGGTAGAAAAGGTGTTGTACCATCTTCCTCTCTAATTTCAAGTCTCATCAGGTTTTGTTCTCCTCTGCCTAGATAGTGGATTGGTGATGGAGCAGTTGTCTTTGCTATATATAAAGGAAATTCTCTCCTATTTAATTTTCAGCAATGTTGTCAATATGTTCTTAAAGTTTCTTCTATTTACATAGCCTGTGATGGTTTTCTGTGCTGTCTCTGCCTTCTGTTCTTATCTGTTCCACCTTTTCTGTACATGCTCTCTTGGCTTCTTGTAACCTGCAAACCACAGTCATTTCTGTAGTTTTATGTATTATAAGCAAGCGATTTGAATTAGGTACCTAGCCCATACAAACCTCATTCTACTGATTAAACTTACTCTTAAAGCCTTGACTTTGATGTCACTGTTAATCAGGACATGGCTTTCAGTTAGATTTCTAGCTTTCAAATGCAGGTATTAAACCAGATCTTGTTGAGGGCTATTTGAATGACTTCAGTCTGTTCTTTGAGACTCTACTAGGATGGAGCCAATAGGCAAACACAATGTTTTGTTAGCAAAATGAGAAGCTTTTAATTTTCCTCTAACAGGTTAGGAATTTAGTACAGCCTGTTCACATCATCATGAATCACCAGAGCAATATGTAGGATGTGTTTGTTGTTGTTATTACTGTAGGATCTGTACAGCTACTGAACAAACAAGCCCAGGCTTTTTTATACTGAATGGAGACACTGAAATGGAAAGTTTGGAAAAGCCATTGATAATACTGTCAGCGGGTGACTATTCCAATTGTGAATCCCAGACACAGTATTTTAGGGTGGTATTGTAAGTCTCTCAAATTCTATGCACGGAAGTATATCTCTCAGAAGTGTATATTCAGTCTCTGCTCCTATTAATGCTTGTACAGAGGGACTGAAAATCAAGTGTCCTATCTCACAGGTGAGAGCTCAGACAACTAAGCTGTAGGCATGTTTGCTCTGTTCCTTCTCTTGCTGATCAAGCTTTGCAGAGTGGATGCCATTAGAATGAATTCCAGCACAAGGTGAACAAGGGAGTTTCCTCCCCTTCAGCATAACTTGTGGTGTGCTGGTTACAGGAGAGTGCAAGGTAATAAATACTCAGTACCTCCTGAGGGAGAGTTGGAAGAAAACCTGGGTAGGGCTCTATTAGTTGTCCTAAATAAAGAAAAAAAGAAGTGACTTCCTATACTAATTGCAAGTGTCTGGTGATCTTATCGAGAATCCTGGTTGGAAATAGGATTCTTCATGTATCCTAATACAATGCTTAAGTAGTGGTTACTGTAGTTTTAAATTACACCTTCTGCCCCAGAGCTATCTTGTTTCAGCCAGTTTGGATCACAAAGAGAGGCTTACATCTCTCTCCATCTTGTCATATGGATATGCCCTTTATCTTTAGTATCTAGAATTTAATATTTCGTGGGAGACTAGATTCTTGGGATAGGAAATGTTACCCTGAAAATGTAAAGATTCTGACATATAAATTATGAAATCACAGTTGTTAATTGGAAATTGCAGAAATCTGGAGCAATTAATCTTGTATTTCTCTTATGGAAGGCTGAGAGAGGTTAGCATGTCAATACTTCATGCTTCTGTCAGAAAGAAAAGCAGGAGGAACAAAATCATAACTAAAAAAAGATCCCAACACGCATATTTGTCAGATATGTGATTGCAGGTCAAAGATAGTTGTTAGCACATCCCAGAGCTTTGGGAGACACTGGGTTATAAGGCCCTGTTGGAATCAGCTTTTGAAACATTGGAATAATCTGTTAAGCTCCACAGGCCTACTTGCACCATTTGCTACAGTGGCATACCCTACATGATGGCAAACCAGAAAAAGATGACTGGAGAGGTGGGTTGGGTTTTTTTTTAGCTTACAGTTTCTTTCTCTTTCCAGTTAGTTGGTTTTCTTTATTTACTTCTCTTTTCTGCCCTCTTGGAATATGAGCTGTACTAATTTGGACTTGGAATCTGTGCATCATATTCAGAGACAATATGGAACTTAAACATTACTAAGTAGTTTGCTTAAGTAAGTAACTAAGTCTCAGTGCATATGTCTATGTGAGTCTCAAGGGGGTCTAAATTGGTATGATGTGCACAGTGAGGGGTCTGGAAGAAGAGGTGAGCTACCCTAATTTAGACTTCCTCCAGGCTTAATTGGCATTCTTCAATTTACTTAGACTCCCCTCGGTTGTTGGCCCAGCATCTTCTCATAAGTCAATTTCTATTTCACACTCTAGAAATAAAACAGTAGAAGCACAGGATTTTGAATGTAATCAGACTTATTATCTGGTTTGATCATTATTTTGTAGAGATTTGATTGCTATTTATGATCTGTAATAGAGGTCATTATTTTATTACATGCTTTCTGGGTATGATTAAGTCACTTAAATGAAGGCTTTCTTTCAGTTTAAGTTAGTAAGAATAATATATTTCTGATTTCTTGTAAATAAATCTGAATTTCCACAAATCTGCATGTATTGTACTCTGAAAGCTTTTTTGTTAGAATATACAGATACAGGCAGATTAATAAAGTGTAGAACTTTATGCAAGCTAAAAATGTTATTTTTATAGAAAAATTATTTTTGGTTTTAAATTTTGTGCATATTATCTCCAGTGCTGTTCATGTGACAGGCGTTGAGGGTGAAAGATGCAGTTACTTATTGGGTATGTAGTCCTTAACATGAAATGGAAAGCAGCATTACTCAATAAAGTTGAGTGTTTTAAAGATAAATTTAACATTGTTAACATTTACTTTGTTAAAAGTTATTCAGTGAGTGAGATGTGTAATTGTTCAACTGCACTGCAGACGTATGAATTAGATTTTATTCACAAATGCAGTTCCTTCAGATATTTTTCCTGAGGTTTCTTAAGGGCTTGTAATGGATTCTAGCAAGCCTTAAATGTTTCTGAGGAAAACTGAGCTAGGTCAATATTACTTAGTCTTGAGTGAGCCTGTATAAAGTGCCCAGTAGAGATATATGCCACTCATCTTGTTAAATTGAGGACCTGGAAGGAAGAGAACAAGGAGTAGGTAGTGAATGAGTTGGGCAGCTCCTCCAAGAAAGCAAGAGATGCATATGTCTTGAAGGATCACATTAAGCTGATATGCCATACAAGGACCACTGCTGAAACTAAAGCCGAAGAGGAGAATTAGGATAAGAGAGTATTAGTCCTGAATGGAGAGACTTTGAACCTGAGGAAGGATGACATTGATTAGCAATACATGTTGTGCTGGATATCCTGCTCTCAACACTTGGTGTGACCAGTCTATCTGGCCCAAAAGTTCATCCTACTTCTATGCTATGGCTGCTCAAAAGCAGTTTAGCAACAGAAGTATATAAGGGGTGGGACTCTGGGCTAAACTATTTCATGGTTGACTTTCTGTAAGACACTTGGACCCTTCCAACCTTCATATGGACTAGGGACTCCAAAACACAGTCTACAGAAATAGCATTCTTACCCACACCCCAGAGTTTGTACCAGTACATAATAGAAAGGCTCCTTTGCCCATCAGGCCAGCATAACTTCTCCTCTGTACTTACATCAAAATTTTGCACTGTTTATATAATTTTTGTTCTCACATAAACTATATTAATTATGGCCCATTACATGTGAAGCATGCAGGCCAAGCACAGCTGCATTACTGATAACATGTTCCCCTGCACAGCAGGCAAAAGTTTCATGAGATTAGAGAAGACTGGTTAAATATAAATCAAATCTTGAAACAAGCAAACAAAAAAAATCCATAACATCCTGCAGAACCTTTCAGAGTGGTGGCCAGTTTGGCAGTACCAAGCCGAAGTGCACGGTGTACCTCAGAAAGAATCATGAAATATATGGAGCGTGTTCACCACTGGTCTGGTCCCATACAGTGCTCGTGTGTGCCAACTCAGGGCTGTGTTCAAGGTGCTTCAGCAACATCCTGGTTTTCAGACAGAGCTCAGTCACAGCCCACCTAGTGTTTAGACATCTTTCAGCTTCCCACTCAACAGCAAAAAGACTAATTTCTTAGAAGATGCAGCTAGCATATGACTTTGTGAGCAATAGCAGTGGCATGAAGGCTCACCAAAAATTATCAGAAGGGGTGAGAAGTAGAATAAGGGGAATGATCCTACTACTTCTTTTGTGCTGAAAGCAGTTTTGGCAAGCTCTGTTTCTGACTGGTCTAGCCTCCTGAACAATTTTTTTTTATGCTGATGAAAAAATATGGATCACTTTCCCATGGCAGAAATAAAAAATATCCTGCTTGATTGTGAGCTCTAGGAGTGGAGAAAGAGGCAGCAGGAGACCAAGAACAAGAGAGTGTTTTCCATCTGCCACCTGAATACTGTAGGGTAATGATGTTGTATTTAAGTTAGAAAGTTCATGTACATTTCTTGTGGTGCTGTGTACCTCAGGAACCTCACCTTTAGTAGTAAATGTGCTTGCTCTAAATTGTTTCTCAGTGGACTGGCAGCAGTCAGGGCTCACCATCTTTCTGAATGGCTGCTATTTGTGTCTGAGACTGAAGACTTGCTGGGAAAGGTATATGTAATGGTGAGAATTCAGCTATATTACTGTGATATGCAAATAGCTACTCTGTGGTTTGTTACCAAAACCAAGGCAGGAGATTTCAGTTTAGGTTCAAAATGGTGTCATCTCACTCTAGAAAGAAAACTTATTTGGGGAATCTTGTGATTCTACTCTTTTATTTCTTTTTCTTTTTTTTTTTTTTTTTTTTTTTTTTTCTGACTGAAATTGGATGAGCTTGGAAATGTTTGAGTATCCTTTTCCCAACTTCCCTTTGACTGAAGATTGATCCATCATTTCTGTGCAGCTGCCATAATTGGCTCTATATTTATACTTCTAGTGAGCTTAACAGACTCCTTTGTCGTAGAATGCCATCCTAATATAAAGACTCAGTAACTCAACTACTAATTGCATAAATACTACAGAAATTCCTTCTCAATTTTTGTGGAAGCTGCTCATGTCTGTCTGTTCTGTGTAACATAACTTTCTCTCTACATGGTTTCTTGTCTGAGATTTTGACATCATCCTGGTTATGGAGCAAAATAGGTGGCTGAACCAGAGAAGTTTTTCCTGGACCTGCCTCAGAAAACAGCATGCAAGTTGAAATTTCATTTTTAAATTTCACTTCTACCTCTTGGAACAGATTCACTAAAGTCAAAGTCTCACTTTTTATAGCCTCAGTAACTGTTTCTGGATTTTCAAAGTCAATTCAGCTCTAAGCTGAAGTAATTATAGCACATGCTATAAACCACAAGCACTGTAAACTCAGCATGGACTGCTGTATCACCATCTTGAAAGTATATCAATCTCCTTTTACTCTAATTTGTTATACACACTGTTTCTTTGGTTGCTTTTTCTTACCCTCACATTCATCTATTAAAAGAAATGAGAATGGGGTCTGGTCCCAATTCATAAAAAGGTAGGCCACTTTTGGAACCATGAAACTGAGAATTAAAAAGGCTTTAGAATAAAAATTAATAAATTGTACATTTTTCTCCATGTTGTCGCTTCTGTTGAAAAGCCGTACACTATTAACTTAAGGCTATTATTAAATGAGACTGTGTCTACTGCTATCAGTGAGGATCCATTGGCTGCACTAATTATTGAAGCTGTACTTACTAAATTCAACTTATTCCTGTATGCATAGAACCCATACAGTATGGATAGTTTTTTTTCATACAAGGCATCCCTAAGAAGTAGGCAAGGAAACCTTGCTTGTTTTCTCTTTAAGGATTGGCAGATAATGAAAGAACAAACCACTTTCAGTGCCTCATACCTGAACGTTTCCTTGATGTTTGTAAGATTTACAGAGAAATTATTTTTCTTTTTTTTTTTTTTCCTCATTTTTGCAAATGTATGCTCATCCCAGTTTTGCCCAGGCCTGAATATGAAATGCCAGACTACCACAAGAAAGCCTAGGCATCACAATGTTTTTCCAACTCAACCAGCAACTGAAAGTCTCATGAGACAGCTTACAGATTTCCAGCTCAAACTTGTAGAACCAAGATGTTTACATAATTTATATAGGGTGAGGCTATATATATGTGGGATGGTTAGCTATAATAATAGATTTTCAAAGTTGCTCAGCACATGCAGCATTTGGGCCTTCAGACCCTCACAGGATGGTGATAAAATACCTAGTTCAAATAACTGGGAGAAGGGGGAAATTACTTTTTACTTGGTTCAAACTTTCTTTACTTTAGACCATAAGTATCACTGCCTATCATAATTATTACAACTTTATTTAGCATTTCTAGGTGGTAGCCATTCAAGACTTCAGAACAACTACCAATAATTGGCTTCAGGGAGTACTCAAGTATTCACAACAGTGTTTGAGTAACTCTAATATGGCATCTGTAGGTGTTATGAAGGAATAAAAACTTGACTCTCACCTTCATAAGGAATGACAGAATTCTGGTTCCACTAGTGTATAAACTGAGTTACTGACTGAGAAAATGAAAGAGACCTGGATGGGTACTACCAATAGTTCCTCTGCTGTTAAACATTTATGGCTTATCCTATGTCCTTTTATTTTCTAATTCAGGCTGTTCTGAACATGAGGAACAGCTTTGTAAAGCTCAGTAGCTTCAAAGAAAAAGGATATCAATGCTAAAGATCTCCACACTGAAATGTCTTTGATGACAGGGAAAAAAGATAATATTGCCAGAGCTACTGTCCATAAGGAGATAGGTGCAATAAGCATACCATTTACACTTTGATCTTGAATGAAAGGTCATTAAACAGCTGTCTGACTGTGGATCGCACACTCCAGGAGCAACAACATGTATTCCAGTCTTGAAATACTGTAAGATGGAACAAGTTTAAGGGCTGCTACATACGATAGCGTTCTTCTGGAAACTTTAAAAGAGATGGGTCTTGGAAACCCAAAAGAAAACAATCAGTGAGCTCACAGGACATGTTTTTTAAAGAAAAATCATATACCATTGTTTTCTAAAGTACTTGCTGACCACAAAACAATGTGATTTCATGTTACTAATAGGTTAAGTTACCTGTAAGAACCTATTCCTTCCCATACTAAAATGTAGCAGAGTGCAAGAAGCATTTCTGAGACTGATTTCCCCACCACAGCACCAGTATATTTTATAAAGAGGCAAAGTGCACTTTATGAGGAAATGAGAGAGGGCCCAAAATGCCTTTTAATTTATTTTTATAATAAATATCATTAAACAGAATTTTGAAGCCATATATTTTTATTTTGTATGTCATGCTTAAAATGTAAAAAGGAGCCATTTCATGAAAAGGTTGAAATAAGCAGTTGCTAACAATGAAGTCACTATTTTATTGAAACCTGATAAACTTTCCTGGATAATTTGGGATTTTTTAACAACATTTTTCAAGGCTCAGAAGAAAAAGAGGGAACCTTAAGTTTGGCAGAAATGAAAAATTATTGCTCTGGCAGCTTCATTTGAACATGGAAAACCTGTTTCAAACCATTCATGGCTCCATCTCTCACAAACTATTTATTATGTATTATAAAATAACATATAACATGTAACATAAAAATTAAATAGAATTGTTCTGGAACCATAGATACGGATTGAGAGTTAATTAAATGAATGCGTGGGGAAAAAATCTGTGTGAGATACAGGACTAGGGGTTCCCTGCTGTACCTATTTAATGAAGTCTCATCCATCTGATGGCTCCTGGACCCACTCTTCAACACTTCCACAAAAATGTCACATTCTTTATGGGGGAAAAGTGTGGAATGTGCCTTACCCACATCAAGTACACCATTTTACAATTCCAATCCAATTAATTAAGCCTCTATTCTTCATGCATGAGTGGCCGTCTCTCAGTTACACACCCAAGGCAAAGCTCCAAAGGAGCCAGCCAGCCAAAAAAAGAAGGTATGTTCCCAGCTCTCATTTACTTAAATATATATTTTTGGTAGAAACAAAATGTTTAAAATTACTTCAGATAAAAGTGTGTGTATTTCTCCAGGGTCAGAACATCAATAACTTATGTCTCAGGAAAACGAGCTTTTATTATTTTTAATGCAGAGTCATAATTAAAGCAGGGAGGAGAGGACAGCCTCCTCTGTGAATGAGAAAATTAGACTCGGTGTAGTGAGATGGGAGGGTAGAAGGAGACTTCTGATGCGTGATTAAATGAGGAGGCAGTATGGTGAGGGCAGATGAGACACAGCACAGTGGGAGTATGGAAAGCATGGTGAAAGAAATAAACAGAAGACAAGATGTTAAAGTACCATAACCTGGCTGCACTCCTGAAGAGTTAAAAATGAACTGATCATCTGTCAGGAAACCACATAAGAAGGGGGAGATCTGATTCCAGTCCCACCTCCCTGGGTAGGAATGTTGCTCTTATCTGATTAAGGGAGAAGAGTAACTATTTTCTTCCTACTGCACAGCATTGCACTGTTATTTTTAGCACTTGGTTTCTAAGTATGTTTCCTACAGATCATCTGTCATTTCAGTGTTAGAAACAACCATGCTATTTTTCTGTAATTACATAGAGTCTCTTCATTTATGCACTTGTCAGTTTTTTTACTTATACTGATCAGAACCTCAGTCAAATTCACTGTATTGTCTGGACACCTTGAGATCCAGCTCAGGTAAGCACATGCTCAGGTTCTCTCTTGTACTGCAACCTCACCCCAGTATAAAAAGTGCACATTACAAATACAAACATGTATAAAAAACTATGTCTGCCACCTCAGTATAACCCGAGTGTCAATGTGAGGTCAGGACAGGGATGACCTCTTCCAAAATTAGCAGTAGTAGTAGAAAATGTCGCAGCTCCCTCTTGTTAGTGCCCGCCAAATGGTATTACCCTCTGTGGGAAGAATCATGTTAGTGTTGCCCAAAGGCAGTGGCTGTCATTGTGAACAATCAATCATTTTAGTAAAAAATACCCATCGTAGCCATTCTTGGCTTGTCAGGGAATTTAGGGTGGGGGTTGGAACTGGCAGGCCTTGCTGGTACTGTAGCATCAGCTCTCCCCTCCGTTCCCCAGTGATGGTTTCTGTGCCAGTATGTACAAAATGCCAGTGCAAGTATGTCCGTGACAGGTGCTATTAGGCCAGAAGATTGTTTCACCTGTTGCAATTACATCTTGGAACTTTTTTACACTTTTCTGCAGAGGTGAGATTTCCCAAATGAAATTATATTTTTCAACTGGATTGCAAATTTGAGGCATTTCACCAATTTACATATCCCTTCAATCTGTCATCATTGATGCTAGAAGGGAAAAATCTGAAACAGAAAGGGAAAGCTGACAAGTTCTAAAATTAAAAAGTTATTGATTAAGCCATTTGACTTGTTCTTTCATTCCAGTATTGTACTCCAGGAAACAAATGTTTAATTTATTTTGGATAAAGGGATTCAATTTGTGATAATGCCATGAAAATATAATATCCTTACGAATTCAGATTTCTCATAGGAAAATGTTAATGAGTCTTTTCTGTTACACTAAAAATACTCTGTAACAGAGCTGGTTGAATATTGCCCAAACAATGTTTCTGAACATTTGTCAGAATTGTTGCTTGGTTCAAGAAAATTCATATCCCATTATACTCACTGTTTGCCAACATTTACATGAACAGTTTTTGTTGAGGTGGAGGTTGGCTTGCTCCCTAGGACATATCGGTTCATTCAAAACCAGAGAACAGATACAGTATCAGGTCATTAACTGACCAATCACAGTCATCATTGCTAATAATATATATTTTACTTTGCAAGCACCCTGTAAGATCAAAATTATTCATTAAAAATGCAAACATACTTAATACCATGCAAACTCTGATGTAGGTATTATTCATCTGCAGAAAAAGTATCGATGCCTCATTGTCAAATGCAGTTATTAAACATATTGCCAGAATTCAGACTTGGTCCACAAATATTCATTAAAGGGAAAAAAATTCAAAACATTATCACAATTCCTTCACTGCAATTGATTAAACAGCTTGTGTTATTTAATAGCATAAAAGCCTTTTTTTTTTTTTTTTCTCCGAGTACAAGGAAATACGAAGAACTAAGTCTTTATCTTTGTTTTGATGCATTGGCAACATTACAGTCCTAATCAGAGTACTCAATCAGAACTGGGCCTTCTTTGCACATGGTGCTAGTAAAAGACATTCATTGTCACAAAGTACATAACCTAAAGTCATTTCAACAAAATAAATGCCTTTGAAATTGTGAGAACATAGTTCATCAGCTCTTCCCTAAATTATATAGTACAGTTCACCAGCAAGCACTGTGTTCTCTCTAAATATTAAAATTTGACATATTATAATTTCATAATTAGGGCTTTATTTGTGCTGGAGAATTGCTGTGCTTTTTTTCATTCTCATCACATTTCTCAAAATGAGTTTTACTTTGTTTTTTAAAGAAAATCATTAGTACTGGGGGAAAAACCTCTAAAATGTGATGAGTGTTGCAAATGCAGTAGGTTATACCTGAGTCTGTAAAGAGCCTGAAACGATAACAATGAAAGGTAGGATTTGCAAAATTTTTAGTAACTTATAAGATTAGTTCAGATATCCCATGATAATAATATGGAAAATTTAAACGACAACTTTTGTTACTATTTCATCACCCCTAAAACTGATAAGAAAGGAAGGGGTCAGTAAAATATCAGTGGTCTCTCACAAAGGTGGTTTTAATAATAAAATCACTCATTTCAGTAAGTAGTTGGATCACCCCAAGGTCTAGATTTAGGCATGGAGCTCCTCTCCGCATACACCAGGTACATTACTTCACTCCCTCTGGCGATGTTAAGACTTCCCTAGCGAAGGACATTTTGGTGTTCTGACTGAATAGCCATGAGCTGTCACAGAACAAAGGTAGGCAAGACCTGCAATAGAAAGCAGTCAGTACATGTAGTGCCATTCTGCTCTGAAGCACTCTAGTAGCCTCTTCTGGGAAAGAGGACCACTGAATCACACATGGGACAGCTCTAGTGAGCTCACAGTTCATGACTGACTTTGGAATGGTCATAGATCTCAGCCCAGATTTATCATAGCCACTCTCCTGATAGTTTGCAATGAGGAGGCATCAAACCCCTTTATCTCCATTCTCCTCTAGAAAGTGAAAGGAAACAAAATATTTTCCATATCACAGAAACTTCATTTTCAAGAGCAACAGATCTGGACAAATCTAACTATAGGACTGAACAAAAACTGGGTTGAAATAGCAGTTTGGGGTGAAGTTGCATCTAGGGGCTGATACAAACTTTATGATAGTTGCTCATGCACTCAACTGAAATTCTAAATATAAACCACCTTGAACTCTGGGACAGTTCAACTTTGTTTTTCTATGTCTTTCCTGAACCCAACACCAGTTTTAAGTTTCTCATGACTTTTAGATTTTGTTATGAACATTTTCACTATTCTCCTCGTGCATTATTTCATTTACTGTGAACTTAGTAATTAATTGCTGAGGTTTTTAGTAACTGTGTTGGGGATTTCTTGTAAAGCTTTTTGGCTGTGTTTGTTTTTAGACCCCATATCTAATAGTGTTTTATAGGACAATGAGACTAAGACATTTAGTAATATGTTGAACTGTGTTGGTGTTTTGTATTGTTGTTTTGGTTTAGTTCTTAAAGAACTGTCATAAAGTCTGCTGATATTTAGTGATATTAAGTAGTACTCATCAGATTAAACCAGTAGTTTGCTTTACCTACAGTCATCCAAAACATACTCATATTTATTTCCTTCATTCTCATCGATCGCCTCCTAATATTGTCAGGATTGGTGTCATCATTTATCCAGTCCAGAAGGATATTCCCTGGAAACTAATCAATTGGGAGGGAGACTGGGGACTAGAAGCCCAATCTATTTTAGTGATTTTGTGGTGGGGGTTTTTTTAATAGTATTTTTCATGAAAAAGTGGTTCCTAATATAGTATATTTCTTTATACTAGTTTTCTCATTGTTGACTCATCCTCCATTCATTCTCCCTCCCCCTTGTAGCAAAATAAGAAAAACAGATTACTGTAAATTTTGGCACAGGAAGGTATTTGCCTCATTTTCTTAGAAGTCACGTGCTTTGGATTTCCTCTTGTTTATGATATATTGAAATGTCTTCCAGATGTTTTTAATTATAAAAAGTTTTCAGGAAAGCAAAGTAATCCGTAATAAAATTTCCTCTACATTTTTTAAAATAGCCAATAAATTAGTGTACTGTAGCTTATCAAACTGCCACATAATTCTACATTTGACCCCGGTGCAGCAAGGTCTGGCATTTCCTTAGACAGCTAGTTTGGTCAGAGGCAAAGCAGGCTTCCCCAGGCATACTTTCAGTTCCTCTTCCAAGGGAGAGCGTTCCCTTCCTGGGGCCAATCCAGCAGTGCGAGTGCTCATTGGTGCGAGCAGCTCTGACTTCCTACACAAGCATAGCCACCTCTGCTGCACTGGCTCAGAAGAAGCAGATGTGTGACATGGGGATGTGTGACATTCAAAGTTTGGATTCAGGACAGAGAGAAAGAGAAAATATTTTAGCTGCTGGTATGTGACGCTGATGCTGTGCTGCATGAGGAGATTTTCATTTATAAATTTTGGGTGCATGCCCAGATTGCTGTGGTAAAATCTGGAAGAAAACACAATAAAAATAAGATCAGTTCAATTTTCAGGGACATATATGTGGGTGGGCGGAAGACTTTAATCATAAAGGATATTTTCAAATGGTCAAAGCATTAGACAAGGGACAATGGCTATGAATCCGTAAAGATCGTCGCTGAATCTACCCCCTATATTCATTCAGCTGTTTGTTCATCCTAATAACACACCTGATGAAGGTGTTTACTTTAAGCCTGTAATTATATAAGCAGTTAAGGTAGGCAGGGTAATAGGAAATAGAAACCAACTTTGCCATTTCTGTGATTTTTAGAACTCTGTGTGTATGCATGCGTGTGGTAGGTTTTTTTCTCATTAAAAATCAAGCTCTGAAAGAAAGGTAGAGCTTAGCATTCATCTTGGTGAAAGAGTTATTAGGCATTGAATGAGACTTGCTGTTGGTTCATGGGTTTAGTGGCCTGCGTGGATTTGTCCTCCCAAAAGATCACTCCTGGGAAACAGGGACTTCAGCTCGTGTCCTGAAAGACGTGAATACAAAAAAGTAAGCATGTGCATTTGGTACTAGCCAGGTATGGGGATTTTGTGGTACTCTAAGGCAAATTTGAGGCATTAAGACAAACTGTATGATGTTAGGAACTGTAAAAGTGGGAAAGCATACAGGATCCTAATGGATTAGATCCTCCTGCTTGCCAGAATCTGTTCTCTTCTAGAGATGGGAAGGGAAGGAATCACACCAAAAAAGAGTTTTGTATGATATTTTGGGATTTTTTTTCCAGCGTATCTAAACACAGCAGGACTTGTAATAAAAGTAAATTAGAGTTAATGTAGCTATTCCACATTCTCAGGTGGTATAAATGTTGTCTGAATGGTGAAAGTGAGCTCTGTTGGCTTGCACCACTCAAGAATCTTGCTTTTTCTCACTAATTTGCCTTGAGTACTATTTCATCAGCTAGATTTGCAAAGAACAGTTGTTAATAACCACACAAAACTCCAAGCCATTTTGCATTAAGAGGGTAAAAGCAAAGATTTCACCTTGCTATTTAATCTACTTGTATTTATTGCAAAAGCAGCTCAGCACAGAATTTGGACCAAATTTTAGCAGAGAGGAGACAGAACGCTAAGAAACAGATGTAAGATTAATGTCCCTTTTATGCTTCTTAAAAACAGTAACTAGGGGTAGTCTTGCTATCAAAATAGAAAATGATAATCAGTGATAAACAAGCTGAATTTTTTAAAAGGCTCATGGAAGTAAATTGTATGTGATTTAGACCCGATCTGGGTAAGGGTGGTGGCAGGACATGAGAAGGAAGGAGGAAACTGCACTGCTGACCGCATTATAGTGGCCAGCATGGCTGAGAGCATTGTCCAAATTTTGAAAGGGACATAAAATATTAATGCTGCCATCCCCCAAAAAACTTTCCCCCCCACAATTTTTGAGATGACAGAATTCATTTGTCCTCTTTCTTAGAGTAAGAATATAGATCCAGTTATTTCTTGACAAGAGTCAAGAAGTGCAGCGCTACTGATGTTGGCTGGTCATGTGTTCCTCCACTGCTTGCACTCCATCAGTTATCCATACTCAGACAAAGCTACCACTACGACCAGGCAAAGTTTAGGTTTGATTTAGGCTGAGATGAAGGGTATCACTTACCCAGGAACATCTTGTCTGCTGCAGTAGGTTTCTGTGGTATTTGTCTTTATCTTTTTTTTTTTAATGTTAAGGCAGGAAAACATCTTGCCCTTCTGATGCAGTGGTAATGAGGACCCTTACAGACAGCAGTGAAGTGAGATGAACCACTTCTTTGGAAAACAATATGTTATTAAATGTTTGGCTGCAGTTGTTTATTGTTTGTTGGATGCTAGCAGTACCTGTAGTGCTAGAGAGACAGATGAGTTACTGGGGAGTCAATATAAAGCTGGGTTTCTTCACTCCTAAATATTTTCCATACAGAGAGTGAGGAGATTACAGTGCTAAGGAGAATTTTCATGGGAGACAGAGCAACCTCAGTCGTCAAAGTCTGATCACTACTCTTGCTGCTGCCAGCACAGTCGAGGTGAGGAGAATGAAGCTAGGAAAAAAGAACCAAAGTAGAAGATACACACATTTCCACCAAACATAAAATTCTGTACCAACCAGCCTTCTGTTAAATTAACCTGCTGTTACCTAATACTATTTTATGATGAAAAGTTGGTGCTGTAGTACCCAGTCATTGTGTGTTTGAACCAGCAGAGAGTAGCAGTGACGATTTGGATAAAATCATGAGATTTTGCTTAGATTCCTTTTTATTCCACTACTCTTCTCTTGCCCTAGAGTCAAGCCTGATCCTGCTCCCAAAGGGGAGCGCTGCACCCATGGGCTGTCACTGGCTGGAGGCTGCAGGCACTGCCTCTGGAGCAGTGGCAGAGCTGCTCCCCTGGCAGGGAGGTGGTGGCCAACGCTCTTCCAAGTGACAGTGGGTCCTTTAGATTATATTAAGTGTCAGCAGTGTTTTCTTAAGCAGTGGCTGTTCTCTAGACACAATTTCACAAACAGAGACAGGCAGTTGTGCTCCATCTACGAGTGCACAAACTCGTCCTTCCACAGACTTGATGGCCCAAGGTCGCATGCCCAAGTGGAAGAAACTGATCTTTCACAGAGAAACCTGAGGAACTTATGAGAGAAAACATGAGCCACAGGTAGCAAAGAAGGTGTAGCTTCCTCTGGAAAAATAATTTAAAGTGCTTCCTGATTTTTTTGTTAAATTAATACTGTACAAGCCATGCTGTAAATGTCAGGAAAAGAGACTGGGGGAGGATTACACAGCTCTCAAAATGGTGGCAGTTACTGACCTTCAGCACTTGCGAGGGGCTTACTGAGAGTGGTTTGAGGAGCAGAAGCAGTGCTGGTATCGCGGTCTCTGGGGGAGTTACACTGGGTCTAAAACACCTGAGAACTGGCTTTTATTTTCACATTTAATTTTCCCTTCACAGCAGCAGAAGGCTTGAGAGCAAAGAAGAAATGGGCTCAAGGTCTTCAACAGACGTGTTTGTGGGAGTGCAGTTCAGTGTCTGCTCCTCAGGCTACCTGTGGGAATAGGGCTGGGGAGGAACTTGTGGGATATTTGCTGTCTGGCTTGTCCATCAGGTCATATTTATTTGTTCATTAATTTATTTTATGAATACTGTACAGGCTACACAGTGCAATTCCTTACTGATCACTCTTTGTTCAGAGTTTACAAACCATGACTTGATGGGAAGTACGACACTATAGTCCACGTCCTGGACTGCTCTTGGAGCTAGTGGTGTACAGCAGGTTACTAGGGGAAAGACTGTAAAAACAAGCCGCAATACTGTGCCTTTGTGGAGACTGTTATTCCACTTGGGTTTTTTTTCTTAATTCAAAAGTTTTTAAAGTATATAAACAGGACTTTGACATCCTCATTGCACTGAACTAGAAAAGGAACGTGTTAAGGGGACTATGCACACAAAATTAGAAAATAGGATGCTGGCGTAGCTTTCTATTACATGAAATTTCTGTTAAATGAAAAGAAAGCAAGGAAGCGTACAAGAGGTGGAAGCGGTCACCCAAGGACTTTAGGGGCACTGTCTGAGTGTGCAGGGATGGAGTGAGGAAAGCCAAAGACCTTGGAGAGTTGGACCTCATAAAGGGTGACAAGAAAGGCTCCTGCAAATACATCAGCAGCACGAAGAAGGCTAGGGAAAATGTGGGCCCACTGCTGATGGGGATAGTGAAGAATAAAGAGCCAGACTCTTCTCAGAAGCATCCAGTCAAAGGACAAGTGGCAATGGGTACAAACTGAAATAAATACAGAAAATTCTGCTTAAATGTAAGAAAAATCATTTTTAATTGTAAGTGTGATCAAACACTGCAACAGATTGCCCAGAAATGTTGTGAGTCTGTCCTTGGAGATATTCAAAACTGGACTGGACACAGCCTAAGCAACCTGTTCTTGCTGATCCTACTTTGAGGAGAGGTTTGGACTGGGCAGTCTCCACAGGTGCCTTCCAGCCTCCACTATTCTGTATTTTATGAAATTCTGTAATTTGCAATTTAAACCAATAGCTGGGCTAACATTTTGGACTAAATTAATCTCTCTGTAAATCAGTGGAATATTTGTCATCAAAATGCTGTCAACGTAATTTAACCTAGATCTAAGTGTTTTATAAAACCTTTTACTGAATCAGAGGCCAGCAGAAATGTGTGCAGCTTTTGATTTCAATGAAATCAACCTATGGGGTTTTTTAAACAAAGAAATAGTCTTTTCTGAAAGTGAAACTGGCTGGAAGCAAAAGTGAAACAATTTATTGCTTTTCATTGTTCAAACTGAGAGAAACAACAAAAGTAAGTGGAGGTCATGGATAGCGCTAAGTAAACTGAATTAAAAATATTAATTTGTTTACAATACCAATGTCACTTTTAGTAATACAGTGAAGAAATTAGAGTATTAACTGTTACCCTTATTACATTGGCAGGCCTTTTGATATTTTGTTTGAGCTTTCTGTAACTCTTCCTCTTTTCATCGAATTTCTCTGACCCAACTCAAGCACTTCATGGTTGTAAATACCTGTAAAATGCAAGTTGCTGTAATTTGTATGTGACTGTAAGAGGTAGACTAGTGTAAATCACACTAAGAAAGTAAGTAATTTGTTCTGGAATGGGTGCAGCCCACTGCTGTTGTTGGCTTCAGGAGGAGGGATGGCCCATTTGTGTCTGTGTGCGCTGAGAAAGGTGAAGGCTGAGTTAAAGCAGATCAGGCCTGCTTTATTTTACACCCTCCTGTTAGGTGTTCTGCTGATAATTCTGCCTGATCCTGAAGTTCATTTCTGTTCTTGGAATGCTAACTTGCACACATTTCTTTTGCCACTTATACCCACGAACTGTCTGCAACTACAGCCGCTGACTGTAAGCTACGTATGGTTGACTGTGGCTCCTGGGAATCAGTATGTCTGTCTTGCCACCCCTTGATCTGGTTGGGCTCACTTTAAGTATCATATTAAGCAATGTGGATTAAATTAACATATATTTAATAGACCAGTGGTTCTACATGGGACTTAGAATGCTGTCCACCAGGCATCTCCGTAGCTGGATGTGAATAATTTTCAGCATTTTTTTCATCACTCCTAAACTGAAATAAAGAGGTCAGTGACCCCCTTCATTCCTTAAGCAGTGTACAGGAGTTTGTGGCTATTTAATTCCTTCTGTTGTAGACTTTCTGCATGCTTGTAATATATGACCTATAGATATTCCCTCATATGTACTACATGGACTGCCTCCTCCTTCCCTTGGCAGTAATGCTGATACTTGGCAGGAACAAGGACTTTTTCTTGCCCCTCTTATAATAAGTGAACTTCCAGTACATAAACAGATTCTTTTTTAACTAATTTAATATGCACAGTTTTATCTTACTTATTTTGTCTTTCTTCCAGCTCCATCTTGAAATGACTCACTGTAAAAGATTTATTTAAATTTTTGAAGTTCCTTTTTAATGCAAACTCTGATTCAGCCTCTAGTGGTGCAAGATGCTGTAACCCAATAATGCTAAGTGTTCTTTTCTTAATTCTAAAATGTTTTCCTTCCTCCCTCCCTTGTGGAATAGGTGAGAAAAGCAATTGCCTCCACCACTTAATGCATCTCAACTCAAAAACTCTGTCCATGTAATTTTGAATCCCAGCCCAGCTGGTGGTTCCTAGATTTCAAGCTCTGAATATGAGTTCAGCACTTTTAAATGAATCACTTTGATCAGTAATTCTGTCAAAAAGCCTTTTTTTTTTTTTTTTTTCTGAAAAATTTTCCTGATTTTTCAGATGCAGACCCTGGAAAAGGAACATTCTTATAAATGTACCAAGTGAAGAGAAAAATTAAAATTTTCTACTTTTTTTCTTCTGTCTTACAGTGCAACAAAGATGTGTGGGATATCCTACCTGTGCATATAACTGACCTTGTTCTTACTTGTTTGTGATTTCATCAAGATTAAAATGAACACTTTAGTGTTTTTGCAAAGTCCTGTCTCTTGAGGAGTGCTTTTTACCTTGTATTGTGAGCAGTTAGTGGCATAAAGATTGTCCTTTCCATCTGCTGTCTGTGGACAGTTCTCTTCAGAAACGTGTTCATGGATAATGTCTCGGCTCTCATGGGGAAATTTGGGTTTTAATAATCTGCCTCCTTATGAAAACGTATTATCAACTCTGAAAACAGAAACAGTGAATATGTGTAGTGAACCTGGGATACATTTTCAGTTTTGATGATTAGCACATAGCCTTGATCTTCATTCTTAGTTTCTTGTTGATGTTAGCTGGATTGATTAAGTAGGGTGTAAAAGGAAATCACATAGTTTTGGTTTTTAACTTTTCCCCCAAGGATATTTGGTGAGTGGCATGCTGCTTCTTTCCACAGAGGCAGAGTCTCTTAAGGTGTTGGTTCCTTTGTTGAACTCTGAGTGGAAGACATGATTTTGTGGTTAGTCTGGGTGATGTTTGTTGCAATTCAATGCGGGTAGTTAAACACAAAACTACCAAGAGAGGTTTTTGAAAAAATCTTAGCTATATTTATAATTATTATAAATAAATAATGTCAAAATAAATATGGGAAGTATCATCATCTACTTTTAATATTTTGCTCATAGTAGTATTCACATCTTAAAAAGAGAAAAAATACAGACAATTTTGCAGTCAGTTCAGGGTATTTCCTGACTTGGCTGAAAATTAGTATCATTTCAGTGAGAATTCTTAACTTTAAATTGTTCATTTTGAAGTATATAGAACAGTTCTTCTTTTTGAAAAACAGTGTACAATTTGAAATAAATTTGAGATATTAAAAATGTTAATGGAAAGAGTTCGCTCTTTTAAAACTTAACCATCTTTGATAACCCTTTGGATAATGTTTTCAGTAAAGTACTTAAATGAGCCACTGATTGGCAGATATCTCTTATTAAATGTGGGGTTTTTATTTAGTTGTTTTGCAAACCTGAACCTCTTGTGGAGAAAAAGGGTCTGACAAAGAAAAAGTGAATGTGAAACCCAACAGGAACAAAAAACCAACAATTTGAAAAATTGTCAACCATATTTATTCACAGACAGCGAGTTCCTGAGCCTGAGTTATTTGATATTCTTCATTTCTGGAAGAAGGAGCATGGAAAAGGCCTGTAGTCTGTCCTGCCTTTTTCAATGCTTCTTGCCTCCCTACTCCAGTACGGTGACCGAGCTGCTCAGATGAGAACCCTTAGCCTGTATTCCTCAAGAAGTGAACTGGACTATCTTAATTGTTTTAAGTAATGCTGTCATTGTAAGTAGGGTTCATTTTCACTAAAGCAGGTGAGGAAATAAACAGGTAGTCTTAGCTAACAGATTTGAGAAAGCCCCCAGGAATGAGTCAGTGATGAGTTGCTGAGGATGGTAGCCTTTTCAGCTAGCAGAGCTGTGAGTGGAAGAGGTTCTGTGAACATAATGTACTCGGTCCACTATGAAATGCAGATGATTGAGGACAGGCATAAGATGAGCTGTATTAGACCCAAGCGCTCATCTAGCCCCACATCCTTGTCCCAGGTGTGGTCAAAAGTTGAAGAATGTAGATATTCCCCTCTGTAATACTCTTCCAAACACAGACAGGCAGTCCTGGCCTTGCTGAGCCAGAAGAGGGGTTTTTCTACTTGGTAGACCTTCATAAGTATTTTTCTCGAAGAACCCAGTTACTCTCTGAACTTGTGCAAGCTTTTGCATCCACAGTGACATCTTTCTTCAAGGTGTTCCACAGCTTGACCGTACATTACTTTGTTTTGAGTATGGTATCTGCTTGTGGTCTTTGATGCTTCTGAGTTCTCATATTGGAAGAAGCAGTGAATGGATCCCCATTTACACTTATGATTTGATAAGTCTCTGTCATACCTTCCCTCTGGCATGTCTCCCATACTAGAGGATCCCAGTATGTTTGGTTATTTCCTGTCCAGCGGTCATTCTGCAGCTTCTATTATCCTTGCCACTCTTCTCCAAACCTTTTCTATTTCTATTATATCCATTTTAGAAGTGGGATCAGAACCACATCAAGGGCTACGTGGATTTATGCACTGGTACAATCACGCTCTCTATTTATTTCACAGTGATTCCTAGCATTTTAATTTGCCGGGGTTTTCTGGCAACTCTGTTCTTTGAGCTGAGGTTTTCATTATCTGTTATACTATCTGTATTATTTGTCCAGCTATTACATTACCTATACTATGCCTGTAGATCTTCCTCTTGACATGGTAATAAGCTTGGAGCCCATCATTTTATATGTAAAGTCAGAACTGTTGATTCCAATGTGTGTCATTTTACATTTACTTACATTAAATTTCACTGATCATTTTGTCATCCAGCCATTCATCTCATAAAATCCTTTAGCATTTCTTCATAGTCAGCCCTTGTCTTTACTATCTTAGTCATCTTCCCAGCCTCTAGATGAAGCATCTGAATCCCCAAGCCTTATTTCTGGAGCCCCTTTAAAAGCAGGCTTCCTAAAAGCACCTGCTAGATGATGCTGACTAATGCTGAAAGTTCCAGGCAGCAGAGTGAAAAGAAGGCATTGGAGGCAGGTTCCTGAAGGTAGAAAGCTGATGTACTTGTGTACTGTGCAACTTTAATAATTGATAGTAGTTAAAACAGAGCTCTTGAATGACTGTGCAGGGTGATGAAGAATATTTTTCCCCAGTTGGGCCCCTCACCATATGTACAGTATTATTACTATAACTGTATTGTACCATATAAATGAATGATTTATGTAGTGATTTATCCACTCTACCATGACTATGTGACCTATCTCTATTACTAGATCATATTCAAACCTTTACAATGGCAATATATGCAGCTTTGTATTCCAGAGCATTACCTGCTCTTTAAGCAATAAGACCCGATAGGGCGTACATTATTGGCCACTAGAGCATGCCTCCATGTATTCATTAAACAGAAGTCTGGTGACTGCAGTCTGGGGCTGCATCCACAGAAGGAGGAGGTTTCAGGCTGGCCATACAGTCCCAAAATTGTTTTCCTGGGATCAGAGTGAACATTTGTAAATTTTATATGAGACCAAAAAGAGGTTTGATTTGCTTTTACTCAAACTGTTCCTAGACAAAGAAAAATATTAGAGGGTGGGAAGAGACACTGAAGTATAATAACAGTCATTTTTTCATACAGATTTTAATTAATAGTTCAGATGTTTTTGACTGGTGCTGCTGTGGTGGGTTCTTCTGCCACTGTGGCAAGTGCTGCTATGAAACACTTCACTCTTTTAATTTTGATTCTGATTCAGTTGCTTTTCCTGTCGAGTTGGCTTATCTGGCAAGTGAGCCACTTCAATCTTTTGTTTTATGGCAGAAGAGCAGCAGGAGAATAAGCAATGGATGGAAGTGCTGTTTTTAAATTATTTCCAGACTAAAATTAAAGCTGCTGTTTTCTGTGACCTACCTGATGTCCCTGTACCTTCGGACACATAGTGGCATTGGACTGTACAGACGTGAACTTCCACAGGAAGCTGCTTTTGAGGCCTTAAGCTTCATTATGGGATGATTTAAGGAAACTTGCCCTTAGGTGGCAAAAAGTAGGTACCTACACTGTGACTGATAGAAAATCCAGTCTGTCTGTTTGGCAATTCAACAATTAGTTCACACTGGGGAGGAAGAAGTTGATCCTGAGTGTTTACTACTCCCAGTATATTCTTTTCAATAGAAAGTGAAAGATCAAAACAGCCCAGCTGCCAATGAAATGAGGTAAAAGTAGTAATTTGTCTGACAGACTTCCAAATGTGTTTCTCCAGACTTTATTTTGTCGGTGATTTAGTCTTGACTAACATTTATTTCCCATGCAGCTTTTCCAAGAGCTGGACTTCTTCCCTCATTCCAGCCTCTTTTTCTTAACAGAGATATCAGAAGCACAAATGCATCTGATACATTCTTTGTAACAAATTGGGAAAGATCCAAAATGTCCAGCTGCCAGGACTAATCTGCTGGAAGGGCAGTTAGCCACAGTGCCACATGTGCCACAGTGCCACTTCCCAGGGGAAGGTAAGAGGGAAAGGTTTGGAGCACAGTGAGTATCCAGAGAAAGGCACAAGGGTAGTCTGGGCAGTGTAACAGAGCATCCTTCACAGGATTTACAACTTAAGTCACATTTCCATTTGTATTCATTGTTCAAAATTACATTAATGCTATGAAAAAATAAATAGTGTCCTCTCTATCACAGAGTCCCTGACTCCACTTCTTAAATTGAGGAGGAAAAATCCTGGCAGAGGGAGAACCTCCGTCCTGTCTTGTGTTAGTAGGGAACAACTTTTCCAAGTTCCTCAAAAACCTCTATTTAAGCAGTAGCTTGCTAGTTTCAGTATATATACATATGGAGGCCCAAATGCTCCTACACAGACTCTATAGCAATGCATATCCTGAAATGCTCACAGGTCCCTGAGGGCTAGACAAATTCTGCCTTAGATCAGAAGAATTCTTAATTGGGGGGGGGGGGGGGGGTTTTTTTTTTTACCTCTGGAAGAATGGAATCAGTTATCACTGCTGTGATAACTTCACACTTCTACAGCATATGATGCAACACTGCAAACTTGGCTTGCAAAGCATTTGATTTAAAACAGTAGAAGGCATCCTAAGATTTGTTCTTCCAAATTTTGTTTATTACTGACATATGGATATGAAAGGGCATAATTTTGGTAGCTAGATCTAATCAGCACTTTGTATATAAAGTGCATCAAAACCACACATCAATAGCAGTCTATCTTAGTGCGTCTGCATTCCAGATCGTTGTGTAGTGTAACTTAACTGTTCCTTTCAGTTCTCCTGGAGCCCAGCTGGTCTTGCTTAATTTCACACTATTTTATATTCTGTTTATTACTGAGGCCAACAAATATTTTATTTTAGCTGTTTGTACATGTTAAACAAACATGGGATCCTGGTGGAATGTCTCTGGCAGGAACATGCTAATTCCTTATACCCTCAGAATCCCTTCCACACTTGAAGGAGTGGGCTCAGCCAGTTAAATTAGGCACCCAAACAGGAAAACCACAGACACACGATTATAGTTTCAGCCAAAACTAAAGGGTGCAGTTGTGTTGTTGTTTGGCTTTTTCACAGTGAGGCCTTAGTGAACAGAGGCAGCTGGCAATGTCTCTGTCAGAGCCTGCCCATGGGAAGCAGCAGAGAGGGAATTCCTGCTTCATGGAACTGACAGAATTGGTTTATCCCTCCTCCATGAAAAGATCATCATAGGTATGCAGCAACAAAGAGCACATTTCAGCTTCCAGAGAGTGTCTTGGGTGCCCAGTGACTAGAAAAGTCTAGGGATTTTAGGCTTTATTTTTCTTCAGATTTTGCCCTGGTTGAAGTCACCAGGCCCTGAGTACTACTCACAAAGTTAATGAATCTCCTGTATCAGTATCTCCTGCTGATGAGGTTGGACTGGCAGGAGAGGTGGTGAGTGCCCCTGTGCTGGCTGCCTGATTGCTTAGTGGTTAGGAAACACATGCAGGAGATACTAATTTTGGCACTTGTAGGAATATTTCAAACCCAGTCTTCCACTTTCTTGCCAGTGCTCAAACCACTGAGATGTTAGATATAAAGAGAAAGGGCACGACCATAAAACTCTACTTTAAAAGAGGGTAGGCCTGCTGTTTTCATGGAAGGACTGTGGTGCAGACTATTCTGTGGTGTACTTCCAGAATAGCTGGAGACACCTTTTCCTTTGTTCAGATTCCTGAGCATCTCACGTTCAGGGAGGTAGAAATTTAGATCCAGCCTATGTTCATGCCACTTCTTGGCTAGTTCTGGTGGCTCCTTCTGTGCCCAGCCATTACTGTCAGCACTACCTCAAGTTCTCATTATTTGGTTAGGAAACTTACGCATTAACACAAATTTTGTTGTGCCCCACTTTCAGTGGCTGGATGTCCAAAAGTTAGGTGTACCGATGTACATTTACCTAGCCCTCAACAGCTAGGATGGTATGTACATTAGAAACCATTAAGGGACAGAGAAATCTGAATATAGGCTGCTAGACTGGTCCTTTAGAGAGTGACAGTAAATGATCATTGTGACTGTGGTCTGTCATGATGAAGCATGACTGTGCTACTTTATTTATTGTTAATAGTGACTGAGCTGTATATTGTGTTCTTATGCTGCCATTGCCAGACTATATCTGGAGAGTGCTTGGGACTATGAACTAGTGCTCAGTAAAGCTGTCTGGTTTCACACTGTGTCCTTCATGGAGTAATTAGACTGTGAGCTGTGCTGACTTCTGTTTTGCTTCTGAGGAAAGCTCAAGTGGTGTTTTTTAACTCTGAATCTGTAAGCAGTTTCGTCCTTGGCTACCTTAAAGACACAGCTTCACTACATGGGGTGCTGCAGTGATTTAGATTGGCTGCAGTAACCCAGCTAACAGTACCCTCATTTAACTGGGAAAGAGCTTGTTACTGTCTTCTTTTAAAATTCTTCAGATTTGAAAATTATTTTCCAGCCCCTTGGTCCAGAAGAGTCCAGGCTTCTTGATTTAGCTCGTGCATCTAATAGCAGCTATTTCATTTTCAAAAGGACTGAGCCAAGTTGCATGCAAGCATTTTTTTGCATGATGAGTCTTTTTTTGTGATGGTTTGATGGTATTGTAGATATTGATTACAGTTCAGTATTGTTCCCTCAATAAAAATTGCTCAGGCATGGTATTTGTAGGGTAAAATAAGAGTGATCAAAGATGTAGGGCTTCTGGTTACTATGTGAACTGAAATTTTGTTAGTCTTTTCTCACATTGGTGGGTGGAAAAGGCCAAGGGATGGTTGTTTGCCTAATGAGGGCAGGATACAGCTGGAAGGAAGCTTGAAACTCTGTGGCAGGGTCTGCAAACAATCTAGTCACATCAAATAGATGCCCACTGTTTGCCAAAAATCAGTGAAACAGGGAGATAATGAGGGGGATAATGAGGATAACGAAATAAGGAAAAAGAGAGCACTCTTGTTCTTTAATAGAGTGACCTTTTTTGAGATGTGTCATTTACACCAGTGTTTGTATGACCGTTGGCCCATGTTGATTTTACAATACTTAGTTGTGTGATGGCTTCTTACCAAATCTGAGGGAGCACCCTGTGGCTGGCCTCACTCTAGGCTCGATAAGCTATTACAGTAATGCTGTAGTTAATGGTTTCTGGAAAGTTGATATCTATCTGCATTTGAAGGAACACATTTTGGTCTAAATATTGAGAAATCGCAGGTATGTAATGCAAATCCTGGGTGTGCCAGCCAAGCCTGTAGAAAAAAGCTCATTAGGATTAATCTCTAGCAGAGTGACTAATGCAAAGGGAATGAGGTGCTTTCCTCCCTGAGACAGCAGAGATTTGACATAGCTTTCAAAGGGGCTTCGCTGGAATGCAGTCGGTTGCTTTGTGCAATAGGTATGCTACCTTATTTAATTTAGAACCGCTTGCTTTAGACCAGAGAGTACTGTACTAAATTAAGAGAGGCATATAGTAACATACCGCGCAAATAGATTTATAACAAAATATCTTACTCAGTTTGGAAGAAATGAGGTACATAATTATCCAATGTACGTTAAATGCGTTAAAGGCAGCAGCATATGAAAGCTGTCTTACCTCCTGCTCTGCTCTTTGAGCTTTGCCAGATTTTTATGTTTGAGGAACCATATTTATGAGTGATGCATTCGTTACATCCCATCTCTGTCTAGTTTTTACAGAGACTTCCACATGTAATATCAGGAAAATTAGTTGCAGCCCAAGATTACTAATGTGTTATTTTAGGAAGGAGTAGCTAAAGAAGACTCATTTTATTAACAGTTTTCCAAAGTCTTTCTTAGGTAGAATATTACTGGTAACATTTGTGTAAGACAACGGGATTTTTTCCTCACAAGTGTTGTAGTCAGCTAATAGCAGTCAAATTCTTTTGAGTGGTATGTAATTGTTAGCCTCATAAAAAGAAAAATAAATTGCTGGTTTTATCAATAAAGCTGTACAGAGCCAAATACCAACACAAAGAAAATTTCAGTGTAATTTACAGTGTTTAACCATGTTGCACTGCATTCCCAAGTAACACACTGGTATTTGTAGTTTCAGACTGAGAACTTTATGTTTTGCCTCTGCATTTTTTCAAAATTTCATCTGTATTACATGTTTCATTCTGGATAACTTATCAGTCAGGGTGAGGATATTTGGAGATCCTTTCTAAAACTCTTAATCGTTTTTCAAAGAAAGTTAACGGAAAGGGTAGATTTTCTTCATAATCCTTTCAAAATTAAAATATAACACAAAAACACTATGTTTAAGTGACATTAAGGGTCTTACTTAAACCAACTAAAGCTGGGAAATTCAAAGTGAATAACTAATACTCTCTTGTAAACTGCCTTCATGTATTACAGCTGACAGTGGGGAAACAGAGGTTCAGAGAGCAGTTCAGATAATAATCTTAAGAGTTTAGATATTGCCTGAACCCCAGTAGTTGGGAGTGCAGGATAAATGTCATTCAAGTTCATCCTTTCTCATGAAAGATATGGCATTTCCTTTTCATGGTCATACTGAACATGGCTTTTCTTTGACTGGTTTATGCTTCTTTCCCAGGTTAACAGTAAGGGCTGAGTATCACACAAGTAGCTTCCAACAAATAGGATCTAAAATTTGAATCGGAGCCTAGAGGATCCTGATCCCAGGCTTGCTTTCTCTCCCATCTCTAATTAAAACAAACCCCAACTATCCAGAACCTCCTTTTTTTAAAGTATCAGAAGGATCCAGATTCCCCCCCTATTTTCATTTGGGGTCTAGGTTGACCTTTTTTCCGTTAAAATCAGTTCTGTATTCTGTGTTTACATACTTTATTAGCTTCATATTGCCAATATATCCGATAAGTGTTAGGTAGGCACAGCAGGACTTGTTAGGGATAATCTATCATAGAGCTCCCATAATTCATGTGATTTATAGATCATTCTAGAAGTTTATTAAAATTCTCCAAATATTCTGACATATCTAAGAAAGGGGAGCTTTTATATGCCGTTTAGGCTGAATGGCAGATTTTTATGTAGAAAAGGGAATTTAATATTCTCATTTTTTTTCAAATAAGCTAAAAGTGCAGTTAATTTGAGGCAGCAGAGAAACTTTGCCTTTCGGCCACTAACACTAAGCTTAGCCCATATTTTACAGAAGTCTTGCAAGAAGAGCTGGCAGTCTCTGATTAATGTCAGAATCTCCTTTCAGTTTTTCTCTGAACATATTACTTTTAAATTTGCATAATTGTTTAAAGTTGCACATTTTGCAGATACCCCACCTATTAAATGATACAAAACCCCACAACACAACATTACATTACTGACAGGATCAAAACAAAAAGTGACGCTTTTGTGCACTTGTGTATTTTGTGAATCGGGGCAGTAACTGGAACATATTAATGATTTCTTTGACTCCCCCCTACCCTGCTCCACCCCTGCTCCCCCTGAAACCATCTGTGTAAACTCTGAGGATACTTAACACATTTTAAGCTGTCCAGTTCTATGTAGCTTCTTGTAAAGTAATTTGGAATGATGATTCCTACTTGGTGAGATGTGCTCAGACATAAACTCACACATACACATAGCAGCACATAAAGCATGAACCTGTTAAGGATTTCACCTTTTAAGAAATGACAGAATAATTACAGGACAACATGTCCTTCATGAGTAAAAACAACTAAGCTAAAGTGCTTTTAAGGCTGGCATGGGCTACTTCTAGCAAGCTGCATAAATCATAAACTGCTAAGGGATTGATTCATACACTGAGTGATAACTGGAGTCTATACAATAGTGTATATAAATGTGTGGATAACATACACGTACACTGAATTCAGTTCTTAGTTAGAGCTAGGCAATAGTACTGAGTTGATATAACCTACACCCTGACTTTGTATACAGATACAGAAAACATAGAGGATGAACCATATGCTTCCTGAATGCAGGGTAAATAAGTTATTCCATTTTCAGATCCCTTCATGAGGGGATTGTAGTAGTTGGTAAATCAGCCTCAGGCTAAAGCTCAGTGTGTTACAAGTTCTCAGTCCTGGAATGAATACTGGCTTTAAAAAAGCAGGGGGAAAAAAAGGGTTTATCATCTAATTTTACCTGTTTGGGGGTGAATAAAAATAAAAGTGTTGACGTTTGCAGTATGTTAAAAGAAAACATGTCTTAGCCAAAAATAAAACCAGCCCCAAAACAGAAATGTCATCTATCTTTTCAACTTACCTCTTACCTCTTACAGTGTCTTTCTCTGGTGCATAAATTGTTAAATTTCCTTGTATGTTTTTATATCCTGAAATCTTTCAAATGCTGTGGATAATCTATATTAGTGGGATGATGTTTCTTTCTCTGAACACTTTAACTGGACAGATTGCACATATGCTCTAGCATTACCAAAGGCCAGGTGAATCCTGAAGAGCTGTAAGCAAGGGTAACTCAACCTCTGAAGGTTATCCAGAGATTTACGCTACATGAAAATTACACTTGTCGGAAATACTTACTCCTTACAGGCAGGGGTTCTTCTTTTTCTTGCACATAATTTTAGGGCCACAGTTTCAAAGGTACACTTAATAGACTTCTCTCTGTGTATGAAAAACCTTTGCCCCTTAATACACAGTGGCACATTGGTTGGTCTAGATAGCTAACATTTGCATGCATAGGCAGTAGGTTCTGTCATTTATGCATGTAGGTAATAGAATTTACATGCACAAAACTCATTTGGACTCGGCCTCAGAACAGATTGGGAGGACAGGTATTTAAGATTTGAGGGACAGATGCACAGTAGGAGACTGCTGGGGTAAATGATGGCTGAGTCTGGAATATTGAAATAGGGATGCTAAAGAAAGGATGAAGACAGTGTTCATCTGTGTTTGAGTTGTGCTGAAAGCAGAAAGAGTTTAAATACAAAGAGCTAGGCAAGAATGATATCAAAGGTCACCTTTCACTGTGAAGAGAACTCTAACTTGAAATACAACATTTTCTTCTGAAATATGTTTTTGCCCTATGGTCTCTGTCCAGTGATGGCCCTTAATCCATCTTTCATGAAACTTCAGCTAGAGCCTAGTACTTCATGTCACTGATACCAAGTCATTTAGCAGACATTGTAGACATTTAAGGGTCGGTTCTTCAACTCCAGTGAGTTTTTTAGACCCACTGAAGTAAATGCAGCAATGAGAAAATGTGCTTGAATATTTAGATTCTTTCAAAATTACTTCTATTTGTGGAGTATCCCTCTATTTATTCTTGGTCAGCCAAGAATAATATTCTAGTTCTGAAGTTGAGGGATATCTTTTACAGTGTAAGAGGAAGTTGGTACCCAGATCTAAATGTTGCCATTTGGGGCCCCAACTAAACAAAGCTTGTCACCCACGCCAGGGCCACACCACATAGGAAGATACTGTCTGCAATAGGACTATGAAAAGCCTTTTACATTTTAATATCACAGTGGTCACTCAGCCTAGCCAAAAACCACTCCTTGCTTAAATAAGATCTCACTGAAATTAATATGAGTCCCATTGGAATCAATAGGAACTTTTTCTGAGCAAGGAGAAAATTCTTATGGCTCTATTTCAGTGCACTTACTGCGTAATATCAAGGCCTCTGCAGCAATGCACTTAAATACAACTGGGTGAAATATGGAGAGAGCAGAAGTCTTAATTTCGAATTTCTCGGGTTTGTCAGATTATGTTATATAGTATCAGATTGTTCTGTGAAAGCTGAGGCCACAGGAGTCCCATTACAGTTCCGGGCTAGATCCTTGGGTTGATGTAAATGGGTGTAGTGCTATAGAGTAAGTGGAACTGTGTTGATTTCAGTAGCTTGGGATTTAGCCCACTAGGTCCAAGATAGCTATAAAACCTCACTGTGCACTTTGAAAGTTGTACCCCATAAATGCTTCCACAGTGCAGTTTTTTATAGCGTCTATCGGAAACCCACTTTGTCTCTGTGGCTTAAAAACACTAACTAACCAAGGTCAACTTTCTGTCGTTCTCGGACCATAACTGTTAATACTAATAAGTGGTGGTTTAAGTGTACTGTCTTTTAGTGTGTTTGATCTTTTTTTTGCTTTTTAGTTTGTCACTCTGAACTATTTGTATCCTGGACCATTTTTACAAGTACACAAACATAAAGGGAATATTGCTAGCAGGGACTATCTCAGTGCCCTGTGTAATAGAGTATCCTTCTCTGTCAATGCATGTCTGTACTTGCACATAAGTGCTAGACATGTATACAAACGCACACAAAGTTAGTATACAGTAAGTGTCCTCAAGCACCCACATTCCTTTTTCACTTGGTAACTAATGAAAGGACATTTTGTCAAGAAAGGGTTATGTCTCACAGTGTTAGTCGTTCCAGTGTCTAGACTGAACTCCACTGCACTCATTGACTGGGCCAGTGATTTGGCATTGAGAGTTGAGATTGTTTTCGCGACAGACAGTTATTTGAAAGTGTTTTGCAACAATTACCTTATAAATATATTTGTTTCTGCAAGGGGAAGAAAATCATACTACGTGAGGTGTGGAAGCGGTCAACCATGCACTTTTCCGTTAGTATATGGCAGCTTGTATTTTGGTAAACACAAGGATAACATAGGAGAATCTGTTTTTTCAGTTGCACAAACAGTTCAAAAGATATTTGTAAACAAATGGCTTCTAGCAATCTTTTTTTTAGTATTTTATGGTCATTTTCGGGGGGAGAAAACCCCAACTTCTTTCCCCTGTTAGTCTTTTACTTGCCATATGTCACATAAAATGTACTAATGGTTCTGGATGTAAGACAACAGGTTTCTAAAAATATTATGTAAGTTTCAACAATACCTTCAAGATACCTAATGGCTTTCTGGATAGGGAGCTAAACAACCCATCTACATCTGTTTGCTAACTGAGTGTATCTAGTGGATACAGTGTATATTTTTCTTCATTAAGTGTCACATTTTTGAACTTTTCCTTAGTAAGAATGAGGGGAAAGAAGAGAAATCATTAAAAGATAAAAAAAAATTTCTTACTAAGGTGTGGACTGTATAGCAAGAGTGACCACAGTTGCTACCCCACTACTCTTAATGTAAACTAGTATTCTGTGGATAATTGATTTTGCAGCATGGCAGCCAAACTGAGAAAATCTGGATCAGATTGGATTCACTTAAAAAAACACCTCACTTAAATGAAAGTACAGAAACCATTTCATCTGCTCTTTGCAGGATTAACTGTTTGATGTCAGGTGTTGGTAAAGGAAAGAAATGGAGTTAAAGAGTAGATTGATGAAGATGAACAAATAATGGTCCTGTGTTTAGAGTTCCCAGCTGGGATGTGAAGGACCTGAGTTCAGGTCACTGGTCTGTCTGTGTACTGCTGCACAAGTCCTATGTCTGTGGGGCCATGTGTCCTGCAGTGGTGAAATGCTGGCTGCAGTCTGTGTGTGTGCCTGGGCCAGTGCTACTCGCTGGGAGATGGCGTTGCCATGAACCTTCAGGCACTGAAATGATCTGAGTTAAAAGACATCACTTTTACTGGGGTTAGAGTGAGGTGGCTTCTCTTTTTAACCCAAGTAATTCCTGTGACCTGGTTGACACTACAGAAAATGGAGAAGACATACATGGGACTGTATCATTAATTAGTCCTATTCTCATGGATAATCTATGAGAATAGGAATTCAAAGCACCTTCTCCTGGGGGCAGGTTGTTACCAGACACTTGGGACGTTCCCTTGAGAGGCTGCAGGCTCTGGTTGAGATTTCCTCTACGAATTAAGCTGTGAGTAGATTTGAACTTAAGTGTCTTGAGAGAAACTGAGGATAACAATAGCAGCTTCACACTGTGTCTCAGCTCCAGTGAGTAATGCTCAGTTGCTTGCATCGTCACAACCACGCGCTTCCCCTGGTGATCCTAATGGGTCCCTGCAGATCCAGTGGGGATCACAACATTAGCTGCCTACGTTTTTTAAGATTGTTTCAAGATATCATGGAACACATCCAGAAGCCAGAGTGATGTTTTCTTTGGGGCCCTAGACCATAGAGCGTTTAATTACTGATGCGATTAATAAAAATAGCCACAGGAAAAAGCTCAGTTTAATCTTTTACAGAAATGTTTGGGGAATGGGGGTTAGGGCGACTTGGTTTAGAACATAATTTCCCTATAGGTTAGAATCTATATAATTGTAGTAAAATTATTAAAAAGGGTTGTCTGCCCTTGTGTCCTTTTGTGTTCAGACAGTGGGCACATTGTACCCTTATTAAATGAGCATTTCTGTTCCTACCTTCTTGTATATTTTTCTTAGCCCTTTCATTTCATATGCTAATCTTCATCGAACTTGTAAAGTTTTGATTGGGTGTTTGATGCCAGTTTCAGAGGTGATGTGTAGTTTGGATTTCCTTGCATTTGCTCAGACATAATGAACCCAAATTATAGCGAGTGGGATTTGTGAGCATATTGCAAACTGGGTAAGAATCTAAGCCAATAAATCTAAGGGAGTCTAGAAGGTCTCAGATCATGAATGCAGTGTATGCTGAGGGCATAATCTACATTACCTTTGAAAACTCCTAGAGTCTGCTGAACTTCTGAGTTAATTAGAGTCACAATGACCACTAGATTCTTATTCCTCTTTCCTGTTGAAGCTCAAATATTAGTCTTGGGACACCTTTTCAAATTGACTTGCCCATCTGTACTTTAAATTACACAGCTAATAGCAATAATAAGATCTTTACATTTCTGAATATGGATGTGTGTGTCAGAAGGCTCAAGAATGTCAGACAGATGAATTTTCACAATGAGCCAACAAGTGAAGATATGAAAGTAGCCCTAGTGACCCTGTAACATGTATCCACATCTCTAAAAGTTTTTTGAGAACTTGGAAAATTCAAACTGCAACTGAAAAGCACTGTGTATCCCCAGGCAGCCTTAATTTGCATGATCAGCACTTACTCAGCAGAGTACCATAGGTATTGGAGACCTTGGTGTATATTAAATGGGTCACATTTAACTGTCCTTGAACAATTCCTTCTATGTATTAAACATAAACAAGCTTTTTGTCATATTCAGCATCACTTTCTCTTTTCTCCACATTTTCTTTGATACAGGGTAATTTTTCTATAGGAAAATTCTAAAGGATCACAGTGAATGTGTTATGCCACTTTCCTCCCATAGTCTTGTTTAAGAAATCTGCACTTCTCTTGTTTCATTTTCCTTGTTGTTTTCTCCCTGAGAGTTGGATAATTATATTTGAGCAAAATTTAAAAATTAAAAAAAGTTGGATTTTGTGCTTGAGGATTGTAGGACAGATTACACAGTCTCTTTTACTTTTCCTAATAGCCTTTGGAGACTAACTCCAACTATCTCTTGTCATGTAAATGCACTGTCAAGGAAATTCACTGCCCACAGATCAAGCTGTTGGTAACCGGAAAGAAGATGCAAGAGACTACTGGTGGTTCAGAAACTGCAGAAGGAAGCTGGTAACAGAGTTCAAATGTAAATAAAGATGGCAGGGAAATGTACATTTCTCTTTCACAATAAAATCCAAACAAGTCCTTCTTTAACACCCTTTGTTGTTTTCCTGTGATGTGTTAAATAAAAGGTTTTTCCTTTATGTTACAGGAGATACATCTCTGCCCATTAATTTTTTTTTTTCAATAGCATCCAGGAAACTTTTCTCAAAAGCTAGTGAGTAGTTTTATACCCTGAATAATTTTGAACAGAACTCCACGAAGTCACTGTATCCTATGCCAAAATGTAAGACATTCCCATTCAGTGAAGAGAAAAAGGAAGAGAGTGGGGAAAAAAGACTTAAGTTACTTTACACAAAGAAAGCTTTAAAAATCGCTGGTTTTAAGCATGCTACTGCCTTTGATGTAATTGGCTTGTTGTTGAAACTATTGTACATAATGTCTGAAAGAAAGGGACTGTGATTAAATTATAAATTCTATTTCTATTTGCTGTGCATCTCTGTTTCACAGATTTGTAAGTCTATAGTCCTGCATATGCAAAAATTCTCTATTTAGATCACCCATTTCCAAAATGCCCTTTATTGTGAAATCTTGGATGGTAAAATTGAACATTACTTTCTGTGAAATATGAAATGATATGTCAGCAAAAGAAACAGGTTTGTTCAGGATTATTGGAAATTTGGCCCATTCACTGTGAAAATCTAAACATGTCAGAAGATTTAATTCCTAGAGAAACTGAACACTGCTAAAGAGCTCTCAAGATAAAACCTTGAATTTCAGTAACTGAGTTTGAAATAGCTTCATTTTCAAAAGATGTTCATTCCTACTATAACTTTTTTTTTTTTTTCCTAAAAGAAAAGCCTTCACATTCTTGAATACAGGGTTCATAGGACACTTTTACTACAGATTGCCTTTAAGGACTCTTGAATACATTACATCCCTAGTGTTCTTAAATTTGACTGTCTTAAAACAGTCAAATAAGTTGGATAACTCCCTTCAATGTGTTTTCAATTGGAGATCATGGCACTTTCATCCAACAATTTTGAGGAGATAACTTTTAATTACAATAATAAGAACCACATGGGCAATGATTGATGCAAACCTCATGCATTCTCTTTATTAATCTTTTTAATTAGAAGCTAAATAATGCTTTATCAGTTGAGAAGAGGAAGAGATGAGTTGTGATATTCTGCTGTACTTTTTTGACTTTAAAAATGTTATTCCTCAACAGAAGCGTGCGTTTACCTGGATATAAAAGGTGAGAGACATTTGCAGAGTTTTGTCCTCCAGCTTTGCTTACCTTCAGCAATGTATAGTGCCCCATATGGTACCATACTGTTGAGGATATGATGCTCTATTAATTTTCCTTTAGTTCTACAGGCTTCTTATAAGCAGTTTACAAACTCAATTAGAGGGTAAGAAAAGGAGAGACAGTTTAACACCACCAGATGTCAGAGCAGTTGCTTGCAAAAGGGTAGGTTGTATGGGATGTTGAGAAAGACCCATGAGATGTCTTGTTCTTTAACTCTTCTTAGCTTTAGGAGCTGAGAAAGCTTAACAAGTCTTGTGTCCACTGTAGCTGTGGTTTGGAGCAGTTGTAGTTTAGTATGGCGTGAAAGACACACAAATGGGATGATGCTGATTCAGATGCTATGCAGGTCTTTGAAACGGGTACAGTGAATTGTTTACTTGAACGGGTTTAATGTATTCACTTGCCTTGAGCATACAGAAGGTTTGATTCAGTTCTCTCTGTGGCTGAGATACTTTGCAAACTTACAGGTAAGGCTTAGGTTTCACACATTTGCTTGGAGTTTTTGTTTTGCACATGCTCTGAGTAGGATTAATGGTTTATGGTGGAAAAACAGCACAGAGACTTTTCCCACTTACTATGTTGTGATTTATTCTTTCATATTATATAGTGCCAATAGTGTACCAAGTGAGTTACTAACAAGTAAAGGCAAGGTCTCTGCTCTAGAAGGTTCATATTCTAACTAAAAATATGACATCTCAGGGCTTTATAGAGAGTCATGAAGGCAATGAAATTTCTGGACAGGAAAGGAACAGAAAACTTATGCACGTAAGATGTCAAAGGCAAAGTCAGTTTGTGATATCTGGATTTTGTGGCTCAGATGAGAAACCTGTAAATTCACCTATATCTGCACAGGTATTAGTGGAACTCCACAAAATGTTCTGCAAACTAACAAGAACAGCACACACTTTCAGAGACCTGAAGTTGTGTAAGCTTCCTGCACTGCCTTGGCAATAGCATATAAATGACATGGATTCCAGACAGTGTTGTGGCTTGGTAGTCTGTGCTAGCATGTTAGGATGCTGACCTTGGGCCTTATCCAAACGTCTTTGAAGTCAGTGGAAGACTTTCAACTTCAGTGAGTAGAGCTGTGGAGGTGTTCTGAGGTGCTTTCTTGTGCCAACCAATTTGGAAATATAAGTGGGAACAGAGAAGGGCAGAAGTTCATTTTCCTGTATCAACTGAAAGAAGGGAAAGGGAATTTAATTTTTTTTGCCAAAAGGTCTTTATGCCTGTCACCACATGGATAAATGGACTAAGTTTGGGATTGGGATGGTAATGGAAGAGAGAAGGGCAGTTTGTTGTGAGGCCTCACTTTATGACTCTTTATTTGTGTCGTAGAAGTGGGTGTGCAGCTCATCATTGATATAAATGTTTAGTCAGATATGGTCTACTTTAAAGCCATTCCAGACAACCTTTAAGTAGACCTACTAGCACTCAGTGCCATTCAAACGGTGACCTTGCCTGAAAATTAGTTCTCTGTGATTGCTTAAGTGGTGATACTTGCAGCAACAGAACTGGAAAAGTTAAGCCTAAAAAAATTGGGCTTGCATTAAACTTATTGACAAAATAGTGGTTTTAGCCAAGCCCATTCATCCATCCCCAGGTCTGGACATAGTAACTCTCTAGAACCACTCTCTAATGTAACAAGAGTGGCACGAGGGAGTTGAAGTGCTCAGAAAGCCTACATTTGTTTCAATCTGTCACACTCAGCATGAGGATGTATGGTGAAAGCATGGAGGGGAGATTGCATTTTGGGATTCCTAGAAGGGTGCCCTGGCATATATTCCTACACACGTTTGTCATATCTAAATTATTGAGCAATTGAATTTAGTAATAATGACCATGAATTAACCATCTGTCAAAGATAAGGAATGTCTACTTTAACCCTCAGGCTGCCACACATGCCTTTAATGATGCCCACAGCATTCCTTTGGTTGCCAAAGTAGAAGCATGGCAGCAGACCAAAAGTTAACATGGGGGAGAGGGCAGGGAAGATACATTCCCTTCCACTTTCTGAGAAATTATTATTCTTTTGCTCGTTTGTTTCAGCCAAACTAGCAATATCAGACTTGTTTCTGCAGATTGTTTTGATTTTGAAAAAGAGTGACTGCTTTATGCTGCAAATACATTTCAGCTTTAAAGAATCAGGATCTTTTTTAATTATCTTTAATGTTACCTAAGAAGAGATGTACATTGCATAGAAGGCTTAGAACCAAAAGCTATTGGATTTTCTACCTACATTGTCCTCCATACTCCAATCCATCATCTAAATGAGATAGTGTATATCTTTAAAAACGTAGTACAACTGTATCTTTAAAGAGTCCAGAGTAGTTCAGAGATCATTTGCCAAACTTACTTCCTTGATGTGCACCTTGATGTGCACCTTGATGTGCACCTGTGAAAATGAGATTAAATGTTCAACATTCAGAGCAAATCTTATAAACAAATAAATGTAGCAACTCATTTAGAAAGTTAGCAGGCTAAATGGTGGACATGTAAGTGGGATTTTTGAGATGGGATTTTTTGTTTTCTTTTTTCCAGCTTGGACTGAATTTGCCAACTCACCGCTGTTTTCTAAGATCTGTTTTTCCACAGGTTACTAGCCTCTATTAAAGTTTTCTATAAAGACTAGTTAAAATTTGTAATTATATTCTCATTAATTCCAGTATGAGCACTGACTGGATCATTTTATGTGGATGTAACTACTGAAGCTGTTTTAAAAAAATATATGGAAATATTTTGGGGAAAAATTTTCAACAAAACATCCATCCATTTGCTGAGACTGTTGTGGCAGTCTTCACAAAGGCATCTGATTTCAGTAGTCTGGGAAATGGCTATCTGTAGCATCTTGAGAAATGCAACTTGTCCCAGGATAGTCTGATTTGGAGGTGAAGAGGTTTTTTTCTTTTAAAAGTGAGCTGCTTTCCCTGCCCCCCTTCTTCTTTTCAGACCTTTCTGATGGTCTTAAGGTCTCCTAACTGGTCCACTTTGACCTTATAACTTGTAGAAACATCCATATGGAAAACATCAAGATGCTTAACGACTTTCATGATTTCTTTGGGAGGGGAAAAGGGAACAGGGGAAACAAAGTTCATTCTTCGTACAGTAAGTTCATTGGTATACCTGAAGTGATCAGTCTTCTCACCTGTCTCTCACAGTAGCTGAATGTAGTCACAAAGACTTGCTGCTTGGGAATTAAGAGCTGATGGTGCTGAGGAGAAAAGTTCCTCATCCTTTGCCATGGGCTGTGAAAAGCTGAGCAGCTAAATGACTGCTAACAGTTATACCAGCTTGGGGAGTTTTTGTAAATCTCCTGCTCGATGCATTATCTTAGGAAGAACGACCCACTCTCTGTCTGGAGCAGGTTCAGGTTCCTTTTGCACAACCTGGGTTACAGGGCTGAGGATCTAGCCCAAGCAGCTGGCAATGACTTGCAATATTTTCTTGTCCCATGACATGAGATTGTAAATATGCTGTCATGTGTATCTTGCAGAGTCTTTTCAGTGGCTACACTAGAACTTCCCTCAGGTTCAGATTGGACTTTCCCATTTCCACTTGGTAGCTTTGCTGCTTTTTACTAGCTTTGCTGCTAGTATCTGAAAAAAATCCTGAAATGGAACAGAATACAAGCAACACAAAAAGAAATGCAAATTTTCAATATCAGCTGAAGTGATCACAGAGTATGGGGTATGTTTTTAAAAGATTTCTCTCATTTGTTTCCTGAAGAGTCACATTCCGTAAGTGGTTAATTTGGGCTGGACTGTGTCTTAAGTTTTAACAATAGTTCACGCTAACACACAAGTATGTAGCTTCATCCTGCAAAATATTGTACAACGCAGTCCTTAAACAGTCTTTATCGTGCAGTTTTAGCTTCCCCCCTGCACCCCCCCTTGAAATGTAGGTGGTCACCCAAAGTAAACAGAATTCCTTCTACTCCCTCCACATCTGCTATGTGTTATCTGGCACTCACCTCTGACCCTGATATTCATCATAAGAATAAGAATTGCATCCTATTCAGCTGGTTGCATGCACTTTAACTCCAGTGATCACTGGCTGTTGAAATAGCATGTGCTGGGAGAAGAAATTGCTGAGACAGCATCAGGGTGTTCAAACTGGACTGTTCCACTTACTTGTAAACTTTTGGATAATTAAACAGAACTCTAGAGAAAAACAGGTCAGCACAGTATACTTGGGAACAGACTTTGGTTTAGATCAGGATTATACTTCCTAGTGGATGCAATGAAACAAGTTCGATACTGACATTTAATGAGAAGGATTTTTGAAAACAAACTAGTTCTCTTCCATAGCTGCTGTATCAAATGACATTATGCATCTGTGTAGAGAAACAGTATCCTTCTGTATGGAAGCAGTAAGTTTGAAGGTATGTTTGTGTTGCAAACAGCAGTTAGTGATCCTGTTACTTTGGTTTAATAACACCATCCTCCATGACCTAGTGGTATCATTCAAGGAACTAAGTAATTTTTGTTGTGAGTAAGAGTTTTAAAATATGACCTTAAATGTGAGGATCCATATGTTAGGATGAATACAGATCTGGTCTCTGTGACCCTGCTAAATGGAACCCATCTGAAATTTCCCTTTTCACAAGGATGAATAGAATTACTTTTTAGACACTGTGGAGGAAGAAACAAAACTGCTAATCTGCTTGCCAAGGGTGGATCAATTAAAACTTTGGGAACTTCTGAGTTGAAACTAGAACCTTCTTTGTTTACTCTAGAATTTCTCATACTTTCTTCTCTTCTTTCATGACAGAGGTGTGAGGGAGGAACCCTCTGCTAGTCCCTTAATCTTCAAACACACATCTTCAATTGAATTATGATCATAGTCATGCAGTGCTCTCAGTTATATAATCTGGCTTTGGCCTGTCGGATAAACTGCAAAAATCTTATGGGCCTTTAGCTGCAAAGTTTATCTCACTCTCTCCCCCTCCCCACCCCACCTCCCTATCCCTAGTCCTTTTGATTTTCAGAAAAAAAGATTTGAGAATCAACAGTGTGAGACCAATGCGGTTTGCCAGCTGCCCCTATTGCCCTTAGGTGCTACAAGCTGCATGACTGATTACAGACAAACAAAACTTAGCTCTCCTTGTACCCACACTTTTGGGCTATCTCTGCCATCCCAGCAAAAGCTGTTCTTTCATGGGCACTTCCAGTCAGAGGGCCATTATGTGGATTGCAAGGATCTAGTAATGCTCAGTGACACATACTGATTATCAGTATGTAAATAGATATTTTTTTCCTTTAAAACGGTTATGCTTCTTCACTTGCCAAGTTTGTTTCCTTGAGCATGGCTGTATTTATATTTAGCAAAATTAACAGGCGATGAAATAGGTGCTGAGGATGTTAATTATGTAATTATATGAGCAAAGAAGGACCATGTAATGGGCGGAGAAGAAAAATGACAAAGAAGTTACATGAAGAAATTAAATACCACCTTAGGTTTCTGGTTAAGGTCCTTATTTTTACTGTGTTGCCAGTGGTCACTGGTGACCTCAAATGCAAGGGTGAAGGGATTTATTTCTTGTTTGTGTTTATTTAAGTATGCACAAGTGATAGCTCTGATATATATTCACATTAGTTATTCTTTTTTACAAGTAGATTAAAATGGGGGAGGCAGGATTCTCATCCAGGAAGTCATCTGTTTGAAAAAGACTGTAAAGTGAAATTAAATGGGATCATATGAACTTTAGTGGTGTCTAAGTGGTTTCAGTTTGCACATTGTTAAGAATCATACAGTGTCCTTTGGTGCCCTATTCTTCTTGTGTATTTTAATAAAGAAGACCAGTTAGTTTGAAAGGTTGATCTCAGTATCAGAATTGACTTCTGATCACTCTATCGCTTCACAATTCTTCATAAATCAGGAGCGCTTGAAAGTATATGCACATGTTCATGGGGATTTTTCTTTTCCTCAAGAGAGATTCAATTCTTTATGCTAGAATTCTTATTGTGAGTTATTTTTATAATTGAATCAAAACTGTGTAGGCTGATACAGCCCCAAGTTACCTTTGTCATCTGAAAAATCCTCAAAATGGCCAAACAGAATAACTTTGTCACTTGTTTGTCATACCAGTTTTGACAATGGGTCATTCCATAGATGTCTAAAATGATCTTTAGCCACGTTTTATGAAGCCAGAACTGTAATCCAATAACAATTTTCTGGCTAAGTGCTTCTCAGTTGCCACTGGGGACTAACTGCATCACTGTTGCTGTTCTTAAAATGAGCTTAAGCTAAAAGGACACAAATTTCATATTTCTTTCCTTATTTTCTTGAGAGTAATCTAAGAAAATAATATTTTAAATAATTGCATTCTGGTTCCTGAGGGACATCAGCATAATTGCATTGAGGATACCTTTATTTTTTTATGCATTTATTTATTAACAAAGAAGTACATTCCATCTGTAAATGAAACGATTGGTCCAGTGGCACAAAACAATAAAGCAATAAAGCCTCTAGTTCATTAAATTGGAATATAGGGATTGAATTACTAATTCATGTTGGTTTAAATTTCGTGTTATAAATTACAGGATTCTAAGATGTAAGGGAAAAATGTTCCCCATGATGCAGGCTACCTACAGTTCTAGCCAGGAAGATTTATATAACTCTCATTGGAGATGAAGGAAGGAGAAGTACTGAAAACAGACTGGCATGTTTCATATGGTACATTGGTGGGCACGTCACAACTGAAAAAACTCAAACACAAAAACCTCCCAAACCCTTATTTAAACTGAGGATACTCTGGAGGGCTTGCTTTTAAATATGGATAATTTGAAATGCTGCTTTCTGAAGGTACAACATGAAGGTCAGGTAACAGAAGAAATGAACAGTGAGAGAAATGCTTCATAAACCTTAAGTGGTTTCATTTCAGTCCTATGTTATCTCTCCTGTCATCCACCCTAGTGTTTTATTCACTGTAATCTTGTATTGAAAACTTTCTGGTGAATTTCAATCTGCTATTAAATTCCCTCTATTCTGATCATTTTAGTTTGATTTCTGTGTTTAACGGTCTCTGGAGTTGCCTGTAGAAGCAAATATAAAACCCATATAAGACAGTTTGTTCTCTTCAGTTATTGTGTTGACTGGATTCCTACTATGGGGACCTGGTCCTCTGATTTTGGAGATGAAAACTTTACTGGCTCTTATTTCAGCCTCCAAGACCACAGGCAAGTCACTTTCTGAGAGTGTGAGTCATGTGCCTCAGTGTTACACTTCTCCACAAGTTGTGTTTGTTTCGTTCTTGAGTAATAAGAAGTGTTTCACAAAGGCTGCCCTCAGATTTTCTGGAGAAATATTAGTTTATGTAAAATTGATAATTAATCTAAGCCACCTGTATGGCAATCTGTCATGAATGTTTGGGGATTGACAATTGATCTAGTGAATCTGAGATGATGTTTCCAGTGTTTCTACAATGGAGCCATGCTTGCTATGAACTTAAACTGCCTCTCCCCTTCATTCAAGCCTTCTCTTCATCCTCTGTGGACTTTTGTTTGGAAACCAAATAAACAGAGCAGGGTATTTTAGTCTTGTCTCTATACTGTGTCAGATCTCACCTTTTACAGGTTTTTAAGGCAGCCACTATAGTAAGTAGTTTAATATATCTATGAAATAGCATGTGACATGCTTATTGCACAATCTTTCTCAGGTGGAGGATGCAGTTATGATGGGTGTATTTGCCTGCTAGAAGTGTGGTATTTCTTTGTAGAAAACTTATTCAATTATTTGATCTACTCACTGATGTACTTTGAACCACTGTTAAATCTGATACACAAAATAAAAGATCAAGTTTCCTGCAGGTTATTGTTTCATGAGAAGGAAGATTTCGGTCTCTTCTGATCACTGGAAGTGGTCTGCTCTACTGCACCGCAGAGTCAGGGGAAGGCTGTGAGCCCCCAAGCAAGTCAGTGAGCAGTTTCATGAGTACCAGATCTCTGCTCAGAGCAAGGCCAACTTGGGTCAGGTTCCTCAGGCCTGGTCCTCTCAAGGTTTGAACATCTTCAGAGGCAGGGATTGCACAGTCTCTCTGGCCTACCTGCTAGTATTTTATTATCCTAATGGTGATTTACTTTCTTTTTTTTTTTTTTTTTTAACAATATTTAATTTTTTTTTTTTTTTTAACAATATTTAATTGCAATATTCCGTGTGGCAACTTGATGTCCATTATCTCTCATCCTGTCACTTGTGCACCTCACAGGAGAGTCTGGCGCTCTCTCAGTAGTGCAAGACTACTTCAGACAGATTGGCTGCAGTTGCCCTTGTTTTGGTGAACCTTCTCTATCTTGCAGACCTTTAGAATTTTCAAGAAATAGTATTTTGCCTTGAGTAATTCCTTGGACCTTATTTTTAGCATTTTGTTGAACCTCATCTAAAGTTGATTGAATGGGGGTAAACAAATTCTTGTACTTTTGTCTAAGAATCAGGTTTTCTATTTCAGGGTCTGTAATGTGGGCACATTTGGAATCTGTAAAGAGTATAATTTGGATTTGATAATCATATTCTCGAAAGCAGGTTTATGAAAGACAGTTGTGCCTTTGCAGGTCATACTTTTGCTACAGGAACTCATGACACTTTGAGTGCATTATCTCACCAAAGCTCCCTGTATTTCCCTTGAGGCAATGGCTAAACACCATAAACCTTGATTGTTTCCAAAGGCTCAGAGAGGCCCAGGGGTCCTGAGCTCTAGTTTATGCTGATTGTCCATAATGCATTTGAAGCTTATCTTTCTATACCTCATTGACTCAAGTATATAAGTGTTTGCATAATATGAAAACTGTAAATAGAAGAAAGGTGCCAATTAACAAATATGAACCAGATTTCAGGGTTATAAGACATTCACTTTTCATTACAGTTCTGGCCTTGCTATTCCTTAATCCTGCCAGAAGGATGATACTAGGAGGTTTTATGTATACTTGGCTGGACGAGATAATCTTTAAATAAGTTTAATTACTAACTATCTGGTTTGTTTATTGTTGTTTTTTCTAGTGTCCTCAAATGGGAGATAATCTGAGATGCAGAGAATTTACAGCACAGGTAAGTCACAGAACTGAGTATATTCACATTTTTTTACAAAAGTATTGGATTTATTGATGTGAAATTGACAACTGGCAGATCAGGAGAGCAAGGTCTAGGTAGTACTCTAGAAGTACTAGCAAAATGAGAGGCACTGAGTTGGAGAATACAGCACATAGCTGTATGTCATTCTAATGCTAACAGACCACTTCCAAGGCATAAAACCTATTTGCGAAATAAGTCACTTTTCCATATCAACTTCCTCTTGAATCTCTTAATTGAAAAGACAAGATTCTGGGTCCGTAAGTCATCTCACATGCCAGATAGATAGAATTCAACCTATTGTTTCCTCAGATACAGTTTTGTCTGTGAATTCCCTTCTCTCTTCTGTGGATATGTACACCCCTACCTTCTCCAATCAGCTGTCCTCTGCGATAGAGAAGTGTAAAAGTCTCTTCCCCTGCCTTCAGAACAAATAAGGGGGTGGATTTACTCTGTTATTTTAAAGGGGATGTTCCTCTACTTTGAGGATGAGTTACCTGAAAAAATGAAGGAAAGAACTTGCATTTCTCTTTATTGTGTAGTAGATGCTCTTTGTCTGAAGTAAATTACTGAATTGTATACTTCAGAGGTGTGTCTGTGAAGAATAAGTAGCTGATCATATTAGAAGTTTGAGTTTATATGAAACAACATGAGTTGATAGACAAATACAGCTTGAGATTTTTCTCTAACTTTCACTGATTCTTGCCAGCAGCATATTATCAGATTAGGAATATTTTACCGTCAGAATAAATTACTGAAAATTTTTGCTGGACCCTGTGCTCCAAGGAGCTTTTATTATCACCAGTCAGATGCAGCCCACCTGGGAAGACACTGTTGATAGCTGCTTATAATTATGTATATTAATCCTCTCATGAGTGTCACATGCAAACCATATCTCCCATTATCTTTTCCCTTTCCTCACATCATCCTTCTTGTCCAACCAATTTGTGACTCTCTCCATTGCTCCTTTGAAGTGGGTTTGCTCTTTTCAGCTCCAGCACAGGCATTTCTGCATATGCAGCTCCCAGCTGTGTTCCACAGGCCTATATTCCAGACGCCTGTGAGGACCAAACAAAGCATTACTGTCTATAGCACAAAGTATATGGGAACACATCTGGAAGAGGGAAATATCAACTGCCTGATAACAAGGAGGCTGCTGTGGATGAAGAACTGTTATAAAGAATTGTGGCTAGAGGAGAAATAAGCTGTCCATTTTAAGTTAATTTTTCTTTTTTTTTTCACTTTGCCCTGACAAATTAGGAGTTTTAAGCCTACTGCTGGGACATTAGTTATTTCTTGTCTGAGGTATTGTATTTAGTATTGTACTAGGGTATTGTGGACAGGTTGTGAAGGGCCTCAGTGCTGAGGATTCAGTTTTGTAACAATGTGGACTCTCTGCCATCTCACATATTTTGCTTAGTGATCATTTGTTCTTTAACAGTGATCTGTTGGTGACAGGATGGAGTTCAGTTTTGGCAGATAAGGTTCAGAATTGGAGACTCAGTTTCTCAAGTACACGAGATCTGCACGCTTTTGCCATCCCTCAGCCTGCCTCTGTGCTGTCTGCTCTTCCTCTGGGCCACATACACAGTGTGAGCCCTTCAGATCTGTGGGACTGTGGGGCAGATGGGGTGTTTGTCTCACAAACACTGTCACAGCTTACATGCCAGCCATGTCTGTGTTAGGCTTCAGACTTCCATTAATCCAGATAGGGTCCTCTTTTGACCCTCACATCACTTTGCATGGCAGCTTTCAGGGCATCAGAATTGTTACTCAGGTGGACTGGACTTGGCCTCAAAATACACATAAAGCACATACACGTGAAGCACATGTACATGAAGCACGTAAAATAAGAATGTTGGCAGCTAAGAATAAAAAATTAAAGTATGGAGAGGATATTGCAAGCATTACTTTAGAATGAGGGTAAAATTGCTTTCCAAACTGAGTGGCCAACATTAGGTTAAGAAGGAAATTTTAAGTTTAACTTGATATACATGCAAGAACAGTTCTTAAAAACTTAAAATAATAAAGAAATTTGTGCCATAGCACACCTAAACCAGTTTGTTTCAGTACACCTAAAACAGGTTGAATCTTCTTTTGTGTTGAGAATAACATTGTAATATTCAGGATTTTTTTTTTTTTTCTGAAAATCTTAAACATAAAACACTGTTCTACACACTTGTTTTTTATAAAGCCTGGATTTGGAAGGGATGTGGGCCAGTGGATGTCCTTTTTACTATGGTGGTACTGGGGGTGTTGCAGTTCTAGTTTTAGCTTCAGCCCCTTATAAATCATGCTAGTGTACTCTTGTTCAACCAAAAAGCAGACATTCCATTTGTACTATTTAAGCACATTGGACAACTGTCAGTAAAGCCGACAATAGCAGCTTTCTCTTACTCACATTTTTAAAAACATATTTGATAGCCTTAGTATTATAGTCAGGAAAGGCAGCCCTCTGGTTCTATCATTTCTATTAAATGGTACTGCTTTAAACTAACTGGCAGTAGACCTTTTTTCTACTCACCAAGCAGTTTACTAATTCAGATAACTCCTCAGTCATCAAGGGCTCCTTTGGTCACATCACAATCATTGTGACAGTTCCAGGTAAGAGTATTTGGCAGTGATAGCTCAAGGGTTCATTCTTCTCAAAACATTTACTTTACCTGACATATCTTTCCTGGGTGCCACAGTGATTAGTCATCTGCGTATTATTTAAAGGAAGCTGAGAAATGCTATTCTCTCATTATAAGAAACAGCTATGGAGTGTATAATAAAAATAAATAATTTCAACCCCTCAGCACTGAAAGAGACATGCTAGGGGAGAATTAAAATAAGTTGCACAAGAAGCAAAACACTGTGTAAAACAGTGTGGACGTGTGTATCCTAGGTAAGGTGGAGAATATTTACTGCCGTAAGACAGACTGAAAATTCTCACTTATAAACTACTGTATACAAGATTTTTAAAAAAAAATATTTTTAATCTTCACAGACTTTAACTCTTTGGGTTGATATTTTCTATGTTGGGCTTCCTCCTCGGGCAAAGCATTTGGAATGAGTATGATCAAAACGGTTTGGCTGTTTCTGGAAAGGGAGTAAGTATTGCTCTGTATAACATTTTGAGCACTTCCTCCCCTTGAATTGTATCTTTCTTTTGTTATTACACAATACCATCAAAATCTACTTCAAAGTGTGATCTGCTTTCCTTGAAGTACTGGTTCCTGTTGAGAAAGATGCTATTGTTGCTTTATTTCATGAGCTGAAATGGTAGAGGTCTGTACAGTGACTCTAAATATTGCCAGTGATGATACTGAGCCATGGGCTCATCAGTGGGATTCCATGCTATGGCATTTGTGGAGAGCTGTTTAGCTCTGAATTTCTAGAAACCTGGTAATTTACAAATAAAAGATGAGATTACAACTTCAGAGTTTAAAATCAGGGTGAAAACTGCAGGATAAAGCATGGACAGCACTCACATAATGAGCAGTTCAAATATTTTGTTGAAATATTTCAAATCCAATATTTTATTTTTTCTCTTCTGTTAAGCATGTGCCTTCAAGGCTTTTTTATTGTATGCTTTTCAAAACTTGCTCCAGAGACAGATTTATTAATTTCCTCCTAGGTTTCTATATAGCACTCAACACTACAGTGCTTCAGAAACCATTAATGAAGTTATTTTCACAACACCCCAGTGAAATGAGGAGGAATTATTGTCCTCATTTGACAGATGGAGACTGGGACACAGTAATTCAAGGTTGAAAGTACCTACTAATTTGGGAACCCGGTCTGAGACATCCTGCTCCAGTCTTTTTCAGAATATCTAACATGAGATAGTAAGCTGAAAGCACAGCTCCCTTTAACTTCAGCTGCATTTGTGAGTGATCAGCACTTTAAGCAAGGTAGAACCCAGGTTTCAAGTCAGGCATGGAGCACATGAGGAACATACAATTGATAGATGACCTTGTGTGAAAAGCTAGGTTTTAAGAAACTTGTCCTGTGTTTTATAGACGGTCTTGTAAGCAGGTGTAGACTCCAAACTCTTCAGGGCAACTTTTGAACTACCTTAAGTAAGAGACTTTTTTTTTTTTTGTTCCTGCATTCCTCACTCATTACATAACTCTGAACCTCAGCAGTGCAGGGGACAGCCCTTCTCATTCTCAGGCAGCAGCCTCCTGCCCTGCATTGATTCATCCCATAGACAAGTCCATGCCGTGCACTTCATGGAACGGTGACCTAGTGGAAAACTCAGTTTATGGTTAAATTACTAAGTCGTATGATGTGTTTACCAAATGCCAAACCCTTGTCCTGTCCTAGATCATAAACAACTGAAGTCTGAGGTATATCAATGGACTACAGAGTATTAATGTGATGGTGAGTATACTGGCCTAAAATGCCTCTGGATATGTTTGTAGGCAGAAATAGTTTGAACAGTGATGATTACTGCTTAACTGTACTAATTTCCTCTCATTCCATATCTCTTGTCCCTTGTTTTATACCTAGATCCCAAATAATGTAAGGTAGACACTACTATGTTTTGCTTTTATAGAAATTAGTATACTGTGACCTTGATCAAGGGACCTCAGCTGCTCTGATAGAGTCCCTCTGCGCTCACATTATTCATGTTATCATGTGAAAAAAAAATTAGTGTCTCATCTGCTTAATTGAAATATTTGCTATATAGACTGTCCTTTGTGGACCTCAGAAGTGGTGATCACTGACAGTTTGGTATGTGTATTGTCCACCTAGAATGTTGTAGGGACAATTGCAATTTGTTCACTAACTTTTGTTTCTCTTAAGTGAATTTAATGTGTTTTATACTTTTCAATTTACTAAAGTGCTAGTAGTTTATTAAAACAGAACATTAAATTGACCTGTATACCTGTATCACAGGACTGTTGTGAAGATTAATAATTAGATAATGTTTGTAAAGCACTTTTTATAAGTGAAAAGTGCTATAAAGTGCTAAGTATTGTTATTGCAGCATGATAGAGATCACAAAACACAAGTGAATTAGCTCTAGGTTTAATCCTTATAAGGCAAAGCATACCAGGGGCAAAATAACATTACAGTTATTTTTCTTACATCCAGCACTTCATTAACTACCACATAGGGTTATATAACTCTGTGAGAGTCTAACTTAGTAACGTTTATAATCATAGCAGGAAAAGTTCTCACGGGTTTTGCAGGCAAGACTTGTATGTACAGCCTTTAAGGTCACACAGAGTTCCTCCAGCTATGCAGCATTAGTTCCTCCAGTTGCATGTAGGGACATCACTGCCCACTTTGGCTCTCTCCAAGTTAACCCCTATCACAGGAATGCCACTGTCTAGGTTAGATAATGCATGTCACTATATAGAGGTCTTCACTACATGTAAAGTGACATAATGCCGCTGAACGAATACAGACACCTATGATTTCTCAGGATTTTACTATGCTTTCTCTCACCAGCTCTTTTACACAGTCTCAGTCACTCCTTAATCTCTGCTTTTCCTCTAAATTTTTACTGAAGATGTGAGAAAGAAACACCCCAGCAAATCCATCGCTTGTTTTCTGGCTCCAGTCAAGTCTTTAACAGCTTTGAGAAAGTCAGTCAGCACTTTCTTTCCTCTTTAATTCTCACTTATTGCTTATCTTGCTGCAGGTGGCCTATTGCTACTGCTGCAATCATTGCTTTTCCTGAGGATGCCATAAACACAGAATATTTTCTCAAGTCCAATTCTGGTGCTGCCTGTTTTCTGCCCCATCCTCTGTAGGATGGTCTTGAGCCAAAACCTTGAGAAGTAGCATTTGTTACTTGGTATAGCTACCTGCTGTTTTCTGAAAAGAGGAATGTGAAGTAGTCTTCTCAAAGAAGTGGTGTGATGAAACTTTGGAAGACAGTCTATTAAGAAAAGTCATGTGCCTCTTTCAATTGGATTTAACATCTCCTAGGCTGCTTGATGATATTTTTTTTTTTTTGTAGGGTAGGGTGTTTTGTGTTTGTGTTCCCCCTTTCCTCCCTTCTATAGGAACTGTCAGTAGACAGCTTCTTAAATCCTGGCTGCTAGTGTGTGGACTGACTCTACAATTCCCTCTTAATTTTACGCTAGACACCCTAGGCTGACTGAAGCATTCCTCTATCTTATCTTTCTAAAAAAATCCAACACCAAAAAAAAAAAAACCCAAAACAAACAAAACACCAAAAAAACCCCAAAATGTGCACCAAGGCACCATGTGCTCCACTACAGTTCACATCAAAACTACTGTGGTGAGTTTAGAGCATTTGTTTGCTTCTGAAATCTGCAAAATGTGGGTTAAAATGTCAGGTCTTACGTGGTGAGTGGTAAGGAGAAACCGGTTACCTTGAGCACCAGGTACACAAGCCTCAGGGGAACAATTTCTGGACACCTCAGACAGGTGTTTGTCAGGATCTAATTGCAGCTCATGGAGCTGGAGCAAATCTGCAACGTACCTGTGCTTGGAGAGACCTGCAGTCAACAGAGCTTATAAGAACCTGACTTCTTATCCACATTGTCTTTAGACATCCTCGACATACCCTGCTTCAGGCAGTCTCAGAAAGGTGACGTTGGGGTCCTCCGTAGGAAGGACTCCATCTGCTTTCGTGTCCAGATGCTGGCTGTGGCACATACAGTAACTATGTGGGCTAGAACAAATGGAGGCTGGAGAAAGCCACAGCCCTGTCATCTGCCCTGGTCCACAATCACATTCACATATACAAGGCAGGTAGCTGAGACTGTCCGAGGGACTTGCCCCTGAGGTACCCATGTTGGCCCTTCTGTGGGAAGCAAAGTAGCAGACGTGAACTTGATCCTAAGCACAGGCCAGTGCCTCTTGTGCATACTGGTACTGGTAACTTTAGGAGGTAGATAGGAGAGGTGCTGGAATGAAAATGTAGATGAACAGGCGGAAGATTTGATTTAGGGACCTAGTGATATATTTCCATTATACTTGTGGAATTTGTGCAGTGATGGGATTTCTGTGTGGGTAACGCAATGAAGAGAGGGAACTGTAAGTCTGTAAAGGAAAGGGAAGCTCCACTTTACCCAAATTGGAACCAGCTGATTCCAAAACCCAACAGGGTGGGGAGGAGATTATTTATAGTCAAGCCAGCAAGGGGAGGATTATTTATAGCCAAACCTGGAAGCAAGGCGACAGGTGGTGAGGAGCACTTAGGTCAGACAAAGACATCTGCTAGGAATGTCAGCAATACAAAGGTAACCCTGTATCCAGTAGTAAATGATAGGACAGAAATTACAGCTGACCTGGAGGAAGAAGGTTGCAGAGGCATATTTGAGGGAAGTAACGATGTGTCAGACAAAGAAATTAACTAAAAATAGGCATGCTGCCAAAAATAAAATCTATATACCAATGAGATACTTAAAGTCAAAAGTAGGTGAACTGGGTGCCTGGGGATGGAAGAGGACTGACCTTCATGAGTAAGTGCAACTCAAACAGTTGATACAAATGCAATACTGTAGTACATAATTATTAGCTGGATAGATCAGATGCTGGAGTATTTCAGTGCATGGCTATAAGAAATATAGAACAGTCTAACCATGAGGATGGGGTGCAGCTTTCTGCAGTCTAACCAGCTAATATTTCTCAATGAGAAGACATACAATAACTTGACAGGGAACTGATGTTCTTCTAGTGCAGTGTTTTTAAATGTTTCAGGAATATCGTAAGCTTTGTGTAAGTTCTTTGGTGTGAAGTTATTTTTAAATCAGAAGAATTCACAGAAAAATAACGGTAGGTTTATATTGCCTGTTGCCTGCTCAATGAAATGGTGTTGAAGACATTCTTGTTCTCACTAATGTTGCTTGCCCTTACTCTGGCATTATACAACGTAGACAGAAGTGCATAGAGACCTTGAGCATAAGGAAGGGTTAGTATAAATGAAAATCGTTCCCTGCCTGTATAGTTGTGAGGAATATCGAAGAGGTAGCATTTGCCCCTCTATAAAATGGTTGTATCGGACAACAGAGCAACGTTAAAAGAACCAGTTTCTTGACAATTCAGATGATTACACTGAAGATCATCTAGTTCTTCAGACAGGCACAAATGGAGAGTTCTCAGTCATACATTAACTGCCTTAAGGTACCTATCTGTACTTAATGGCCACAATATAATCAGGTTTCATGTCTTTGGGAGAGAGACTACAATAGCCTCTGTGGTTCAACACTGGGAATCCACCACTGGACTGTTTAAAGTATTCTGAAATGTGCTTTGGGACCTTTGCAGTGTCTAAAGAAAATTCGATGGGCTAGGAAAATCTCTCATGGTATCTTGTGTTCTGGTCATTTTCTATTTTAAAAAGAAATTAATGAAGAAATGTAAAGTTAGAAACAGAAGAAACCTAGATAGTCAAAGAAAGACATTACTCTTGGAGAGACTTGGATTTTTAATTCAAGCTGGGAAAAAGTGAAAAATTAGGGCTCTAAAAAGGAGATGACTTTTTGAGACAGGAAAGGAAATGACTTGATAAGCAAGAAATACAGAACTGGTCAAATGAAATTTCATGCATCTCATAATTAGCATATAGAACTCATTGCCATAAGAGATCATGGGAACCAAGCACTTAAGAGGATTGAAAAAGATCAGACATTCATGTGGGTAATCAGAGAATCCAAATTACATTGAATAGAATAAAAACATTAATAAAGATGTAAAACTTCATGCTTGTGGGCAGGAGCCAAATACATGTGGATGGGGTTCCAAGGAAATTCCATGCTTGAGGTGATTATTCCATAATTTTCCCCTTGGAGATTTTTTGCTTTCCTTCGTAGCAATAGGTACTGATGCAGTTGAGGATCTGCTGAGGAACTCTGTGTTCTCTTGCATTTGTGCTTTTGTAGGAGGGGAGAAGAGACTGCCACAAGAATACGCTCCTCTTTGGTGCTTCTCAGGAGGAAGTAACTTTTAGACAATTCTAGAGAAGACAAGTAAAGTAACCTTCCTGTAATTGTCATCAGGGCCTGGCTCCTCAGTTGTGTGGAAGAAAGACCTGGTCAAGTTATCCTTAGTTCTCAGGCCCCCATGGCTGAGCCTGGAGTTAATTCTTTGCAATACAGAGTCCTAGATGGATTTCTGTAAATCCATTGTATTTTTGCCCCCATCTTCTCCTTCAGAGAAAACATCATTTGAAGTACATAAATACAATATAAGTACCCAAAAGCAATGGTTCCTCATATATAATCTGCCTCAGACCAGCACTCTGCAGGTCACAGGTTGCAAGTGGTCTGTAAGTGGCAGTGCATGTTAGGTCTGTTGCCTGGGGGTCTCAATGCAGCCCCCAGCCTGCTGGATGACCCAGCACCGCAGATGTGCTTTCCACCCCTGCCCTCCATCAAGTTGGGACCACATCTAGCCACATGATGGTCTGCTCCCCTGATGGCTGTTCTGCATGATGAGATAGAAGACTTCAGGAATCACTTTCCCAGATTGAAGCAAGAGAATCTTACCAGTTAAAAATGGCAGTAGACTGCTGCTAATTTTTTATCGTTTCTAAAGGTAATGCATTTAATCCTGTGTTTCACTGTTGCTTGACCCTATGGCTGCTACAGCCACTTCCAGGCACTGAATTAATCTCAATGGAAATATGGGCAAAAAAGCACAGCGGTCACACGGTATTTATTATGAATTTGAGAAAGAAGACTGCTTCAACACTGTCTCCTTTTCATATTTCGTATCTCTAAAAGTAGCCAGTTAATTACATTCCATGGTTACTGCTATTGTAATGTGTGCTTATTTGAAGTGCAAAGATAATCATCGATTGTACACTCTTGACTACACTATTAATGGTTTCAATACCCACATTGTGTTTACATTTTGCTTTATAACTAACACTTAGCCATTGTGGTTTTAACATGTAGTAATTCAGTGAATACTGTCTCCATGTAATGCCCTTGCCATTTCCTTCTGCGGTATTAAGTGTTGTTTTTCTAGGAAGGTCTTGAAATGTGGGGCATTATGTATGAGTTATGCTAATTTGTTAGGGCAATGAATACATTAATTTCATTAGTAAATGGCCTCAAAGCAATAATTACCAGTGTAGGTGTGTCAGAAATGATCATGTTCAGTTTTGCCAGTTAATTATTAAGATTTTGTTCTAAGGGACCCAGATTTGACATCCAGATTCAATTTAGCCATAAATAAAAGTCTGAAGTATATCAGGCTGAAGAAATCTAGCCAAGAACTTGTTTTGCTCTTAGAAATTTCTACATTTTGTCTAATTGTTACTGCCAATAAGATGCCAAAATAATTAGTGTCAGTGGTATGAGGTTTATACTATACCTCCCAAAAAGGCACATCATAACGAAAATAGCAATCGCACTTTCTCATTCCTCTCATCTCGCCTTATGTTACAGAATGCTGAATTATTCAATGGTAGTATTACTTGCTAGCGCAGTATTAAATTTGAAATGGCTGCAGTTTATCGTTAAAGCTGAGGGGTGTTTTTTAATGGAGTTTACTTCTAATGGCCTAATTAGGTTTCTAAGTTACATCCATGCACTACTTGAACTTTACATTGCTAACACTGTAAAGGAGACAAATGAAGGCACCTGTGTGCCTGGATTATTTTCCATAGATGTGACCCTATTTTTAATTACAGTCGACCTGTTGAGAGCACCTAATAAACCACTGTTCAGTAATAATATGCTTTTTAGGTGCCTTACAACTGTATTTTTTTCCAAGGGAAACTTGGAAAATTGTGTACTTGAGCTAAGATACAGTTCTCAATTATTAAAATGGCAGCAAATAAGAATTCTCCAATATTTCATTTTTGTGTCCTGCTTTGTAAAATTGAAGCGTAGAGGGACAGAGACCCTCTGTTCTCATAACTGAAGTTACTTATAGCTTCTTTCAAAACATATTTTATATTTTAAATTGCAAGGTGGAACTTTTCAGATCAATACTGAATAATGCTAGAAAATACAAGACTGTTAGCTGTTTACTGTTTCTTTTCAGATACATCATCAAACGTGCTGCACTACTCAGTTGTATCATAGGAAAATGCACCATGTATGGAAGCAAAGGACATATAGGGCTCCCTACGTTTCCCATCAGTGGACACAGATAACAGCTGGTCACAGCAGTTATTTCAGCTCTGAAATATATTTTATGTTGAGTGCAGGACTTCAGCCAAGCTCTTAAGCTTTAGAGTAAGGCCATCAGTAGTCCAGTCCAGTAAGTATATACTCTGCAGAGTTTTCTCCCTGACCTTATTTCATAATCCCAAGCAGTCAGTGAATAATGATATTACATCCAGCTTCTTAGATTTACAGATACAAAGAGTGGTTGTCTAATTGTGGCTTTCTTCTTTTTCATGATTGATAACTTTCCATTAATTAAGCTGATACTCAGTTTGCCTTGGGACAGATATAAACAAATGCAACTGATCTCACACTGAGTTTTGGCATGTATGTGGGCAGCCTGGTTACTTTACCTTCCTTCTGGTCAAACTCCCGAGAGACCTAACCATGCAAGGAAAAACAGGCAGCGTACCCATTTCTCTTGCTGGATGGCTTTTATTCTGGCCTGCTTCTTTGCTGCTTCAGTATTTGTTTATGGACTCAGGAGCCAAGCGAATGAGATCCTTTCTGTCTCAGGTTGTGCCCTTTTCTCAAGATACTGGGAGGAAAATGAGTCTTCCTTGTGTTTATTAGCCAATTAAGTGAAATGTATTGACAGTATTCGAACAAATCCAGAGTGGCACAAATCTATCAGAGTAATTCAGGAATGCTGTTCACCATAGAGATTCTGGAATATGTACGAAATGTAGGCAAAATGCCTTCTTAAATTTTATTCCCAAAAGATAAATCCCCTGGGAAATCTAATTTTGTAAAAACCTGTCAGAAGCAAAGAATTTTTTTTCTTCCCATGATCAAACATTCTAGTCTTTCAGAGAAAAGGTTGCCAACAAATCTGTTACTTACCTGCGTATTTTTTGCCATTAGTATAAGTTTAAGCATTTAAGGATTGATTTAATATTTATGGCATAGTTTAATAAAAGTTTAGTGATGTAAGGGAGCTGGTTGCAAAGATGTGCCCCACAAGAAACTCATTTACTTACAGAATCAAATGCTAAGTAAAATAAACAGCTTGGCTTTCTACTGACATTTTATAGCCACCTTAAGGGAAAGGTGGGGAGGGGGGTTGTGTTGCCATGTGGGTTTAATTCATGAACTTCCACTCAGAGTGCTCAAAGGCAATACGGTAGTTGAGCCAACTTTCTCTGTTAAATCACAAAAAGAGAGATTTTTTTTTCCAAATACAGGGGATCAACTGCAGCTGCAAAGAGGAAATTTAGAATTATCATCATACCAGTATCAGAAGGTCCTTTATATTTATAGCTTCATAAAAGTTCACAGCTAGAGTATTTGCTGCCAACTCATAAAAGAACTAATGAAAATTTCTGCAGACTTTTTTTCGTGGACAGTGATTTCTTAATCCCCTAAATCCTGATGAATTCTTATATTCAAAACATTTGTAAAAGAGGAGGGAAAAGGACTTCTTGTTGCTGTAATAGGGTAGGTCACACTTAAAGTCACTATGGGACAAACTGTGCTACAGTTTTATTTGGGTAATATTGCCATACTCCAAGTGTACCCATTAACACCAAGAAGACTGTGACAGTACTGTTCAATGTAAAACAAAAAAGGTTACAACCTTATGTTGCCTTTGTAAAAGTAAATTGCTATATTGTTTGGAAAAACTTTAGAATTTGATTTATAATCATAACAACGATTATTGCTTCAACATTTAAAAAAACCTGTAATTAAGCAATAAGTTTCTTTCAGATAACTAGTATTTGGCAGTAATGAAAACCTTGTGTTTTAATGTACCTCAAAGGGTGTTGTAACTTGGTAATTCACAGGTTTTCCAAGCTTTTGTGACTAAAAGCAGAAAGGACTGTAAATAAAAGAAGCTAAACCCATGAAAATTATATCCATTTTTTTCTCTAGCTGCTGTGGAAAACCATTCCTAAAAGAAAAGCTAGTGATAGTAACGAGTTAGGTGAATATTTATCAATTCTGAGGTTAATACAGGTTTTGGTGATTTTTCTAGTTACTGTTCATCTTCCCCTCCACCCTTTCCAGTTGTTGTGTTTATAATGTCAGTGATGCTCTAAATTTGTCAATTCTACATTATTGCTCAGTTCCTTCTTCCCTGCAACCTCATCTAGTTGGAGAGAGCCTCTCCCAAGTATAGCATATATTTTTGAAGTTTCATATTTAAACCTGAAAGTATCTTTGAAATTATGTAGTGAGAAATGTTCTGGATTATAATAATAGAAGGGTGTCACTTGGTGCCACCAGAATAGAAGGAATGTTTCAAAACCAGACTGTTTTCAACCTTATTGCTGTAACAGGATTTACCTCTTGGAAAGAGGAGCTTCCTTAGTCAAAGGAGCTAAACTGAAGTCATAGTATCAGTCTAGTTTTATATATAAACATACATTCCTTTAGAAGTAAAGTGACTTGCATAGGTGTGGCGCTCATAAGTAGGAGAAAATCACAACAGATTATAAAACTCTGTAAAGAGCAGAATCATTTAGGCACTTGTAAGTGGAAGGAAGGAGTGCCCTTTGTAAATGGAATGAGGAGAGGAAAAGAGTAGAAAGTGTTGGGGGGAAAAAGCTCCATTATTTTCAGCATCCTATTTCTTTAGCTTTCTGAGTTTGTGAATAAAGGCAGTGTCTGTATTCATTTTATCTCCGTAGTTGTGAAAACTTGTGAGATAACTTGCTATTTTTTTTTTCTACCAAAGAGTAATAGTGCAGTACAAAATGACCTCTTTCATAGATCTGTCCAAGAGGCGCACCTAAGAGAGCTGAGCTGTTCGGGCTGTCCTCTCAGCCCAAGCCATTTCTTCATTTTGCATGCAGTGTGCCTGAAGCTGTAAAGCTATTTGTTGAACTAGGGTGTGTTACAGTTTGACTGAGAGGAAGACAAATGTTCCATATTATCCTTAATTTCCATATAATTGTTTTTATCTTTGTTTTATAATAATTGTATAAAAGTGCCCTGAGGGTACCTTTTGGTTTGGTATTGTAGGTGTCTCATTTAGAGTCCAAGCAAGATGGAAATATTCAGGTCTGCTTTTTCTTCCTCTCACCTGAATGGCTCACAAGATGCACTCCAAAAATAAAATATTCAACCATTCTCACTGCAAAACTCTACTTATACATGTGAAAGTATGTGAGGCTGTGTTTCCCATCCATCTCATTCGGGATGTGTTTATCAAATCGGATTAGGACAAGTGACAGCTTTGGCTGGAGAGACGTGCTCCTGCCAACTCCAGAAAACATTTAGCTATTGCTAGGGGATTCTAGCTCCAAGTTAAAAAGAACTGGGGAGTGAATGAAGAAGAAATATCTTACCTGCGACTCACCGCTGCTTCCTGTCTTGCGTCGTGACTGCATGTTTATTCAAAGAGGCTGAACAAGTAGTCTTACATAAAGAAAATTACAATCTTCAGAACTTCTAAAGGGTCAAGATTTATGAGAAAACACACAGGAGTATAGTATGGAGTCCTTTCAGTCTGGCACTCTACATAGGTGTTTTATGCCCAGTTAATGACAGCTTGTCTCACTTAGTTCCTAATGGCCAACTGCCTGCAGCCTTCACTCTCGGACTCTTTAATTCATAGTGGCATTTTCAGCTGTGTCTTGGTTTAGGAGTGGCTACTTCTGGATGCTGCCCCATCCGTACACCCGAACTTCACTCACACAGAACTGGTAAGGTGAGGTACTGCCTTGGGCGTACCCGACCAAAGAGCACATTTCAACGCAATTCCTCCATACCAGTCTAATGGGAGGGAGTTAGACAATTAACAGAGCATAAACTGATAAGGGGGTGAAAGAAGGTCCTGGAGCGTTTTTCTGTTAGATTATGTAGAAGTTAGAATAATGAAAACCTCTCTGCAGAGTTTAATAAAACTTTATAATCCCACTGTAAAACATCTGTGAGATACCATAGAACACCTATAGAAAGTGTAGCATTGTATAATATAAGGGTATTCTTGTTTGGTTTTGATGGGAGGTGATACAGTTGCTGAATTTAGTAGGGTGGGAGGGTTGTCTGTGCATGCCTGACAGAACAGAGAAATATGGAAACTCTGGATAGTTCTTTCATAAGTTGTTTTCAAGCCTGAAATAGAGCCTAGTCTTCAGGGGGAAAACAAGCATCCTGATTTCACCAGATGTTAATGTTTAGTTCCATGGTCCCTTTAATAATAAGCCCAGTGAACAGGGAAAAGTCATATGAATACATTTTTTGACATTTTGTTTATTAGCATTTTATCTAGGCTAGTAGTAAATGAATAGACTTGTCAGCAGAAATCTCTTGGTGAAGCAAATAAAGAATCTTAATAGGCAGAGAGAACAGAACTAACGGCAAATTGCTCACAAAGAGCTCTAATTTATTGGTTTCTTTTTCATGAAGATTCTGTTCTGGATTCTAGCTTTGCCAGAAGAAACAGCTGAATGATGACATGGATTCTCAGAAAGAAACTGTGCTGTGTGGTAGGAAAGGGGAAGACTTGAGGAAAGAGTTTCTTTCTTTTAACACTTTCTTCAAAATACTTCATACCACACAGTGAAAAGTTTTCTTAGCTTGATTTGTTGGTTTCAGTGAACTGGCCAAGTCTGCATTTATAGAAGTGCTGCGATGCCCGATTCTTCTTGTAAGCGACTGACTGCAGTAAAAGAACAAATGAGGGCTTCTCCGGGTGCAAATGATGCAGAGCCCTGTGTTCAGGATATGAGCTTCATGTGACTTCTGGCTTGCTGTACACACCTGTACCCAGTAACACTACTGGCACACGGCTCTTGGAGCCAGTAAAGTTACTGAGAGGTATGGCACTGCCTCATTCCCTCCCCTCCCCCTAGTTAGGCCAGCCTGTTCTCCCAAACAAGGGAAGAAGCTGCAAATTCCCTGGTTAAAATTATGAAATTTGTTTGGAGTGTGCCTAGTGACAAGCTAGACATTTTCTGTTTTGTTACTGACTGTGCAGTCAACAGCAATCGCAAATGTAGAGCATACGGCTGAATAAAGTTGTATAATTAGTAGAAATAAGTATTGTCTACACCACATTACTCCCGGATCCATTAGTGCAACAGAGACTGTATCTGTAGGACTCTTTCAGCCAGGTGAGCACAAGGAGGTGTCATGTGTCATGGTGCATTAGATGTAGCTGTGGACTCTTTCTCAACACAAGTCATTATTTGCCAAGATTACTAAAACTTTTCTGACCCAACCCTTCAGTTTTATGTTGGTGGTATTGGAGAAAGTGCTGTGTTTTCAAAAAAGTAATTGCTGAGTGACCTCGTAGGGCAAGTTCATCCTCTTATTCCTTCCCTTGCCTTGGACAAGCAGAAAGGCGCAGAATGTAATGATGCATCCTTAAAAGTGCTTGAAGTCATGATGGAAAAAGGTGGAGAGGTAGGGGGTGAAGTAGAATGAGACAGGTCAAGTAATTTTAGGGAAATAATTTATTTATTTGATTAATTAAATTTCCTTTTCCAGTGCTGAACTCATTCTCTAAGCCACTATCATTGTCACCTGCCCTTGTCAGAATGTCATTCTGAAGTCTATAAAAAACAAAAACAAAAAACCAAACAAACTCAAGGTAGAGAAAAATGCTGAAACATGGCAATCTAGAAGTTGTAGTATTTTTAAGTTGGTACTTTATTGCTATTTTAATTTATTGCTCTATTGGAAGCATTCCTGGCTTTCAGGTGGAAGGAAGAATAAAAGAATATATTAAGCCATGTAAAGGTAGTAAGACAGTAGAACTGGTTTGATTATGTAGACTAATTGCATGTTGTTTGTTTTTCTTTCTTCTCTAACTATGTTCCTAAAATGAATTCCTTTCATAAACTTCTGTTCCAATAAAAGCTTGTCAGGCTTTCTTTCCTACTGGAGAAACAACCTTAGAAAACAAAACAACTGTTGTAGCAACTCAGGAAATGTACTTGTAGTTTCTCCTGCATTTCAGGTTTTCTTTGTCCCAGACTGACAGAAGAAAGACAAGACTCCAAGAATGCCATTTAACAAGGCTGTAACTTTACATAATGTGTCAAGGAACTATCTGACAATAATTCATCCAGCCCTGGTCATTCATCCTATTGTAATCCACTTTGCAAAGGGCCAGTGTCAACACTCCATTAACCAGGTGCAGCACCATTGCTGAGGCTTCAGTGCTCTCCCCTCATGCAAGGCAGGGGGAATTGACTCCTCACTGTTCAGGAGATTCAGAGCTTCAACCCATTCTTACCAACTCATTTTATTAGTAAGTACTTTCTCCTATGCAACAGCATTTCTGGCTTTCTAAATGGACAAGAAGCCCGTTTGAAAAATTCTCCACAAACAGGAATTTGCTGAATTGCAACTCTCCCTCTGTCATCCCATGAAGAGGAAAGAAAAAGGACAATAATAAAATGTTTGTTACATTTTCTCACCATGAAGATTCTTCTCTTCTCATGTGCACAGAGCCTGTGTGATGTGTAAGCTTACTGTGCTAAAGCTGTTGTAATTTTTTTAGGAGTCAGTTTTCTGGATGGAAACTGGAGGCAGGAGGAAAGTTTATAAGGCCTTTTGATTTAGTGGGGGCAGGTGGGAGAATGGGGAAGGGAAGGGGAAATAAGATTCAACATCTACAACACTGTTTAGTCAGAAACTCCTGACACAAGCTCCTCTGTTAGGCCATAAGATGAGAACAAAGTTCTGGTACCTTATATTACCAGTTTTGAAGGTACCAAAAACTTTTCCAGCTTGGACAAAACTTTGTCTTCCAGGCTGCCAACAGTGGCTTCTAACTTACTAGATGCCCTTGCATACAACTTTATAGGCTGGATAGCTTGCAAACACTGGTTTGGTGTTTTTTTCTGAATGGGGCATTACTTTATGAAAGTTAACATTAAAGGCAGCCTTATTTTTGCACATTAAAGTCAAATTAATTTCATACCACTCAAAGATTAGGGTGACGAAACATATAGTTCATTTCAATAAACCAATCTCAAAAGACTTAATGTAAAGTATAATTTTATACCCACCTATTCCCCAGTTACTTCTCTATGAAGGAAAAGAAAAATGGGATCAAAATATTCAAATCTTATATTTTTTTACGTGGACACTTGTGCTTTGGTGTGGGAATATATAAAACATCCAAGAAGTTTCCTTCTCCAACTACTTTTCGTAACATTTTCATCAGATGATCTGAATTTTCTGCATGACACTATCTTTTCAAGCTGACGTAAGACTGTGCTGTGATATTTGCATATTAAAGATGGAATTGTGTAGCTTAACAGTGTTTCTGCTTGTGTATGGAATTTTTAAAAAAATATTATGATTTTTACTTAGGGGAACCTAAGAAGCAAGTCCTTCCAAAAGGATTTCCTTGGCTTTTTAGGTGATTTTGCTCTCTTCTTTTTAACCAGGGGAGCTTTCACTGGACTGTTGTAAAATGTGTTGTAGTATTATATTGATCATAATTTCCTTTTCTTGAAGACATATATATTTCTTCAAGGAGAAAGGGATGATTTTAATTTAAATTGCATAGCAGACAGGACAGGGAGAGATTATCATTAGAAATGGGTGAGGGCAGGGGAAAAAAAGGCTTCTGACTCAGGTAGAGTGCCAGCAATGCACTGCTTTGATTTAAATGACCCAGCTAAGAGAGGTTGCATTGGAAGAGATGTCATGCTGGATATCTATGGAAGAGCTGTGAGGGTTGATCATTTGGTATTTGAGAATTAGTGAATTAACAGTACTTCCTGCTGGAATATAAACAGCCTGGCAGGCATATTTTATGTTTCTGTTCCCTGTTTTTTCTCTTCCTTTAATCTTACCATAATTAATTGAATCAAAGCCTAGACACAAGTGCAGCATTCCCATTTTGTCACTGTACATACAGGGACTTGATGAAGCACATCTGAATGATGATGTTGGCTGTCTCCTCAGTTATCAGAAACTCATCAGAAACTGGCACGGCCAGTGATTGAAGTCTGTCCACAGCAGTGGCCTCTTTGCATCCCTGTTTGCACCTATGCCATGCTCATATACTCTGTTTTCTCAGCTTTCCCCTAGTGTGTTCTCATCTTCAGCAGCCTAAGACAATAAGCACAATCCAACAAACAGAGAAGCGTAACCACTTTTCTTTTTATAGCAATAACATTCTGTAATAGAAAATCCTATTGCTTGACTCTTTGTACTCTTTGAGTTGAATTTTTATAATCCCTGGGCACAAAGCTTGGGGGACTTGATTTTCACAGTATACTGCAGGCCTGATGTGTTTCACCAGCCTTTAGACCTCGGTGAGGAGTTGTACTGGTGCCTGTTGTAAGTGATATTGGTGGCTGAGTCTGAGGTGAACCCATGTCTTGGTCTCACTAACTGTTGCATTTCATATCAGCAATTTTACGACACTGATCAGGTACTTAGAAATTGTGTTTTCTGTAAGTGCTGAACATGTGATTGCAGTTACACTACAGACTATGCTTTTTAGAAGACTCTTATTTCTGCTTAATCTTTTATGCCCTATTAGCTTCTATAGATACATCAGTAGTAAAAGGAAGACTAGGGACTGGGCCCTCTCTGGAAGGAAACAGGAGACCTTGTTATCCAGAATATGGAGAGTGCTGAGGTAGTCAATGACTTTTTTGCCTCAGTCTTCACCAGCAAGGAGTGCAGCCACACTGCCCAATATGCAGAAGGCAAAAGCAGGGACTGGGAGAAAGAAGCACTGCCCCCTGTAGGAGAAGGTAAGGTTCAAGACCTTCTGAGAAACCTGAAGGTGCACAGGTTCATGGGACCCAATGAGATGCATCTACAGGCCCTAAGGGAACTAAGCCACTATCCATCATACCTGAGAAGGTGTGGCAGTCTGAAGTTCCCACTGACTCGAAAAGGGGAAACATAACTTCCATTTTTAAAAAGTGAAAAAAAGAAGATCTGGGGAAATACAGGCCAGTCAGTCTCACCTCTGTGCCCAGCAGAATCACAGAGCAGATCCTCCTGGAAACTATGCTAGGGCACATGGAAAATAAAGAGGTGATTGGTGACAGCCAACATGACATCACTAAGAGCAAATCTTGCCTGACAGATTTGGTGGCCTTCTGTGACAGGGTTACAGTGCCAATGAATAAGGGAAGAGTGACTCTCGTCATCTACCTGAAATTGTGCAAAGCATTTGACACTGTCCCGCGTGACGACCTTGCCTCTAGATTGGAGAGACATGGATTTGATGGATGGACCATTTGGTGGATAAGGAGTTGGCTTGATGGTGGCACTCAAAGAGTCACAGTCAATGGTTTGATGTCCAAGCGGAGAGCAGTGACAAGTGGTGTTCCTCAGGGGTTAGTATTGGGACTGACACTGTTTAACATCTTTGGTGACACGGACAGTGGGATTGAGCTCCCTCAGCAAGTTTGCTGATGACACCAAGCTGTGTGGTGCAGTCAACACGCTGGAGGGATGTGCCATCCAGAGGGACCTGGACAGGCTGGAGAGGTGGGCCTGGGCAAACCTCATGGAGTTCAACAAGGCCAAGTGCAAGGTCTTGCACATGGGTCGGGGCAATCCCAAGCACAGATACAGGCTGGGTGATGAGTGAATTGAGAGCAGTCCTGAGGAGAAGGACTTGGGGGTATTAGTGGGTGGAAAATTGACTATGAGCCAGCAATGTGTGCTCACAGCCCAGAAAGCCAACTGTATCCTGGGCTGCATCAAGAGAAGCATGGCCAGGAGGTTGGGGGAGGTGAGTCTTCTCCTCTAGTCCATCTCATGAGACCCTGCCTGGAGTACTGCATTCAGCTCTGAGGCACCCAGCATGAGAAGGACAGGGACCTGCTCGAGCAGGTCCAGAGGAGACCACAAAGATGATCAGGGGGCTGGAGCACCTCCCTGTGAGGACAGGCTGAGAGAGTTGGGGGTGTTTAGCCTGGAGAAGAGAAGGCTCCAGGGAGACCTTATAGCAGATTTAAAGGGGGCTACAGGAAAGCTGGGGAGGAACTCTTTATCAGTGAGTGTAGTGATAGGATAAGGGATGATGGTTTCAAACTGAAAGAGGGTAGATTTAGATTAGATATAAGGAAGAAATTCTCTACTGTGAGGGTGATAAGACACTGGCACAGGTTGCCCAGAGAAGCTGTGGCTGCCCCCTCACTGGAAGGGTTCAAGGCCAGGTTGGACGGGGCTTTGAACAGCCTGGACTAGTGGAAGGTGTCTCTGCCCATGGCAGGGGGGTTGGAACTAGGTGAGCTTTAAGGTCCCTTCCAACCCAAACCATTCTATGATTCTATCATATTACATTGCACAAGGAAAGCCAAACTGTATTTTTTCATACCAAAGCCAAAATGAAGTTTGCCACCCATGGTCCATCTCAGTGGTTTGTGTGGGAAGTGTGCTTGTGCAGGACTGTGGTCAGTGGAGCAGAACTTTCACAGCTCTGCATAATGATGCCTCACAACATGGGAAAACCTGCCGAATCTGGTGCTTTTCCTTGCCCTTAGGAGTCAGGCTCTGTGAACAGGCACTTAAACAGTGAATGGAAAGTGGAAAAATGCCCTAATTTCTTAATTCTACTAAGTGAGTGATGTAGGTCACAAGTAAAATCTTTTTTATGACCTGCAATATTGGGATTGTATCTATTTCAGAGCTCATTAAGTTTTGATAACTAAGGTGGTTTAATGACACACTACTGTGGTTTTTTTTCCTTCAATATGTATGTATGTTTAACATGATTATGTTTTACATATGTAATTCAAATGTTAAATACTGGAAAGAAATATTAACTATTTTCAATCAAAGAGTTGGGGACTATTGTTATTTCAAAAGCAGCTTTAAAAGACTTTTTAATTGAACCTCTATTTTGTCTATAAAACATGCTTTCCAAAATTGTACCTTAAAAATGCAAGAATTTTGTTTTTCTTCCCCTAGCTTTATACTATGTGATTTTTCAATTCAGTCTCAATTAGTCATGTCAGTGTAGTTTTCTGACCCCAGCATCCAAAATCAAATAGTTTGTAATATGGCTGGGAATTTGGATAGGAATTGCTATGCAGCACAAGGGTGGGTTTTTCAAAACGCTTCTACTAAAGACTGATGAAATGTTTTATGCCTCTACTGTCTGCTGTAGGAGATGTGGAATTAAGGAGAGCTGTAAAATGTAAAAACTCTAGACCTGCATGTGATTATTCATATTAAATTGAGGTAAATTATATTGCTCAATGAGAGAGTATTCCAGCTCTAAAGCAAGATTTGTTGTGTTTCTCTACCTCCTTTATTTTCACATGGGAAATACTGGCTGTGAAGGGAAGCATGGAGTAGTACTCTGGCCTTTCATCTCTGGAGAGAGAGGGATTTGTAAATTGGATAAAGGTCAGTAGGGAATATTAGTTTAGTTGGTGATGTCAGACAAATTCTTCTCTAGATCGCACAACCACTGTGCAATTGGCAAAAGTATGGTAATAGGCTGTGGTCTGTCAATTTAATGAGATATCGAGGGGGATCAGAAGGATCGAGAGAGGTTTTTAGTATCCACTGCAATGCTGTGCAAAAATCTCTCTCAGAAAAAGGGAGATGCTTTAATTATAGCCCTGAAAAGAAAACATGGCTTATTCTGTGGAGCTCTGATCTGAACTGAAGTCCACACTGGGCACTGCTTTGAGGTATCCAAATGCAGGAGTTGGTTTGGATCATTCCAGAGAGGCCAGAACGCACCTTTCTCATCGAGTCAACTTTCATCTGACTGTGCCTTCAACTTACAAGGCAGCACTAACAAAAGGCATGCAGATGACAGGGTGCCTGGTTTTCAGAAGCCGCTCTGGTATGTTCAGCATGTTTGCACTGCAGGTGAAGACTGCCATCCTGGGACTACACTGTTACCAACAGACTCTCCTCAGACAGCAGAAGAAAGTGGGAAAATTGTAGAGCTGTGTTGGTTTACAGGCACTTTGTGTTCCCCTACTAATAAGAAGGTAGACATAACCTCTTTGTGATGATAATATCATGCACGGGGCAGTAAATTATTCACATGAGTAACTACTGTATATTTTCTCCGATTGTCCAGCAGCTTTGCAACATCTGTAAAAATACTTACTATTTGGAAGGTGCACTGAGAGTAATTCCAAGAAAATATTCTTGGTTTTAGACAGGTCCTTTGAAAATACTGATTTTCCAGAGTTTGAGAAGCATCTACAAATTTTGTTAGTCACTTAAATCATGCGGTATTTTTCTTGTCCCTGGCTATACAATGTTGATTCTTAGCATGACTATTTTATTTCAGGTAGAAAGGGTCCCTTCCATCTGTTTTTCCTAATCACTAATTTGGTGAACATTTGTCACTGAATACATTCCTTGTATAGATTTTACGGACAACTAAAATAACAGTTGCAAATGCAGCCACAAAAAGTTGAGATTATTTTTTTTTTTTTAGGAAAAATTTATTTTAAAAGTTTTGAAATCTTAATTAAGCTTGTGTTAGGCTGGTAGATAAGTATACAGTGTACTGTGTAATAGCCGGGATGGTAATGTGCTCTGGATACATCTCTGTGCTGGTTATGGCCTTCTCAGCGTGCAGGTCACTGGGTGTGTTCACAACTGACTGCACACACAAAACATCAGCATATTGCACCTTTCTGTTACATCAGGTAGAGATTTGCACATGCAATTGTCTTTTGAAGTGGACAGTGTTGTCATACCCTTACATACAAGGGCCTAGGAACTGCAAATCTTCATCTCATTCCTCCTAAAGCTCTTTGGTGAAAGTTGGTCTTTCTTTTTTTGCAAACTGAGTACGAATACAGAGAGATTTGAGTGCTTTATCAGCATCATAACTATTCCTTGAGAAGGCTCCCCACATCTTGAAGTCTATAGCTATGGAAAATAAATCCATATTTCGCATATCTTTTTTTCTTTTAACCTATTTGTAAATGATTTATTGTAGTGGAAAGTCAGATGATGATAAGATAACACTGTTTAGAGGTCATTAAAGAGTTTTCAGGAAGTTTCTACAAAGGTACAGTTCTTATATTGTCAGTACGATAAGAAAACTAACAATTTATGTCAAAGTTTGCAAAAAGTGTTTGTCTGATAAACAGTCTGCTCAAGGGACATCAATCATACTTCCTTCCAGAGTATATTGTATTTTTCATGAAGTGAACTTCAGTGACTCTGCACATTCATGTGTTAGATATTGCAGCATCTTAAGCAGTATCTTTTCTGTTGTAGCAGCTGTAATGTAGTATGCGGCACCAAGCCTCGTATTGTACCAGACACTAGTAACCAGAAGCCTTCACTTCTGCAGAAGCCAATGGTTGTATGTTCTTCTTTAGCCAGGTGAGAATGTGACTGATAGGATCTCTATTCCTGGACCTCAGAGTATGTTTCTTCTCTCAAAGGAAAGATGTTTCTGTAACATAAAAACTTGGTGTGGAAGATGGTCAGAAGGGAGTTACAATGTGAGGCTGCTTTGTAGAATACCATTCTGAAGGGACATTCTGCATCAATATCATTGGGAAGTATATTTGGCTAAAACCAGCTAAAATACAGACTGTATAATCTACATTCTCACTGTTTTTCTTCACATGCATTTCAGCTTATTAGAGTATAAATCACTTCTCAATTGCCTTGAGCTGAAACAATGCATCTGAGCTTGGGTTAAAAGCCTGTAAGTGCTTCTTTACATGAACAAAGTGAAATCAGGTTATATTAATAGAAGTATTAATTAATTTGCCCTCATTTATTCAGTAGAATTAGCGTTATTGAAAAGCCTTTACCATCTTTAAGTACAGTTAAAGTGTGTGCAGCTTTAGTGACAGAGTTTCATCTGTAACACCTAGTGATGTGTCAAATAGTGTAGAAAATTATTGTCCAATTTGGAAACCTGAGACATAGCAGAGAAATGCTGTGGGGTGTGTTATAATGAAAATACCAATCCACATTAGCCATGGTTGCCATAAGCAAAAATCTTAATATCTTGGCCAAACCTACTTAAGGTTCATGTAATAAACTCACATTCCTAATTTTATTAGGGATGTGCCAAGTTAAGCACTTTGCTGGCCTTTAGACAGATTTATAGCTTGACTTCTGCTGAATTAGTGTTGACTGACAAGAGGGCATTGTTTTATAGGATGCTATTTAAATAAAAACCTGCAGGGTATTTCTGTAATGTTGTCACTTCAAGTCCAAACTGGAAAAAAGAAATGTGTATTAAGGAGGAATCTTCATTAGCTTTCACAAGTTTAATCTTAGGCTGTCAAAAGCTTCCTTATAAGGTAAGACATTGTAATGCACAGGGACAGGCCTCATCTTTGTTCCAGGTTTTAGTATGAAAGCAGTCTGTTGGGCTTACTGGAAACTGGGGAGGAAAAAAATTCCTGTTCACTTTTACTTGGCAGAGTTGTGTGTAAATAGAGCGTGATCCTCTTTCCCTGTGACTATCAGAATGGCAACTGATGATAGCCATTTTACTTGGAACTTTATTATGCGTAAGTCGCTCATTCCTGGCAAAATGTGTCATCTTGTATTTATTCATTGGCTATCCTCTGCCAACAAACATGTTGACATTTTCATGTGTAAAGCAACCTGATTGTAGATTAGAAAAGTTGTCCTTCCTTTAAAAACATGTTGATTGGTGAAACAGTCTTCTCCCTTTATTAAATAACTAACTTTAAAAATTATTATTAAACAAATATTGGGGGGGGGGGAAAGGAAAAAAATGCATCTTCTAAAGTTAAAATTAGTTTGTGTGTAACTGTTGTGACTCAGAGCAAAATATTGACCCAAATATTGATAAAATGAATCTGACCCTTCAGTCCTCCCTTGCCATATATTTTTAAGTTTATGGGAAGGACCATGCAGCTGGGACACCTGTATTACTATGATAAATTGCTCAGTGTTTTATCTGTGGTCGCAAATTTGTATAGCTGAGTTAACAATTTATAAAAGGAGACTTATTCCTGCCTCACTGAGGGACTGAGAGGCGCAAGGAATGGATATGACTGATGTATTTTGTAGAGCTTCAGAACTGTCATCTGACCAGTAGAAAGCTTCACTTTTTACAATTATGAAATATGTGCTTTTTACAATTATGAAATATGTGAAAGGAGTATAATTAGCACCAAAATGTCCTTATATTGTGTATAAAAATATATATATAAGGAAACAGTTTCACTGGAGAGAATTACAAAAGGCAGGGATTGGTGTTATAACTTAGCAAGAATACATACAGTTACATGTGAAAGATTACACAATAGATTTGCTTTAGGGAAAGAGATATTGTACATACTGATTAAAGTCTACATAAATCAAATATTGGAAATATGCCAGTCAGACCTATCAATGCCACTCATGCAATGGATCTCAGCTATGTCTCACTGATTTTCTTAAGCTTTTTTGGTAGCTATTACATACTCTCACCCCATCAGCTGCTCAATCCAGCAAGAGTAAGGTGGGAGACTGAAATAATGAGAATTCAGCAACAAAATCAGAATGTGAGTTCTGACTAGAAGAGCAGCTGAGGAATAACTGATGTCAATGTAGTTTAAATTCATGCAGAGAATTTATTGGACTGTGTCTCACCTGTTTAAATGGAAGTTTAATATGACAAAGAGTTTGCCTCACACATTATTTGATCATCATTATGTATTACTTGTAAAGCTCCACCATTGTGCATGGTACTTTACTAAGGTAGTTTTAATTAAAAGGTTCTACTTGGAGTTGATGAATGCAATAACATAAGGTTTACAGAGCCTTATTCCACAAAATGTTGGCATATGCACTAGGGCATTCGTGTAACTGCTGGTCATTGATGGAGCCATTACAGTGTTACATCAGTATTACAAGGCTGGCATGGGAATGTACCTCAACACCTCTTCATTAATGTAGTATTCACAGTACGTGATAATATAACTGGGTTAAGAAGCTGCTCAAATTGTTTTTATTGAGAACTGATCTTATTCATAAAGGAACACCATATATGTTTATCAGCATTTGAACAAGAAAAAATGATGAAGAAAGAGTGTCTTAGACTTTTTTAAATTTTATTTTTATATGGATAAGTATAATTTAAATATCAAACCCATCTACTGTTGAGGGCAGCAATTAATAGACAAGGTGTTACCTGTTTGATCTGTAGGTACTTATCCTTCTCCTAGTTCAATCAATGGTAAAGTTGGGAGCAGCATTACATGCTAATGTAAATATTTTGTTCTCTTCTAATAATGTGTCAGGAGACTTGTCTGGATATGTGGTCAAGAGTAAGTCTGAGCTTTGAGATAACTGGGTGTGTTCATTGGTTCTGATGTTGGAAGGATCACAGACCTGTGCGTAGCACAGTTTTGTGTTGATGGGGAAGCCATCTCTTCCTTCTGTACATCAGAGGATGGCGCATACTTCTTTTGTTTATGTGCCAGTTAATGTATTCCATTGGCAGAGGTACTTTGCTCTTCAGGTCTGTAGCTGCCAATTCTGCTCTAATTAATAAGCATTAAACTAAACTCCCAACCTCACAAATCCTTTCCCTGACAACTTCACACCCTATTAAACCCTAACTTTCTTGCACCTTAAGAATACTTCTTTCCACAGCACAGTGCTTTTCTTTATGGATATATGCATCCCAGTTCATAGACTATACCATAAACCTGCTTAGTCTAAGAAATCTGGGTTTTCCCCTAAAAATAATTCAGAAATGTTCAGAAGTAGAGACTTAAATTAAAACAATCAAATAATTATTATCTTTTAAATGTATGCACATGTGCCTGTATAACTGAAATCTGTGCACACAGTTGGGTACTTGCCACATAATTGTTTGGTTTTGCAACTTAAATGTGTATTTGCACATTGTTACCTTCACTGCTTCTAAAATGTTAACCTCTTTATATTTGTGTTCCACACTGCTAAAGATTACTTCCTTTTAACGTGAAAAAAGTTGGATCTTTTTTGTTAAATGTGAAATAGCCACATATGTGATACTACATTGAAATATGAACTGTAAGCAACAATTAGAAGCTGTGTGTGGCAAGCAGATTCAAGCTCTGTTGGATCTCGTGTCATTCCTTCCTTCAATTTCAGGAGAAACTAGATCAGGCTTAGTGAGAAAGGGGAAGATACAGTGATCAAGGATGAAAATGAGATTTCTCCTCCAAAATACTGCAGAAATCTGAGGGTAATTCAAAGTGCTTGCTATTAAGAATCACCAAACGCCAGGAGATTTTAAAAAATCACTATAAGTCAAATTTTGGAGCATAGACTTCCATATGGGTTCCAAAGCTGCCAGCCCGAGGAAGATGTGTGGGAACCAGGTCCTGGGAGCCGAGTCTCATTTCTGTTTTCTGTGCTACTTCCGCTTTTAGCCAGGGTCTCTAGATTAAAATGCCTCAACACCCTGGGAGTAGGGAACAGAAATTAATGGCCTAAAGATCAGGCTATGATTCCATGTGCCTTTTCTAGTTCTCCTTTTACACCCTTCTCTCTTTTATGCTGATCTTGATTTTACAGGAGAACTACAGCCCAGCCTTATCCAGAATATCCTAGCATAGCATGGTGTTAGTACACTGCCACGAGAGGTGGGAATTTGGCGTGGCCCAGAAGAGGGCAAGTAACTGAGAGCCTCCCATTTCCCATCTGAACTGGATTTTGTGAAAAAGGAACTGACCTCTGTTTCTTCTGCCCTTGAATAGAAGCCTGCCCTTGAAAAAGCGGTGGCTTTTTTGTTCACTCTCAAACCTGGGAGATGACTATGTTATCCTAAAGTGCTAAACCAAAATCCTTAATCCAGAATCACCTTCTTGCAAAAGAAAGTGATGTTGAAGCCCTGAATTGATCCATATTTCTATTTCCAAGGGATGCTTTTGATCAGTCCTTCTATTTTTGGAGGTTATATTAAATATGGTTTTGATTTGCGTTCAAATTTCAATTCCTTTTGATAAACATAGTGTCAGCCAGTCTTCCTGGTACATTTCTTGGAGTGCTTTTGTTTCCCCAACAGGTATATGGCCTAGCTTTGCACAATCTATTAGCCTCCCACTTCTTTCATCTGTCCCATTAAATTTGCTTTTCTTTCCCTGCAGTCTGAAGATGCTCTTGCACCAAGTGATGTCATCTCTAATCCTATTTTTCATTTGTATCATGGATGTTGCTAACCAATCTTTAAATAAAAATACAACATGATTCTTATATGCTAAGGAGTTCCACGGATAACCATATAATTTCAAAATGATACTGATTTTGTTTATATGCAACATAATCTTTTACAGTTCTTAGTCTTTATTTGAAGCATTGCAAAGTGGATTTTTATGAAAGGTATTATAAAGGACTCCTTGTTTTTTCATAACAGATTTGAACATTAACTGATCAGAGTTCAGATAAATAGTCTTTACTCTCCATTAAAATATTAAAAAGCCTTTGGTAGGAAACTGGCGTAAAGATCCTTCATTCTTGTTTAATGAACACTTGTTGGCAAGTATAACACTTTAATAGCTTTGCAGAATGAATTTTGTGTGAGCATCCTCCATTTCCCTGTCAGACACTTGTCCAGGTGCTGGGAATTTATTGGGGGAAGCATATTTTTACTCATTAGTTCTGTATTTGATTACAGAACAGTAAAATATGAACCACTAAGTCCCCGAGGCATAGCTGTGTACATTGAGATTAGTAATTGCATGTCATCGTGTTTTCCATTGGAATTTATATGGACAGATAGGATAGGTGCTTCTTAAGTAGGTTTAAAAGCAAAGCAAATTTGTATTTAATCTTTTTTGCAGGCATATTTTCCCTAATGGAGTAAAGGTTAGGCTAGATGATACATTTTAAATATGGTTTTAATTTATTTTCCTCTCTTTTTTTTTTTTTTTTTTTTTTTTGTTGAAGTATGATATTTTCTTTCCGCAGACTAAAGGAAATATATTGTAGCTGAAAAATTTGACTCTGTATGTGCTAATATATACAGAAGGAAAGAGTTGTGGTGTTGTCAGCAATGGGTGTTTATGAATATATGTTTATACACAATATGTAGACAACGTTTTTATTTTTAACCACCTTTTAATGCTGTAGGTATGAATGAAAATCATGTAGCAGCTCTAAGGACAAATTTTATTTGAACTGAATAAAATAATGCTATTTTTAATACCTTTAGTATGCCCGTTCAAGAACAGCTAAAAATCCATTTAAAATCTTGCACGCTAAGAAAACCCTCAAAATAAAAATGAAACATTAAAAAAAATAAATTAATAGATTTGAAGCATGAACTTCTTTTGGATCATGTTGAAGGGTTAAATAATGCCAAACGTGTTGTCCGCTCCTGTATAAAAGTGCTCATAAATGCGTTTTCCAAAACTGAATGTAATGAGGTACTTAATAGTCACAAAACTGGCACATTTGATAATTAATGTTCCTTACTGAATTTTTGCTGATGCAGTATAGTCTTAAACAGAGAGAAATGTTAACTCAACATGTACTTGAACCATCAGCTGTTTGGAAAATCCCCGTTATTGATGTGAAATACCTGTGTATGAGCACTTAGCAAGAGGCCTTTGTTAGCACACCTCCACCTTAGTGTGAGAACCTAAATTGTAAGAGTTTCTGGTTTGTTGAGTACATACGTCTGTACAAGGCAACAATATTGTGATTGTGTTCAGTGAGGAGCCAGTTGTTATGCCCCACTGGCAAATGCAGAAATATTTCTACTTCCAGTCATTGAATGAATCAGCATTCAGCTGAACTCCCACACTGACATCAGGAAGAGCAGGTGTACACTGTGTGCCACCTGAACAGGGGACCGCAGAAACAGGGCACAGAGTTCCCATGCTACCACACTGGTGGCTCTTCAGTCATAGTAGCTGGTTAAACTTGCGCTGGCCAACACTGAGCACATCCATGGCTAGTGTTTGATCAAAACGGTTGAAGAATTATCGGAATAAGATGTAATTTGTGCAAAAGTAGAAATTTACAGGGTCTAAGATTTAAAAGTGTCCATTTAAAACTAGTATGAGAACACTGTATCTTAACAATGTAGGCAAAATACGGTGAAAACAGGTAAGACATTTAAGTTTGAAAAATAAATATTGAGAATGGGTAGTAAATCATTTTTTTCTTCCTTTTTCACAGTCATGTTCCATGGCAGTAGTAGCAGGCTATTTCTTTGCTGGTAAATTCCCACTGATTTCACAGTACACATATTGAATATACTACATGTTACAGAGCTGAGATTCAGAGGATTTTGAGGGAGAAAGAAATGTTGAAGGGTAATTGGAGCCACACAGGGAGAGTGAAGGAGGGATCAGGGTAGCAAAAGAAGGCTCAGAGAGGATTGTAGAGGCTCTGGGGAAGCTGAAAGTGGATAAAAACAGGACAAATGGAGGTAGACAGGATCAAAATACCAGGAAGAAGAGAGGATTGGAGTTATATAGGAGTTCAGAGAAAAATGTGTGATCAGACAGGATCAGACCAATTTTGTACTAGCTGACACAAGGTCAGAGGAGCAGGAAATAAGGAGAGCTGGCAGAGGTATTTGGATCCTAAGTATATGGAAGCAGAGAAAGAATGGGAGCCAAATGAGAAGAGCAAATATTAGAGCTGCATGAGGGATACAGCAGAAATCAGGGTATCAGGAGAGCTGAGTGGGGATCAGAGAAGAATTACATGAAGAGCTATCAGGAAAGCCAGGAGTGGGTCAGAAAAGCTTACAGAGATTTGGTCAGAGTGGCCAGAGGGGCAGAATGATGTGGCATGTTAGGCTATTACTCAGCATACCGCAATTAGTTCAAAAGCCCTTACCGAGCATCTCAAAGGGTGGAAGTACCAAGACTATTAGCATGTTGTTATATGGCAGATTTGATTTATTAGCAGAAGAAAGGCTCTTCCCTAATTTATCTCCTGTGAGGATTTGGCTTGTTGGATGTTGTCCTGGCTGCTATTTCAGAATCCAGCAGTGATTTCTCGGGACAGCTGCAGTCATAAGACACAACCTAAGGATTTTAGGCAGCTTTCCTTCTGAACATCCCAGCATCTGGAGGCTTATGCCAGGGCCTCAGCGTTATTTTAACAATTTATCTAAAAAACAAACAGACATCTTGAAGCAGGCAGATCTCCTATGGAAGTCTTTATATAGGCAAATTTTATCTGAAGAACACTCTTTAAGGGATGCTTGCTATTACAGACTACATTCACATAGGGACTATATCCCTGCCTTGGTATAGTGAATGTGCTTTTGCCTATCCTGGCTTCTATACAGATTGTCACTAAGCCACAAAGATGGTTCATTTTATGCCCATTTGCTATAGGATAGCTCCTTCTGTCAGATGCCGTCACTTGCCACTGCTCATGTCGTGTGTAGGTTTGTCAGTCCTCCCAGCATGAAGCAAAGAACCTTTTTGAGAGGAAAGCATTCTGAGAACATGCATTCTCATTTTGTCTTATTCATCCCCACTCAAAACCAAACTGAATGGCATTAATTATCACTTCGGGTAGTAAATCAGTTTCTCATTTGTGAAAGGAATGCTTCGTCTTGAGTCCCTTTTTGTTTTGTATAGCCAGAGGGCTATCACAGATGGTATTGAACTCATAAGAATCATTTTAGTGTTACTCCAGCACAAAGCACATTATAAACGGATAACCTTGTTTTCCTAAAAAGCCGTGAATAACTGTGGCTTTAAATTCAATGATTCTCCTCTGTCATCCTCCCTCCAACTCTAAAAACATGTATTCAGAATCTTACTTTAAAGTCAAGGCAATGTGCTGATTGACTGTACTGACATAATTGTGTTAATGACAAGACACTGAAACTACATTGTTAGATATGTCGCTTATCATCACTATTTATTTGAGTCTGTTCTGCCAAGCTTGAGTTATACTTCTTATACATTGTGGTTTCAGTCAGTCACTTAAAATGTTTCAGTGTTGAAATAACATTTTGTACAAGTCTTTTAGCTGTAGTTCAAGAGAAGGAATTCTTCCAGAGCATCATTAAACAGGGTTCAAAGTTTGTCCTCACTGAAAGGCTCAAAGTTTGAGCACTTAGAAAATGAATTCTTTGATCAGTAAAATGATTAGTGAAGCTACTTTACTTTCTCCTCTCTCTTTTTTTTTTAATACATGGATCCATTTTTCTCTCAAGTTAATGCCAATAATGCATTTTCATCTACAAAATATCTCTTCTCTACGGTCACAGTTGAGCTCCTGCAGGTACCATCTCAAACTTTTGAAATGTCCTGTTGTTTAATGGAAAAGCATACAATGGGAAATGCAGACATTTTTACGCTATGTTGCTTCTATGAGTCACCAAGGTTTTGGCTTATATTTCCTTTTAGATTATATTTCACTGTGTAGTTGTGAATCTCCTCATGGTCCTTTAGCGGATGCTCAATGTGAATGTAGTTCAACAAATAGTAATGTTTAAGCAATACTGTGATCATGGGAGGTATCAAAAAAGATTTAAATTAAACTTGGTATCATTCTTCCCTAGTTCATTCCTTTGTAAGAGAAGCATCATCGTTAAAAGGTGAGCAGCAAATAAAATATGAACAGTTAGAAGTCATAAACAGGATGTACTTATTCAGGGATGGAACCCATCTCAGGGTTGCAATTATTCCACTTTGTGTGAGGATGTACTTCTTTCTGACTAGTGCTAATTGGGAGGCATAACGCTCTTTCAGCCATCCTGATAAATTTAACATTGAGGTGATTTATTCAACATAGGCTCATTTTGCTTGTTGTTTGTAAACCAAAATAGCAGATGAAAAAGTTCGTATCCTGAAGAAGAAAGTTTGGATTCAGACCTGCAGCTGCTGAAACTTTAAATTATCTCTTATGTTTGTCAACATCCGGACATATTCATTATAGCACAGTTGTTATTCCTTGGAGAGGGTTGTACCTTCTGTATTAGCGATGTCAAACTTGAAATAATGAAAAGATTGGGCAGACTTTGAAAGTGCAATTTTAAAAGGGACCCATGATAACTTCCATGATGTTGCTGAAGAATCATAGAGGTGGTGATCTAAATATAATTAAATGAATTTTCAATTCAGTGCACATGTGAGCTTTCTTAGGTGTGACTGGGAAATTCTACCACACAATTATTTCCAGGAACTGGGACTCCTACAGGCTATTTCAGTAGGAATAATTAATAAAAATTGTTCTTACAGCAGCCATAAATGTCTTGAACATAGTGTCAAATAATTACAGAAATATCCTAAAAACATTATGGGTCACTGCTATCATAATTGGGAGAGAAAAATTTGCGTTTATGATTGTATTGGCAGCAGTCAAAGTTCAGTTAAGCTGTCACTGACTGTGAATTAGCCAGTTATGATGCAATGTATATAATGCATTTGGATTCACAGTCTAACTTGCCAAATCATTGTATTTGACTTGCATGAAATAAAGTATTAGTAATACTGACTCAATACATATGACTATCATATGACAATTTTATTTTCTTATTTTTACGGAACACTCTGACTGTGTTGGAATCAACAGACTTGTTAATTTGTTCTGCAAAATTGCTAGGGTAATGAATCAATCTGGTGATATTCTCATTCTGTGATAGTATTGGGAAATTACAGAATTATACATGCCTTCTCTGTTTCTCACCTTGTATACACACATCCTCCAAGTGTATAATGTGTGCGTATATAGATATTTATTTGTTCATTGTGTGTGGTGGACCATACATAAATGCAAATACTTTTAATAATATTTACTATTTTGCCAGAGAAGCTACTCATCATGACCTATTGAACTGTAGGGCTTTGAAAGGCTACTGTAATGCCTCCTTTACTGTTGTCTTGAGTAACCATTGGCTTTCTTTACAAAGTTAAAATCCTGGTTTGAACTTAGGCAGATACAAGGAAGTGTTGTCTATAGTGTTGGTGCAGTCTGTTGAAGAGGTAGAAGTAGGCTGCAAAGTTCAAAATAGAATTTTTATTACTCCAAACCATCAGGTGTATTGACCATGAGCAGTAAGTACAAGTTTAAGTGTGGATACTAATTTGAAGATGCACTATAGTCTCCTACCACATGGGATACCAAAAATTTGAAAGACCAGGCCTTTGGTTTATCAGATCTTTGGGATAGTGAACACGTCTCAGACTTGTCTATGATGCAGACCTAGCTCTGTACCTTAATACTTATATGTAAGTAATAATGTATATTTTAATATGTAGTCTATTTTCAGATCCCCATTTCAAATGTTAAAAATCTAGATTTATATTTTGTAGCCTGAAACTGGCTGTTAACAGAGTGTAGGTGGGATGCAGTTGCTTCTCTAAAGAGATCTACACTGGTGGCCCTTCTGGCTTGTTTGTTTTACTTTCTGTAAATGTAGGCTTTGGTCCTGAAACACAAGTGCCTACCTCTTCATGTATGTGTAGTTCCAATGAAGTCTGTGGGGCTGCTGATAATCATTACATTAATTCATTCTAAGTGTTTCCAGGTTTACAGCCTTGGATAGGAGAAAAAGGCAATAAGAACGGATTCTCTTTTTTGACTTTTCATTAAAACATCCTGTGTGATTTCTACTCATCCCCACAACATAATTCTATTTTTTTCTCCTCATTTAGATGTATTGCTTTTGGTTTTGTTTGTTTTAAAGATGGAAGCTCTTTAAACCTTGGTAGTTATTTACTTTAGGTTCAATGTCCCTCATGCAGGAACCACTGATGTATTTTTCCCTTGGAAAAAAAAAAAAAAAAAAAGAATTAATTTTTCAATTTTGGACTAAGGGTTCATGTCAAAGATGAAAGAAAAAATAATTATTTGTAAGCCATATTAAACATTGGCCATTAAAAAGGAAATTGGAACATGTCATGTCAAATATCTTGAGAGAGAGAAAGAGAAATGGAGGGAGGGAGTTGAGAGGCACATTCCTTGAAGTAACTAGAAAGAGTCTCCTGGTGAAATGGAGGCATCCTGGGGATCACCGACTTTAATTAAGTAGAAATGATCAAGGCACCAGGGTACTTCCGGGGGATTAATGACTGACTGGAAGACTTGATGGCCTCAGGCAAAGCTGTAGGCCATTAACCCCAGCCAATCCTTCGTTTTTCAGGAAATGCCCTGTGCCAAGGTCATTTTTGCTATTATAGCTAAGGATGAATCTTTTTCAGTCTCATGAGAGTCATGGAGTCCATGATTTTTGTGTTGTTTTTTTTTCCTCTTTTTAATATCTGACTTATGATATATGGGGATATTTTCATTAGATTGCCTGTGCTGTAGTGAGAGAATAGCTTGATACAGTTCTGGTCCAAATTTTATGAAGATTAGTACATGAACAGCCCACATGCATATTAGCCAAATGAGCATCGAGGGATTAATCAATACCCCAAAAGCATGAGGAGGTTCAGGACTGTTGGATTATTAAATTTGATCCCAAGAATAAAATTGCAGCCTTTAATAAAAGTTTTGTTAGTGAAAACAGTCTTGGATCTGTGTGGATAACTTGTACTTCTAACATTCTGTGGCAGAGTTTCAGAAGTTGTTGTGTGGCTCTTCTCTTCCCTCTTACCATGTTTTTTTCCCAGAGTCTGAGGGATCATGGAATATATCAAAACTTCTCCAGAGCCATTTCTTTAATTTGGGAGAAAGTGCAACCAAGCAATATGTTTTTATTACCGACATCATCTGCCATGCGTCCTCTCTCCATGGTTCTTGGATTCTTCATGCCCAATAGCTACCCTGCAAAGGACTTCCCATCTTAGGTCACCCTACGCCATGAACATACAATGGGAAAATGTCGCCAGGGATTGAAACCAAGCTTAGAAAAGCAAGGGAGCATTAACATCCTGCTCACACTGGGTCCCACCACACTGATAAAAATACATTAGATATTATTGGGCATTGTTGCAATTGGATGAAAAAAAAGATTTCTAGAAAATACAGCCACTGCTGTAGGGTTCCCAGACTCCAGTGTCTTTATCTCATTTTTACATCAGCAGATTCTTACTGTGCTGGGGTTGTGCATCCCGGGAGGTGAGCCAGCTAGCTAACCAGACCCTCAACCCCCCCTTCCCACCCCTCATTTACTGGAAAAGCATCTTAGAAACAACTGCTAAAAATAGAATTGTTGATTAAAATAATTTAAACTAAAAAGCTTTTAAGCAATAGATCAAGCTCTTTAGCTTTATGAGCTAAAGGTAATTAGAAGCTGTCCACTTAATACTCTTGACACAGAATACTGTTGCAGCCACGTATAATTTTATTGCTTATCTGCAGAGGTCAGAAGCAAGGAACAGACCCTGTGTCTCGTTTAAACACTTCTGCTTCAGCCACTGTTCCTATTCCATCTTATCTTGAATAGCTCATGCCGAAATCAATTCATAATATTTTGCTTGTTACACTTAGAGACGTTATCACCTACGAAACATGCCTTAATAGTAACTTGGAAAACCCTTGCCAGCCTTCTGTACAATATACGTTTGTCCTCAGCTCAGAAAGCAGCTTACCTGGAGAGAAGCCAGCAGGACCAGCTCAGAGGCGGCTGCCGCAGTGGCAGACTGACAGATGCCTACTCTTACCTGCCTGGAGCAGCCCAGCGCCTGCGTGTCTCCCTGTCCCCTGTATTTGTCTTACCTTAACGGACACATTCTCTTTCGACATGGCAGATGCCAGCCTGATAGATTCACTGTAGTCTGTTGTTGTTCTCTTACTGTCTGTCTGCCTTTGGTCTTTCTATATATACATCTATTTATGTATAATATTCTGTGTGCTTCCAAAAAAGCAAATAAGACCCTTTTTCTGTAACGTGAAGGGTTCTGATATAATGATGGCAAGCTATAAGGCCTAATAGTTTAGCTGTTTTAAAAATTAATGGTGACTTTCACAGTTGGTTTCTATCCAAATCTTACTGGTTAATTGGTTAGATACATGCTGGATTTTGGATTATTATATGTAACTATTGGTGGGAAAGGAAGAATGATTAGCACTGTTGCCATGCCTGACATTTTTCCGGTCTCTAAGAGTAGAGAGGGAATCCTAGTCCTTTTATTTGTTTGTTTCTGAAAGTGCAGAGACGATGTGTGCTGTGCACTTCCTCAGACCCATAGCCAAGACCCCAAGTGAGTTTTCTTGCTATTTGTCTGGAGAGCTTGGGAGGATGCTCATTGCATTCCTTCACTGAACTCCATGTCAGGTGAGTGAGATGCTTGATTTTCCAGGTCAGTAGAAGGCAAAGGTGGTAAGGTTTTCTTAACTAGAGAAGTGATAGGTAAATAGATGCCTCCACTGCATTTGGGAAGTAAAATAAATATGTACGTTATGAGGAAAAATTTGTTGGATAAGGTAACATGCCAAAATAGTTATGTTTTTAAGGTATCTTTAGTCTAAGACCCAAAAGTTCTTCAGCTGATTTGCCTGCACTTGAAATGGAACTTTTTGGACCAAAGATTATGTTAGCAGCACCACTATATGCAATGTTTTTTAAGAGGAAAAGAAGAATAACTTCTCCAGTTGAAACTGCAGGGGGAATTTTAGGTATGCAGGATGTAATTACCAGAACTGGAATTTGGCCAGGTCACTGTGATTAATTTAACACCCGTATTCTTGTTAAAATTGCCATGGATTTTTTTAATGATCAAAAGTGGTTAGGAGTGGACCCTGGCTTTCTGTTTCACCCACCAGAAGTAAATGCAAAATACCAAGAAAAATAGCTCTGTTATTTGATTTGTATTCCAACAGCTGTTGATGTGGATTTGGCTTATAAGCAATTCAAATAATAAACATATATTTCAACCAGAATTTCATTTTTTAAAAACAAAAGAAATTTTTGTCCTTATGGTGTTGGGGTTTTTTTAATATATATAATGTATTTCTTTATTTCATGGCAACAGGGTTGTGGTAAGCATTATACTATGGAGACATAGCTTCTATGGAAAGTTCATGGTTTTGTAGTTACCATTCCCCAATACTAATATGAAATCTAGTTGCGGTAAACACGTGTATGGTTTGTGTCTCTAAAGAGCAGTATGTTTAACATAAGCTATGATTCTGAGTCCCCTTATTCTGATGCGCTGTAAAATACTCTCCAAATCTCATCATCAATACTACTTTCTTTTTTATGTATTTCTCATTGATAGCATTGGTGAAAATGGACATGATTTAGAGTTTTTCCACAACTGACATCAGTCAAAATGAGTCCCTTCAGAGTAATGCGACAGAAGCAGAGGACCGATGAAAGCTATCGAAATGGAGTTTTCTCCTCCCACAGCAATTGACTTCCACTTTCCCAGGCAGACTGACCCCTGCCAGCATAACTGACACTTGAAATCCCACAGCTAAGTTTTATGGAACCAAAACTCTGACCCACTAAGCAACATTTGAGCTTGAACTGGATACTAAGGATCAGAGCTTTATTTAAGAGATACATCTATTAATCACTGGTACCACATACTTGCTTTTTCCGTGTCTGTTCAGAAGAGGCATCTGTAGAAATGCTCTGAAGCACGTTTTGCAATTTAGAACAGAAAGCAGAACATAGTTTTTTTTCTTCTTAATATTCCAATGAGATTTGGTAGCTTAACCAGAGATGTAGTACAAAAGCATTTATGGTTCATGTTATATTAATACTGTGGCCTGATTATCAAAAACCATTACTCTTGGTTATCTTGCACAGGCTGAACTGAGCTGCTATAAGTCAGACAGACTGCCTGTACACAGTGTGTTCCATGTTTATGATAAGAGTATTTTTAATGTAAAAGGGAATTTCTAAGATTATTTTCTTTTAACAATTGGTTTTATTATAAATATGTGCACTCAGAACTGCTTTTCTGTGTGCAAGGGAAAAGCGTAAAGAAACTAAACACTCAAAATGTCACTAACCTTTCCTGAATCCGTTTTCTAATGGATAGCTTTACTCCTGGTCAGACATAGGGGTCTGAATTTTGAAACAGATGCACTGTTTACTTTACCCTTGGCAGAGACACAATAAGCTTCTTGCTTTTCTTCTCTGTTTTGTTTTGATTTGTTTTCTCTTTTAGTGATGTGCCTCATGGCTCCTTTTTTATTGTAATGATTCTGCATTATATACCACAACATTTCCCTATGGAGTAAAGTCATTGTTTCAAAGTTCTTTGTGGAGATGCATGCATTTAGGACTTTTTCCCAGCAAAGATTACATTTGTTGTAACCTCTAATGCTAATGCTATTGTGGATTGACTTTTTTAATTTAGTGCTCCCTTACTGTGATACTTTTGCAGGGCTTGTTTTTATTTGTAGAAAGAGGGTAAAAGAAAGAAAAAAGAAAGAGCTTCTAATAAAGTATGGGCTTGGTCCCAATACTAATTTTCCTGTCCTGGTTATCTGTTTTTATTACATATGCTAGTCCGATAGGGATATGACAAATGAAATGTACCCTTACTATCCAAAGCACGTGGGAATAGGTTAATTCATATCTTCCAATACAGCTCTGTAATTCTCTTGCAAGCATAAATATAAGAAATACCTATATGGTGCTGTCTCTCTTCTTACGCTGTCCTTACTTGAAGAATTGTCCAAAACCTTTGTCTCAGGCATTTAGTCTTTTCAGCATAAAGTCATTAGAAAAGTATTCCTGACAAATTGTTTGAAATATAGTCTTTTCTGCTATGTCTTCCTCTTCTCTTTAGAGAAACTGTTTTGTTTATATTGCCTTTTATGTTTTAATTAGGTGATCCTAAAAGTATGGGCTGTGTTCTAAACACAAAAAAGCGGTCTGTTAACGGGGCAGGTTTTCTGGAATTTTTCTCTTTTTTTTTGTTATAATTTGCATGAGAAATACCAGACCCCACATAATTGTTGCTTTGCTGTGACAGTGTACTAGTAGCTGTTTCCAGTGTCAAAAATTATAATGTGAAAAGAAGTTTAGTAGCAGCAAGAGGGTGGGGAGGGAAGCCCACTGCCAGCCCATCAAAGTTTCATAGCAAACTCGCCATCATCTGACGGAGTAAAATGCATGCACCAACTGGGCTCCCATCAAAGCTCCACAGAAATAGAGTCGGCAAGTAACTGGAGCCTCCACACTATATGTTGAGCATTATGCCATTTTGTTTGGTGTCTAATGAAGAATTAACATGTTTTATATATGATAGCTGCTAATTGCTTCATTATCCATGCAAATCAGAAAGGCAAACTGTGCCTTATCATAAAATCAGTAACTAGGCCATTTAAAAGCAAGGCTCTGAGAAGCATTATTATGTCCATACTTCTTCTTTGGCTTGTGCATCCTTTTTTATGGCTTTGCATTAAGTTGTAGCATTTTCTCCATGGTCGTTTGTTCCTTTAGATTAGTCTTAGGTTAAAATAAGCTTATCACTGATAAATTCAGGGGGATTTTGTGGCTTCTGGAACTCAGTCAGTCCAGCTGGAGTAGAGATACCATTTCTGTTCGTGATAAGTGAAAGTTGACTGGGAACAAGGGGAGGTGGAAAGAAAGAAACAGAATAATGAAACTCTGCATCTGCTTTTCATCCCAATCCCTTGCAAAGCCTGGGTCAGTCCCAGAACTGCCAGTCATGAGAGGCTGAAGGCAAAAGGGGGTTTCTGGATGTTACAACACCAGCAGCAGGGAGGCTGGCCTCATGAGTGTGGGGCTGGTATCCCTACCTTCATATTGCAGTTGTTGCTGGATGTCTTCTTTCAGTAAGGAGAAGGCCTCAGTACTTTCTGTCCTTCAGACTATCCCATGCCTGAATTCTTCATTAAATGGGGGGTGTGAGGGAGGAAGATCTGGAAACCTTTTCACATTTCTCATCCCTTATCTTGCAACTGGTACCTGGAACTTTTCTTGACAATCTAACTCTGGTGTTTTTCTGCCAATGGGACAGAAGACTGATAAATGTGTCTTGGGCTTAGCAAATAAATCAATAAAAATAGTCAGGCCATCTGCAAAAAGGAAGATGAAACCTAGGAAGAGAGGCAAAGGCATGAGTAAAATCCTGCAATGCAATTTTAATTAGTGTGCCAAATGCAGGTACTGCAGGTGTATGAACTAGGAGACTGGGAAATATTTTACTGTAAACATACTTCCAGGCTAACTAGTAATGCTAATGTCAAGGTAACAAAGAAATTCTGCCTGCGCACTAATTTCTCACTGCAGCTGTTGGGGTGTTAGATTAGAAGTCTGTATACCTTTCCCAAGAATATTAAAGCAGACTGTCTAACCGCCTGTGTTTGTCCTAGTAGCCTCATTCTTGCTGCTAGCAGAGCATGTCCCAACTGTTGTCAATTTATCAATGTAACGTGCACTAGTGGGCACAGTTTGAGCAGCCATTAGGACAGGTGCCTCTATCCATCACAGCCAGTCACTTATTCCACCTTGTCAGGAAAACTAAATGGAGCTTTTGGAGAAATGTAAACAACTCTCTAATGGACAATCAAAGCACCACTTTCTGAAGCAAACAAGAGGAAGGAATCTGACAGACGTTCTTAGATTTTAGTAGCATTTTAAGTGTTAAAAACCTTTTTAATATGTTGCAATTGTAAAATGGGAAAAGGATAAAAACAACACAGTCAAGTACATACACTGAGAAAATTGAGATTATGGGCCATTAACATACTGTGTAAAACGAATACCTCATAGTTTAGAGAAATATGTTTTAGTTAAATTCTGGTAGGCTTCCAACTTGAAAACAGTGGCAAAATAGGGCATACCTGCCTGAGAGGGACTTTTCTCACAAGCTTTTCATCTTGATAAAAATACATCCTCTCCAGCACACAATTAGGCAATTTCATTTACCAAAGAGCAACTTTGAACTCCAGCAGGTTTAAAAGGTACCGTAAAGTAATGATGTTGATACACATTGTATATACAACTTGCATAACAGTGAGAAATGATTCTCCTATGTAATCCCAAGGCCTTAGCAAATGTATATGTGCTATCCTAGCAACACTGGTTATAGAGGTAAAGGTGTGACATGGGGTGACCTAAGTGAGTGCCCAGGCCTCACAAACAATGTGGTATGGAGCCAGTGACAGGAGTAGACTGGCTGTGCTACGACAGCTGCATCATTTGCTCATGTCACTTTTGCTATTAATTGGAGGTGATCATGTTTATTTTCTATAGAGAACTGATGATGAAATTAAGCATCCTCTGTGAAGTGTCTCTGCCTTTGTTGCCACAGTGCCTTCCCCATTGCAGGGAGAGGCAGCAGCCTGCGAGGAGCAGGGAGATTACATCAATCTTGTACCACGCTTGTGCTTCACGGGCTTTTTGCAAACCTAGTAATTAACTTCTGTCAAGCTCCATAAAAACATTAACAGGGTCCTGCTGTCCTCTGTGTTTAAAGCAACATTATTACTTTTTAAATACAAGGCACCCAGTTCCTTCAACAGAGAAAGATCTTGCCCCCATGGTTTCAGACACAAAGTTACTGCAAGCACTGAAGCAGGAGCCCTGCTCAGGGTTTTTAGTGTATAGTTTATGGATTTAATTTCTTTTTGGAAATAAAAGATAACTTCCAAAGAGATGACATGAGTACAGAGCTTGTGTAATCTCCTTTTGCAGTGATTTTTTCTTTGATTGATGTGCCATTAATACTTTAATTGGTAACAGGTGCAGCTGATTGTTGGTTCCTAAGCTGAAAAATCTGAAATTGAACATAAGGCTCTGATAAATTAATAAACTCCTCTTCTCCAAACAGTTGTTGCTGTGAAGGAACTAACTTTCCATGAAGCACTGCTCCATCAAGCACACTGAATACTTTATGTTAAAAAGCAAAATGTTACTTAATGATAAATTAAAATTACACTAACAGGCAAAGATAAAACATAATAATGACACCCCCTTAAGGAAAAGAAATTGCTGGAAAGCACTGAGAAAGATATCTTGTGAAATGTGTAGTTTCTGTTGGCACATCAGGGTGGCCATTTGGATTCCCTATAACATTATTAAAGGCATCTCCATCCATGAAATAAAAATAAGTATGGGGATGGAGTGGGAGGAGAAGAGGTTGTGTAACGGATATGACATGAAAAGTTTTTCTTCTCTTGCTGCTACCATCCCAAGATGTGAATTAGACCTCAGTGGCAACTGTAAAAGCAATGAACATGAATCTTTAAAGTACAGCGGGTAAAATTTACTCTTGGAAGACAAGCAGATGGCTTGTACACCTATGAAGCACACAGGTTCTCTTTTGGAGACACAGAAGTATCGTGTAATTTTCAGCAGCCCTTACCCATGAGTGTCCGTTACTCCTTTTCCCTCATCCCTTCCAGCCCCACAGCCTCCAAATGCTAGGTTTTGTTGAATGGTTAGTCTTCCCTTCTGTGTGTTGCCTCAGAGAGACTGAGGGATATTATTGTAGATGAAATAACGTACAGTGCTCCTTTGTTAGGTGGATGCCAAAATCCTGGACATGCAGCTGTTCCTGGCAGACCAGTGACTCGCAGCCCTGCCACAGCTGAGAGAATGAAATAAGATTTCATTTGATGAAAAATTCTTTCCTCACTGCTAAGATACTGATCATCTCACTGTGCTCAGAACCTATATTGCAAACTATTGTTTCTTTATCTAGTTCCATATGTATTATACATTAATGAAAATTTGTGGTAAAAATGGATAAGTTTCTTAATACCTCTGAGGTCCAGGCTGCAATGGGTGCCAGTGAAATCATTGATGATTTGGCAAGTGATTTCATTGAGAGCAAAACCAAATGGATTTTTGATGTCTCATGCCATATTGTGTGGTCTCCGGGTTTTTATTGTGGATTTTGCAGACCACAGTAAAAATTGAACAAAGGTGTACATTTACAACTTACTGTGCATAAAAGAAGAGAAGGAAACAAGAGAAGTGATCACCACTAATAAAAAACCCGAGCATAAATATGTGGTGACACCTTTTTAAAGGGTTTTCACGGACCATGTTGAAAACGTTATGCTTGCTAGCAGAGCAGAGTAATGGAGGTACACTCTACAGATGGAGCTTCTAATCAGATTAGCAATAGAGCAGTTTGAAAAGTGCTTTGGAATAAAAGGCATTATATAAATGCAAGCCATTATCACTATGGGGTATATTTTTCTCCTGATGTGTGTGCATAATTCCCTCTAGAGTTAATGGGAGATGCATGCATGCATTGAAGGGAGACTATACCTGGCAGTGTGCTGCTTTTCCGCTAAAATAACTAGGAAGATAAAATTTGTTAGAGGGCAGAAAATGGTAGATGAGCTGAATAAGGTATTCATTGAATACCAGTCAAACTGGTCTACTGAAAACTTTGCCACTGCAGTTCAAAAGCTGTACATTGTATCACAAAGACATAATGGGATGATGGCAGTTAAAGTGATTCAACTGGTAGAAGAAATTATGTGAAGTTGGCATATGTGCTGTCCACTTGTAACTCAGGGCCATATTAGCAATTGTTTGATTTGCTGAATTTTTAGAATATCCCCAATTAAGTGTGTCAGGAATACACTTTTTGTAGTAAATATTCTTTTGAAAGATAAAGTAAACATTATCCAAATGAAAAGTGGGATATCCTACCCAATTCTCAATTTTTCCTTCTAGTATTTACACAAAATTCAGGCAACAGATAACTGTAATCTTTCAGTTTTTATATGTATATTGGGGTCTTGCATTAGTTAAATGGTCTCGAGTTGTTACTCAGCTAGTCAGTAAATAAGATTATCTAAGCCATATTGCAAAGCTAAAAACCTGACACAACCCAGCCCTTAGCAGAAAATACTTTGAGGGAAACTTATGACATCTACTTAGATGACAAATACTCACTTCATTTATAATTGTTTTTACATGCCTGGAAGCAACTACATGCTCAATTCCCTCCCATTGTCATTCTTTTAGTGCAAATCTGTCCTCATGTATTTGAGTCAGGCTCTTTCTCAAATGGCAAAGCTACCAGCTCTGCCTCTACCTTCTCACCCCAGCAGCCATCTCCCTGCCTTCAGCGACACGAAATCCTTCTCTAAGTCAGCACCTATGGCCATTACAAGGCCTACAACAGCTGCAATAATACCTCAGTGAGCCATTTTAACCTTTCAGAATAGCTGCACAACTGCCATTTGCTTATACACCACACTAACTCTAGGTAGAACATATTATTTCTATAAACCCTATTAGTAAAATGACCAAATTATATGGAAACCAAAAAGTACATTGTCAAGAATGTTGGACAGATGTAATGTCAGAGGATGGGGGAGGCTGAGAAAAAAACGAACAGCTATAAGGTAAAAATACAGAGTACAATGGCATTTGAAGTAACACACATTTATTTTTATTCATTAAGTGGTTTTCTGGCTAACTCATTAGAAACCTCACTTCATCTACTATCCATTTTTGTCAATGTAAAACTTTAAAAAAGAGTGATCTGTACAGATCCCCCAACATGTGTTTACCATATACCACGCATGATTGCAACCACTTACAACAAGGTAAATGGGGGAAACTATTCCACTGGAGTCAGTGAAGTCACACTAGGCTAAATATGGTCGTTTCAAAAAATCTGAATCAGATCCATTGTTTACAGAATAACTTCTTAGTATCTGTATGTTAAGGTTTTGTCAGGTGTTTCATTATAAATCCTCATTTTGGAAAGTTTAAAACTCCAGGGTAGCATTGTTTTAAATTACAGGAGCATAGATTTTACATAACTATAATGCTATTTTTTTTTTAATCCTATACCTAAAAAATATCTTTATTCATTCAAATGATGTTTGGCATGCAAGCAAGCCATAATGAAAAACAATTGTTATTTTGGGGGGGGTGGGGGATGGGGGAATAAATATATATTTTAATACAGAACAGTTATTTCATTTTTTTAACTGTTTACATATGCTTGGCAAACTGAACAGTCAGCAGGCTTACAAAAGCTACCTTAGTAGGGAGCATGCCCAGTACCTGACTATAGTCTAAAACCTAAGCAATAGTATGAATAATCATAAGGCAAGCTGGTTCCCTCCTCTCTGAATTTTAGCCCATGAAAAACCAATCTGCTCCTATCAGAAGCCATGCAGAAGCATTTCCAGTTGAGACTGACTTTGCAGAAGTCGTCTTGGCTCAGCCGCTTGGAGGCTCCATTTTGAGTCACCCACCAGAGCTGCCACCTGCAGACCACCACGGCCCCTTCCCATCTTGGCTGCAAAAATGTGCAAGATGCATGTTCAGCTCGGGCAAATCTAAGCACTACATGGTAGACTGCTCTCTCGGGGAAGATAACTTTTGGCTACCAGCTGTCAAACCCCAAATTGCTCCCAGACAGGTTTGGTTTGGAGATTAATATTTAGGTGCCAGATAGTTATGTTTAAATTTTTAGGACTCTCTTTCATGGCCATTGGACTTCAGAGGTAGCTTTGTCATGATTTTGTTTGGTTTTGCTATTCTTGACCATTTAACATTCCTTTAATGTTCACTTGGTGACTGCTTCACTCAAATACCTGTGATAGTAAGCTGTTCATCATGAATTTTTGTCTGATCTACTGAAATTCAAATTCTGGTTTAAAAATACCATGAACAGACGTAAGCATCTGCGATACTTTTTACTGGTTTTGTATGTAAAAGCATAGGTTTGTACATGGGTAGTATCTTTCCAAGCCTCAGGATCCCAGACGTGTACCCTGTATCCTTACATTGCATGCATTTCAACATGCCAAAAACATCAAAAGAAAAGCTGGCACATAAACTTTCAAGGGGAACTGTGCCCATTTTGCAACTTTCCCTGTTAAGTTAATCCTAACCAAATTGTTCTTCACCACGGGCAGTTCTTGCATTGTGTTGGTTAAGAAACTGTTTTCCTAGAAAGTTGTGCATGAAGGTCTACGTGGTGCAGTGCAATAACCACGGGCTCAGTTTGCTTTGTAATGTTATTGCATGATTAAATTAGTTTAAATACAAAACGTTCAAATCAGTTGTCGACTTCAGGGAGCTGACAGACACAAGTACATTTTCTGAGTAACTATTTGTTACACAGTAATGGTTAACTTTAGAAATAAAACTTTCAGACCCAAACTGAGCCCTGTTAGCAATACAGATTTTGTCTAACATACATAATGAAACCAGCAAATTAGGTCCCATGGCCATAAACCTCACAGAGGGAAAGCAAACAGAGCATGAATCAAAAAGCTTTAGAAGGCAGTAAACTATTGGTAACTTATAAATTAAGGCCAAAAAATCAAACTATCAAACAACTTTGGCTGTTAAAATCTGTGTGCATTTAGAAGAAAAAGCTGAATTCAAAGCAAAATATGGAAGTGTAAGACTCCTAATTTAAAATAAAAGTTCTAGCTCAATATAAATTGTGACAGAAACACAGCCATCAAAAGTTAGATGAAATCTTGGTTTAACTCTTTCCCACTTTATCCTTCCTTCACTTGTGCAATTCATCAGGGCAGTACAGCTCGTACAGCATTGACACCTCCCATGCTCTGTTTGGCCCTCTGCAATTTGAAGCATAATGTCAGCCTTCACTTTTCATTTCTTGACCCTACCTGGCTTATACCTTAGCCTGCAGGCATAGGAAAAAAAAAAAAAAAAAAAAAAAAAAAAAAAGTGCAGGTTTTTTTATTTTGCCTTTTGTTAAAAAGAAATAATTCAAATCTTTAAAAGTCTGTGTTTTAAAATCCCCCAAATACCAGTAACTGACCTGATCATATAAGTATAAGCTTTAAACACACATATTGACCTAATTAAGTTAAAACCTATTTAGGGAGTTTTAAAATATATTTTATTACATTACAGTCTATAAGAACCTCATCGTATCCATTCACATTTAGTTTGTTAAATGCATGTTTATGCATTTTTAAGCATCCGTTGTATGACTTCTTTGCAATAAATGTGACTATATCATTGACAGATTTGGCTTGTGGAATTTCTGATCTAACAGATCACTAGAGCTGAGTATTCAGCATGCTTAATAAACTGTATTCCATGGATTTAAATCACCATGAAACAATGCAGTAAAGAATAACAAGAGGTAAAATAATTAAAAATGTACATATGTCACTGAGCTTATATTTCAGCTTTGAGTTATGGAGTGCTTTCAAAAAGCAACTACCAAAAGTATCCAAGTCCACTTAATAGACTGAGCTCCTGCAAACGCTTTTTATTTATAGGTGTACAAAACAAACTGCACAGTCAGTTCATTACAGTTCGGGTGGGAGAGAGAGAAGGAACCCTGCCTTTTCAACCTTAAAACAACCAAAAGTATTTTGGTTTTATCAATTTGTAAAAAAATACTTGCTCTTAGGCTGAAGTCTTACATGCCAAGTTTCAGCTTGGATCTCATTTTTACAGCTGAATTATAAAGCCCCTGAAAACAGGGGTTTCAAGTGAGAATGCTGACACAGCCTTAAATACAGTGGCAAGAAAGGAAAGGAGTGCTGTAATGCATATAACTTGTTTTTTCTCATTATTGCTTTAAAAGAAGAGCTTGTTACCTACCCTTAGGCATCAGACAATGTTTAAAGTATGTCTCATCGTACAGTCTTACTACCAGGTGTGTAGAAAAGACCTCATACAGACCCTCTTCTGAAATGAAACCGGTAACTCACTCAGGTAGAGGACACTGAATTATTTCCTGATTTTTAATGGGATTTTTTAATCTGAGACATACAGGCTCACGTGATTTGGAGGAAATAGAAAGGCACATAGCTTATGTCTTAGCTGTTCTTTAAATCTTATTTTAGGCTACGGTCTGCCAGTAAAACTGAAAAAAAAGCAGTAATGATGAGCTGCTTGTGCAGATTTAAAGTACAATGCAAATTACTAGGAGAAGATGATGTGTAAGAATCTATATTGTTTTTGGCTATATTTATATCCTGACTTTTTAAGGAGGCTTATTAAGTGGTTTGCAGTGAAAAAAAGCTTGCAACATGTGTTGCTGTAAGTGCGAGACTTTCCGCATTCTTTCATTGAGGAAAATATCTGATAAAGAATATTTTTTGAGTGAGCTGAATAAAGTACCAGCAGTTATGAAAATGCTTAAAGACTTTTTCAGAACTTTGCCAGAAGTTAACCAGTGAGGCAAACCAGTTTCAGTGAACAGAGAGGCCATGGGGTGGTTACCTTCTTGTTGAACAAATCAATTAAATATACACTATACTGAGCCTTTACAATGCATAATGTTGTTTTTGTGTTGAAGCAGCATTACATAACTGGAGAAATCCCTGGGAGGGTGCGGAGGCCAATTTAAGTTGTGAGTTTTTTATAGCATCGGCAGCTACACTCAAGAACAATTCAGAAAATGTGAGATGTTAAAGGGAAGGGAGGGACAGGGCTCCACTGTTTTCAGTGCTGCTCAGGCTTGGGTTTGATTTCCACCTTAAAATCTTTACCTGGCCGTGATCTGTTGTTCCATTACTGGAGGGCAAAAATGGGAGGAATTGTCTGGGCTAAATTGCAATTAGGCAGCCCTGAGAGAGGCTGGCACCAGTTAACTTGGGATATTGGAGTGAAAAGGCCCGTAATCAGCCTTCGGTCATGTAGAACAATGCATAAAATTAAATTGACATTAATGAATAATTGTGTAATGAAAATGGAAGAGGAGAGTTAATTGCATGTTACAGTGAGTGTAATGCCTAGATAACCTTGCATTTAATGCTATTCTTAGCCCGGCTGCCAAGACTTCTACAGAGCCTCTCTCTGCAGGAAGTCATTAAAGCTGTGAGTAGATAATGCAGGCTCAGTGAAACCTAAGTGGCAACAATATAACAAGAGTTTCTTTCAGACCTTAGTGTTTTCAGGAAAAAAAAAAAGGGCATGTTGAGGTAATTTGTACACATCGGAATGAAAACAGGAAACTCAGAGCAATCTATTTGTAGTTTGTCCAGTTCCACAGAATTTTCAACTATTGTTGAAACCAAAGTCAATTCATATAATCAAAGACAAGACTAACCATCAGTGCTTGCAACACAGTAAGCATCCAGCTGTCTACAGCTAAAACTTTGTTTTGTTAATCACCTAGTAGAGCAAAGGATACAAAACACTTGACCTTAGACATAAGATGGCAGTGGGAGACATCTTCAGCACTATCCTGTTGACACAGCTGGTTTGTGCTGATAAATAAGACTCCAGAAAAGTAGAATTAAAAAAACTTGGTCCATTTTCTGTGGTTTTGAAGGTCACAAAGAATGACTGTTTGCATGTGCCTGGATATTTCCCAAAACATTTAAACCAGTATTCTCCATAAAACAAACTTTCTTCCCCATGCTTCTCTTTGTAGGATTTTTTAAATCAGATTTCAGAATAAGGGGTGTGTGTGTTTGTTTGTTTGTTGGTTGGTTGGTTGGTTTGGCTTTAACCTTTTGAATGTCCCGGGAGAGTTTACTCTGACAGAGATACTTGTTTTTGCCTTAGGGACATTGGTTGCCATCATGATGTTTTATTGATTACAGTGGGATTGCCCTTCAACAATATGACCCTGCTTATAACGTAGACTTGGCAGCTAAAAGGACTAGAAGAAAGCCTGCCTCATGAAAACTAACAAACCTCAAAACAAACAATCAAAAATCCTTAAAAGTAAACATTTTCAATGTATATAATTTTGTAGTTGCTTAAATGATATATTTACATTTCCATTATTAAAAATGAAATAAATTTCTTAAAGTCAATGGTGACATTACCTCTGCATTATGATTCTTTTTATAAAGACAAGTGTGAGTACTGAGTTCAGCAAAAGACAGGTTTTTGTTTGGAAAAATTATTATATTTAGAAGGCTGTTCTCTGCTTGTGAACACTGCACAAACTCATCTACTTGGGCTATGTGTATTCTGTAGATAGCTTTTGTGTTACACAGTGATATAAAGAGAAACATCCTGATACATTTTGAGTCTTGACTGAGACTTGACTAACTCATCATTTAGATTAAATACTTGAGCATTTGAATTCAATCTCCACAGACAGGCTATTGACCTGCAGTCATCTTATACACTAAAATGCCTCCAAGGAAAACAAGGAGCAGAATATTTGCTTGGATGATCTTGCCTCTTGGGAAAGCTAAAAACTTGCCATCTTAATTTCTGCAGTCCTGTCCTTAGATTCTCTGTAAAAGGTATGGGGAGTTCATGTTAGTATTAAGGGCGGTATAAACCCATCATTGGCTGGGATCTGACTCCATGGATGTGAACATGAGACTTGACAGAAACTGTAGGGAGGAATTTCATGGCCTGTGGCTACATCTGGACCATGACTGTAGACAACCTCTTAAAATAATCCCAACCTGAATTCACCAGTGGTGTCATAGTATTTACCTCTTCCACTCAATTAGTTGACAATATTTCTCACAAGTTTGTGGCTAAGAGGCAGGATGAACCACAAAGGCTTTTGTAAATTACAAACTGTTAATAAATATTAGGTGGCAATGAGGATTGTCTGTGAGAATAAAAGGCAGCAATACATTTGCAAATGAAATGTTTTTTCCTATGTGTAACTGATCTGTGGACCTCCCTGTAAGGCAGTAACATAGATGAAGACTATAAAAGGTTTCATAAAAGGATTTAGACGTGAATACAGGGCAGTGAGAACATGCACAATTAAAACCAATAACATTACTAGAAGTTAAGAGAAACTTCCTCTTTTTGAAGGCCCTTCCGCTGCTGCCTGCTCTTGGGCTTTTTGAAGCTTCCTCTGGTTGGCTGGTACTGACCAGTACCCGAGGGGGCTCCTGGGCTAGCTGGAGCGCTACTTTTTCAGCCATTACCATCCCTTTGTGCCTGTTGTGAATTGGCTCCTTCCCATAATACACCTCAGAAATACAAATCTATTACTGCCTAGTGTGGCCATCACTATATGAAAATGTCCATCACTGGGGCAGATCAGATAATTTAAACTGTGACATGTTTTCTCAGCCATTTTATTGCAACAGTTGAATTTTCACCTGACTTGTAAGGCTGAGGAGCCCTTCAGTAGCCTTCTTCCCTGTCCCACGTAGCCAGTACATCTGGCAGATACTCTCTTCTCTCTCTGGTTAGAAGCCCTTCTTGTTCAAATCTTAGTGGAACTTCTCCTATTTTTGTGCAGTTACAATTATGTTTCCAGCAGGCCCAGGCAAAGTGATAGTAACTTGGGTTAAAACAAAAATTTTGATTATTTTCTGCTAAGCTGTTGTGCATGACAGCAAAGATACTTTGTCCAGTGTGCTAAATAGTTTGTGCGTTTATGATCCGTACATTTCTTTCTAGTTACTGTGCTGTGTTCTGAATGTTATGGAAGTTGGCTTCACATAAAATGTAGCCAAAGTTTCTGAATGTAAGTGTCTAAATGTAGTCATGGATATAAGTAATCTGTTTATAATGAGAACAACTTTGAAAGCAATCCACTTACTGTTTCATGATTTCAGTGGACGCTTCAGATTTTCTGGATATGCTCTGAGTCATGCAATGCCCTGTTGAGTGCATTTGCTATATAATACAATACAGGGATGCTTGCTATTAAGAATATCAATGTAGCATGGACGATATGGTTGATGATATTCACATACTACACAGGGGCCTGTGAGTAACAGGGACAAATGCCACTGGTAAATCAAAGCTTGTGTGAGTACTTATAATTGCAAAAGAATGAGTGTAAATTGTTGCCTTAGTGTGGATGTTAATGCTTTCACAAGAGAGCGTGAACAGGGATAGAAGCAGACTGGTCTAAATGGGAGCCATGCAGCCCTGTGACTGCAGTTGCATCAGGTAATATGGGCCCACATACCACCCTAAACCACACTCGGGGAGAGCAAAAGACTTCTCTGCTTTCCTTGCTCCCACGGATGCTAGAGCATCCATGCTCTGAGAGTGAAGCAATTAGGAACTCAGTTCAGCTGAATCCCATATTATACTTCAGCTGGGAATCAATTCCAAACTACCCCTGGTACTGGATTGACATTTGATTTTTAACAACATATCTTCTTTTGGTTTCTGCTTGTACTTTACCTGCTGCTTAGTGTGATGCATTATATAAATGGCTTTTTTGTTAATTGCTCTGAGACATTTTTGCAACATGTGTCCCAGGCTCTGTTCTTCATTCATCTTTCCCATGGAATGAACAAGCTAGAACTGTATTCATTTCCTTCCTTAAGCTGCCTAGCATGTGTTTTAAGCTGTTCAAACAACTGAACACATAATTGTCACATCAGATTCTTTGAGACTGAAGGAGAGTGGAGAAACAGCTAAACTTCAGCCTTCTGCTACTCTTCCCCTTCCATGGTAACTGCTGTAAGGAAAATGGAACAATGAAGTCACTTTTAAGTCATTACCCTTTTTATCTCTTTAGGGGAGCATTAATTTTTTATTTTCATTTTCTGCATTCTTCTCTCCTAGATTCAAGGATTTTCTATAGTTCAGTGAGGTGGAGTTCTTTGCCTTAAAATATGTGGATGTGAGTCCATTTTTACTGTTTGTTTTGTGCTAGTACCAGTACATTAGCCTCTGTGGATTTTGTTAATCCAGATTTACTTGTGTGAGAGTTGACTGTGACCCAGAATGTGCCTCATGCAGTGCATTTTAAGGAATGGGAATGTGTTTTCATGAATTCTAGCTGAAGCTGAAATAGATGTTGAAGCTATAAAGGCAATATGTGAATCCTCTAATAAAGCCCATAATTACATTGACTAGAATTCAGTGAAATAACTGAACAATATTCAGCAGGAATCTAACATTTGGCAACTTGCTGGGTGACATAAATCAGTATATTTAGCAGATGTTTTCAGCTTATTGTCTTCTTTGTATTTTGTATTTGTATTATGGAATTGATCTGACGACTCACAGGGTTTTGCTGAATTGCTCAAAATTATGAGTTGTAATGGTTTCTTCCTAATTCACACATTATTCTGAACAGATTACTTTCCTGTTTCCTCTTGTGTTCAAGGCCTGTGGACTTTGCTGAAGGTCAAAACAAAGGAAAAGAACAGTCAAATGCAATTTGAGGAGTTGTATTAGAATAGGTTATAAAACAGGGTATATGGGGCAACAGTGCTCTGAAGCACTGGAAAAGAGTCTAAGAGCATGGCAGGGTTTTCCTTTTGACACATTGCTATCAGGAGTGTGAGCTTTGCTGAAGAAGACTGACTTCTTCAATCCTGGCCTCATTAAAATTAAGAAAATGAGGAGAAATTCACTTCCTTACATAGCTCTGTTTGACAAGCTATGTAAAGAGGGTAAGGATCATTTGATCATAGTCTGTAAGCATCTGCCATTGACAAAGGAATTTTGGGGAGAAGCTCTATAAGACAAGCAAGACAAAGTATGGCATTCAAGAAAGTTTAGATTTTAAGTAGTTAGGGTAAGGACCTTTGCAACAGGTTAACAACAGGCCGCCTGTCACTAGAAAACATTCATTAATTGTAGAGGTTATTCTAAAAGTTATGTGATAATTTTGGTAAAGGAGGTCTCAAAAGATGACCACTGACAGCACTAGTAACACGATTTGAAATTCAAACAGCTGTGGATGTATAGTCTCTGCAGATTAAGAAGTGTCTTTATCCCAGTTCTGCCACTGATTCCTCTGGAAAAAATGAACAGGTTCCTCATGAAAGGAATTTTATATATACTTATAAGTAATATTTGCTATTCTAGCAAGTCATACTGTACCTAGACACAGGCAGTAGTTTTTATTACATGTTCTCTATTCTGGTTGGATAATCCTTTCTATTTTGCATGGACATACATTCGGTGAAAAATATTTAAAAAGTAACTTTTGTCTGATGCCTAAAGAAAACTAAAGGAAAAGTATTGTTGTGCTGATATTTTATTACAGTATTTATCTAACATCATAGAATTGCAAGGAAATACAGCTTTTGTTTCAGTTTTTCATAGCTTTTACGCAAATATGTTGATTTCCCAGAACTGCCTAATCGATTAAATTAAGTTTTCTGATCTTACTCATTTTTAATAGCTCTATTATTCAGTATATCAAAAAATCAAGAGGATGATAAGATAATAATTTTCTCTTGAAACCATGCAAGTTTCTGAATTAATTTAAAAGATACTCAATCAAGACACACATTGGTATGATTGAAGGGCTAAAGCTGAATCTTTATTATCTGAGCTCGCTAAACCCAGTTCAGTGGGACAAATGAATTACAGCTATAACTGGAACCAAAAGCGTCAACAACTCACACATAAGAGATTGGTGTCTCTGAACCTAAACACTGAAACTAAACCTTCCTACACCGAAATCAAAATTCTAGCTAGATTAATAAATGATACAAGTAAATAAAGAGGTCATATAGCTGAACAATTGATTAGGTTAAAGAAATGCAAGCCCTTTCATTAGGATAATTTTTTTTAGCTATGTGAAAGTTAATAAAATACAATGACACTTTCTTTTTCTATAGAAATCTGTATATGCTTTAATTAGTTTTTAAATACTTTGCATGACTTTGACATGGTATTTAAATTACCTCACTACAAAAAAAAAAAGTTAAGTATAGTATGTCATGATAGTAATCTCCTTTGAGACCAGATATTTTTTCATTTCACCTTGTTAAAGCAAAACTTTGATATGTTTTCTTATAGCTTATCAGACTAAGGACTATGTTATACATTGAACAGGGATAGTTATCTTTTAGGCTCTAAGTGCATTATAATGTATTTTTTATTTAATAATGAGAAAGGTTGGCTTTTCTGCTGTTGTGCAGTTCCTACAACCTTCATCAATGATTACTAGAAATTTTAATTGCAATGTTACAGGCAGCTGGAGATTGTTATTATCTCCTGAATCTCTAGCAATTATGTAGGGTGCCACAGTGGTGTTAATTTAAGAAGAATTCTTGTCATTATATGCCTGGCTTGGTCCAAAAAAGTGATGAGAGTGGTAGTGTTTCATACTGAGAAAATGCATGTGACTGGGTCGAGTGGACATACGCCGTCTCAGGTTTAACCACTATACTGATACTCTTCTTGCCTTGTTGAAATTGCTTGCATATCTGAACACACCCTAAGCCTGGACAAATCTGTGTGTCTATGTTTATGGGGTTCTTCTCAGATTTCCCTTTTCTGTGATGAAATGCTGATAAGGTACTTCGGACTCAATATCAGTCTGCTCCTCACTGCTATGGGTAGGGTGGTACCTACCCCTGGAGGTTTGGAAGTTTCTTTCACATTGGTTAGATCAACTGAAGTGAACACAGCTTATATGTTTAAATTGGAAAATGTGGTCAAATTTATGTAAAGTACTAGAACCAACAGAGGAAGGATTTTTTATTTATTCAACATTTTGCTCTATCTACTATTGGTAACTTGACTGGTTACTACTAATTGGTAGCTGTTTTCGCCTGGAAAGTGATTCAGGACAACAAAAGCAAGTGCCACAGAGAGGAAGTCTCTGATATTTGGTCATGTGTCATTGTACAATCGCTCAGATTCTGACTCCACTTTCCCACCAACTCTGAACATTATCAACCACACCTGAAGATAGCCCAGCTCCTATTTTAGTGCCACCTTTTATACTATTGTCACTTCTTTTTATATCTGTTTCTGTAACACATACATCTTAAATCACAGGTCAAAAGATTCTCTATTTAGGTAGTTAAAAAGACAAATACTTAGTGGAATTTTCAAAATCACTGAAGTTAACTGCTTAAATCTCATTGATTGAAATGGAAGTCAGGATTACAACTTCCTTAGATACTTAGGAAAGTCATATCTAACACAACTTGACATATTTGAAAGTCTGTTCTTCAGGGCTTGTGTTTTCTGGAGACCCAGAATCAAAGATAATATTACTCAATTTGCAACATTTTTCCTCCAAACAAACTTACTGAATCCTACTTTTATATCATCCTAATATTAATATTCCACACACCATCACCTTCATTTCTTCCCTGCAAATTGCCTGCAAGTAGGTTACTTCAGCTTATGCCCCAGGAGCAACAGGCCTGAGATCTACCAGACAGAAGTGTGTCTGAGAGTTAAGAATGCCTTGCAGAGAAAGAAATGCCCTCTCAGTATGCCTCCATGTAAACTAGGATGCTTTGTCCTTAATCTGAGTCAATGTGTGGAGTTGGATTAAAAAGGTTTTAAGTATCTAGCACCTCCAAATGTTTAGAGATTTGTCATTTTAGACCAATAGTTTAATTACCTATGTTCTTCTATCCTTCCTACCTGTGAAACTGGGGAAAATGAGATAAATCAAAAGAAACTTCATCCAACCCAAACATATTAGTAGTGTTTTCTTTCTCAAATGAACGAAAAATAAGTTCAAATGGCCATACCCTGGTTTTTCAACTTGTTCATATTCCTTTTATAACATTTTATTACTCTGAAGGGAATTAAACAATTACCAGTTTACAAAATCATTACTTTTTATTTTGTTACTGCATTTCTTGTGCACTGTCTCTTGCAAGCAAATTAAACACATCTTTAGCTGGCAGTTGGCAGGATGACATAGGGATAGCAAGAGTGTAATGAGAAAGGATCTGCTGATTCAACTAGGTGGGGAAAGCTAGGAGTGCACCATAAAACACATAATATCTCATAACACTATCTCATTTAAAGAGTAGTGTATCAGTTTAAGGCTATAACACACTGGTACACTACTTAAAAAAAACAAACAAGCAAACAAAAAAAAAACCAACACAAAAACAACCCAACAAAAAAATGCACTCCAAAAGACATCTTACATAATTCTGGAAGACTCTTAATGGTGTGAACTGCTGTAATCCAAACTACAGACAGAGAAATTCCTCTACTGATTAAAACCTTTGTTTACAAATATTCTTGTGATCTGTAGTCTTAAAAGAGGGCATATAAAGTAGAACATCCCAGCCCTACTCTTTGGAAATACCAGCTGTGAAGTGAAAATGTTTCCTCTTAGCCAGTGCTGAAAAGAGGATGCACTTTGTCTTAGGATGACTCCAGGATAGACTTATGTCTTTTCTCATTCTCCACTTAAAAGTCCTTTTCATGTCCTATGGCTCATCTCCACGTTTGCACATTCCTTTCAGAGCCAGCATGTAACTTCACCCTGACACAAACTGCAGCCTTTATGTCTCTCCGTGTTCAGAACCATCTTGAGAGTAACCTTGTCCCAGATGAGTCTCTGGCCAGGAAGACTGTCCACAAAACAGGCAGTGGAAAGCTGGACTTGAGCTACCCAGCTGCCTAAAGGAGAGGAGCATATAAACCACATTTGCATCAGCTTCATGCACTGTCCGCACTTCACTTGTCACCTGGAAACCTAGATCTAGCCAATTAGAGAATGGAGGTTAACAAATTATCAGAGAGAAAATTCCCCAAGAGGAAGTAACATCAGAAAGTTTAAAGCTGTCCTCTCTCTCATTAAGTACCTTTTACCTGATCTTAGCTGAGAACATCAATAGAGTGCTTATGAGGAACACTGGCACAATCATCTATTACTTACACAGGGTGTATCTGTTTCCTGTCATATTTGTAGCTCATAAATACTTAACTCTATTGATGTACCCCTCAGAATATAGCTCAGGATTAATACAAGGACTATACAGCTACCGTGGTGCCCAGTGGAATCTATAACAACTTCATGTTAAGGAACGTGTATACCTCGTTGTCTTCATATAAATGATGACAAATGCTTTCTGCTTTTTTCCCCCCTCTCCCGACTGTGCTTTAGCTCTGTCAGTATTGAAATGTTTGCTCTGCATAGAGATTATTATTCCAGTTTGGAATTTTTATGAGACCTGGGCCCAGGCCTGACCTTCCTTACATGAATTCTGGCACTGCCTCACCATGAACGCTTCCTAATTGCTGATTACAGCTTATCATTACAAGAAGACACTTATAACCAGGGAATTGAACCAGTATGTCTGAATCTGTTCTGGGTCAGATCCAGCTGTGATTGAAACTGTTTTAGTTGAGCTCTGATTCCAAGCCAGTAACAGTTTATTGTTCAGTTCATAGACCCTCATCACAGACCTTCAACAAGGGGAAGTGTTAACCTCCATCTCCTCCCCCTCCATAACTGTCATTTTTAGCCCTGGGCTTGTAGTGGATTTTCGTTTAACACCTTAAATTTAGTACAGGGGACCATAATGATGGTGGAAAAAAAAAGTGATGCCAAGAATATAGGAGGAGCCAGCACTAGCCAGAGGAGTGGGAATGATGAAAGGTAAGCTCATTAGCAGGTAAAGCCTCCTTTCTCTCCCTTGTAAAAACCCAAACCCATTACCTGCACACATGTATATCTTCCTGCCACTAAGTATAGTAGTAGCATTGCTGGAGGAGACTAAGGCTGGTGAACAACAGTGTTTTCCTCCATGAGAAACAGGAGCTACAGGAAGCAGTTTACTTGGATCTCACCTTAGCAGGTAGTTCCCAAAGGGCAGGTGGATCCAGGGAAGAAAATTTGTGACCATCTGCTGGTGCGTGGTGTGGCAAGGGAGGGGGGGAGGACAGACACAGGGCAGGGTGGTGGTTTTCAAAGGACTCTTAAAGTCAAGCTGTCCTCTTATTGCACAGAACCTGCCAGGGGTTGTCACTTTTCAGCTGAACTGGTGTTCTGAGCTGGAAAGGTCTTTGGTTTGCTTCAGTTCCAGTTTGGGATCTGGGATCAACAAAATTTTCAGAATAATATCTGAAGTTTAGTTCCAGCTTTGGGAAACATCATGAACCAGTTCATGCTTCAGGTTTAGTCCGACTTTTTCTCAGAAGAATGAGAAATATTACTTTGTTATTCAATTACTGACATTGATTTTAAACAAGAAACTGCAAAAATATGTCAGATGTGCTCTATTCTTTCAATAAGTTTTTGTTTATAGTTAATATAGTTAACCATCACGAATGATTTAATCATAGTGGAAGCCCCTGACTTTGGCCTCAGTGCTCTGAGGGGGCATTCACACTGTTCTTGGTACAAAAAAAGCGAAGGATGTGTCCCTTAGTTACTCTCTTACCTCAGCCAAATTTCTGCTGGAGCAGCTTTGTTGTGAGGTATGCAGTTACACACAAGAATCGGTGTGGTGTACTGCTGCCCCTACATGCAAATCCTGTTTGAAAATCAAGTGCCTCTGTGTGCATCTATGTGCTGCGCAAGGCCTGACCTATGCTTATGTTGTTTCAGCTAGTCTTACTGAGTAACTTTTGTCTCACTGCTAATGGTGCAGTGATCATGAGCATTGTCCTAGCCCTGAGGCTAATACAAGCAGTTTATGTTTCTGCTTTGGTTTTGATGTTTAAACAAATGGCTGTAGAAAAGACCTTGGGACATCCATGCCACTGACTCTGACTTCAGTGCCTGGTAAAATGGACTGTAATTCCATCTCAGAGAGAAAGGTCACTGAGCACATGGTGTCAGACCTGATCTGTTGGGAGTCATCGTGACTTCCACAAAGGGAAATGCTGCCACATTGACCTGCTCTATCATCACATAGCATGGAGATAAAAAAAGAGCCGGTGGAGATACTAAACTCAACTTCAGAAAGCCTTTGGCGGTCATCTTCACCAAAGAAACACATCTGCACCAATTCCAGGAAAAAAGTTATTTTACAAATTGAAATCTGGTAAAAGGATAGAAATCAAAGGGTTAAGGTAGAACCCAGAATATTCAGGATGGGTTAGAGTTGGTGGTATCATCTCGCAGGGTTTGGAGAGGAGGAGGAGGAGGTGGGGAATGATCAGGGTGGGAGGGAAATGATCAGAACTTGCAAAGCCATGAAGGCAGCAGATGAGCTGAACTGCTATTCACTGAATCTCACAATGCTAGAACTAGAGGCACAGATCAAAAGACAGGAGAATAATTTTACAGTAGGTTAAAGGAGGTACTTCCTTGCAAGACAGGTAGTGAACTTCTGAATCTTGCTGCCATATTTGAATGTGGCTGATAGACTGCTGCTATCCTCTTACTAAAGTCACAGATGACGTATTACTTTTCCTATTAGTCTACTGGAGTGCAGTATTTATGCCATGAGAGCAAAAAGACAGGCAGAAATAAGGTGGTGATTTTTTGGTTTTCTATAAGGACCTGATGTTCAGCTGTTAAACACAGTTTATAGTTATATGTACAGATATAGATACATATATATATATATATTTCACTCTAGCTCTTCTCTTAGGGAAGTCCCCTGCCCTCCCACATAAATATACCTGTTTTATAACTGCCTCATCTTCACAGTCTTCACAAACCGAACACAGGCCATCTTCTGGATAATGAAATCTTAGGATTTGTGGCTGCCAGCAGCAGAAAGCTTATTGACATTTCACCAGTTTTTTGTTATATATGACATCAGACTTTTAAGTTGTGGTTTTGATCCCTCATGGAGTGCTTATGGAGACTCAATCATGGAATGGTTTGATAGCATCAGCAGTCTGGCAAGTCTGCACTTTATCCACTTGGATGTACATCTAATAATTTTTCTCTGGGAGGATATTTCCAAGTATGTTGTGGGGAAAAAATTATCAAATGTTGTCTGTTTTGGTTGCTTCCATGGGAGCAGTAAGAAAGCAAGGAAAGATGCACATCATCTTCTCTGGTAAAATTTTAAAATATATCTGGAATGGGCAGGGGAGTCCTGCTCACAAGCTGTGAGCTGTTACTGTGAACAGGACAAGTGTCCTTCATGGCTGATCAGACATCAGCTGGAAGGTTTTGAATCCCTTATTAACAATTGTTACTAGTAAATGCTGCTTCCAAAGAAGGCAGGATGCTTACCACCTGTGCTCATGAATCGGTACACAAATAACTGTGTCTCACATTTGCTTATGCAGTCTTTTTCTCTTTTTGCAACAGAGCTTTGTGGTATTGGCATGGTATTTAACCTCAGTGGTTTCTAGTCACAATGGTAGCACCTTCACTTTTCGTCCCTTCTGTGTTCAGCTAAGAGATGTCTTGGTGGTGCTTACCTGCCCAAAATAATCCTGCATGCTGTCACTTCCAAGTTGGGTTCCTGCATTGTACTCTGCACAAAAGTGCACGGTCTGCCAGCAGGGTAGTGTGGGCCAGTTTGAATGCGTTCCACTTGCACAGCTCTGGCTTCATATCTGGGTCTGGATGTGATTCAAGCTGTTGGATTTAATTAGAAAGTTGTGTCTATTTTGGGGCCTACTTAATCGACTTAGCAATAGCCCTTCTACCCAGACCTCGTCCTACTGTCAGCATAGGTGCCTCCTGATAAATCTCAAAGTGCATTTTTTGGTCACAGAAGAGCACTTAAAATTAATATTTCATAGGTTTCATTATGTCATGCTACAGGCTGCTGCTGCTATAGGTACATTAAAAAGAAAGTTACTAAAAGAAGGTGTAGCAAGTTGTCTAGTGTTAGATGGAACTTCATGCCGTAGGGAAGAGTTCTACTACATAAACTTGGGTCAAATACATCTTTTCAAATGCCATTTATGCAGGTTTTGTTGCAGAATGTGTAAGAAATGGTCACTGCCAGCATTCCATTTAGTATATATCTCTCAAAGCAGAAATGCTTTGGAGTGAAAGGGACAGTTGCAATAAGTTTTTCCAAGTGATACAGTTGGCTGGGAACCAAGACACATCACCGTTCCTTGCCACTCGACCGCCCTGCAGTGTCAGCTGGACCATGTGACTTAAATTCTCTGAGTATAGTTTCTCCATCTGTAAAATGAGACCACTGCAGAGCAATTAAAATCTGTGGGTGAAGGGACTCAAGTAGGAGTTGCGTGTTTTATGCTACAGTTAATACAGGCTGTATTGTACTGCAAGACAACCTGTGCATCTAGAAATGATCTCTCTGTCATTCACACATACTTCACCTCAAAAAGGTACCAGATACTCTATTAATATAATTTGTAATGATCATCAACACAAACATTTGTGTCACATAATTCTTCCTTTGTCAGGATATAAGTCACCTAGCCAATGAAATTGCTAAGACTATGAAAAAATGAGCAGTTTTATCCTCTCAGTTTTGGGTTTGTTTTGTTTTTTTTTTCTTAAAAAAACCCCATCTGGACTGTAATCATATTTGAGAAGGTCCCAATGTCTGTAATTCTATCCAACAGCCAGAAGTTGGTCTTCAGAAATACACTGCTTTTTGCATACCTCTTTGCATGGAACACCACTCAGTCTGCCTTAACCATCTCCTCCAACTAGAAGATTTAAAGACAGTCTCTTGTCTTAAGAAAGTAGATATGCCAGAATGCTCCAATTTTCTTGTCTGCTTTGGTGGTAGGTCTGAGTTCCAGCTAATGCCACAGACACCTCTGTGTTACTGCTTTACATCAAAAAAAAAGGAAGAGAATTGTGGCTTTTGATACCTGTTGCCCTTGAAGCTAGTGCTGGGCACAGTGGCCTGTCATGAACAACTGAAAAGAAAAACTTCATACTTTACTTTCTTCAACATTTTATTTGTGGGGTAGGTTTCTTGAATGTTAAAGAAAATTAGATCATGGCTCAAGCTTTCTTTTTTAATGTTTATTTTTACCTTAGCACCTGTGGGATGCAGTGCAAGCTATTTGCAGAGCAGAAATCACAATTCCCGGCCAGCTTTCCATTACTTTGTATCAAACCTTCCTATTTGTAAGTGATGGTGAAAAGTTTAATGTTGAATCTTGTTATAGTAGTTTGCAAAAGTGGGTGTCCTTAAGAAAACTTATATCCTGTGTTTTTCAAGTTTTTCAGCTTTATTCTGACAAGTATAAGCATTTTATTTACAGCACACTCCTAATATATAGCACAATAGTTGCTTTAAGAGTTTTGGGTCTTATGTGTTACTCTGCTTAATACAAAGTTCTGGAGACAGGTTATAATAAGCTAAATTGTGATGCCTGAGCATTTATGGGCCATATTAAATCTTTGTTGTACTAGTGTATAAAGGCCAGAGAAAATCTCCATTCTTGTAGCCAAATAAGCACAAAATTTGTTCTCAGTAATTCTGCTACTGAGACAACCTACCAGTTAGGTAATAGAGAATGAAAGGGCATTTTATGATTTTATTTCATGTTAAATTACTTGCAAAAATATATTAAGTTCCATTACATGACAGGAAAAATGGTTCCTACTAATTTCAGTGTGCCTTTTGCTGTTCCATACCAGAGAGGCTGCCTAGACAGACAGCTACGTGCATGGCTTTCCACAGGTTCCTTGTCCTGTAGGTGTTAAGCTATTGACAGTTCCTGTGTGGTGGGAGTTTCTGAATGAGGACTTGCAAACTGCCGCTTCAATTTTCAGACAAAACAAGCACATAAAAATCAGATCAGATTTCATCTTTCTTGGGTGATTATATAGTACCAAGTAGCTTCAAAATTTATGCTTTTCACACCCCTTTTGTGTCCAGGTATTTTGGTCTAACCACACCACATCTAAATCAAGACTGAGTAAAAAGGGGTGATGGAAGGGATGTGACAGATATGCTCCCCCTGAGAGCCTAATATTGAGCTGCACTGGTCAGGTTGCTCCACACGATGTAAAGCAGAGGAAAGGGTCCTCCATCGTGCAGCAGGGACCCACAGACTTCAGTAGTACTTTGTCCATTCAGAGATAGCCTCTGTCCTGGGGACAAAGCTAACTGCCCTCATTGAAGTCTCTTGTATGGAAGTGGAGAGAATAACAGATGATGACACTGATGCTACAACTCCATCATGCATACTAGGCGACAAAAAGAAAAGAACAGCACGAGGAATCCATCCTTTAATATGCACAGGAAAATGAGATTTTAAAAAAAAAAAAAAAGTTCATGGTATCCATTGTCAAGCCTTCCTTCCAGGAAAGGAAAATGAAATTATAAAATAGAATAATTTTATTAAGTCAAACCCCAGAGAATATACTTTGGAATAGATCCTTTCAAGTAAATGGGGGCTGTGCCAACTGAAGATGCTGCCCCACGCTGAAACCATATCTAGGCAGCTGGCACAATGCACAGGTCCTTCTTTCCTAGCAGAGTTGCATTCTGATGGACCACTAGGGAAAGCAATTTCCAGTTCTGTATGATCTCTTTTTGAGAATGTTCTGTCCTCAGAAATAGTGGAAGGTTTATGGAAATTATACTGGATGCAACCAAATAGTGCATGCACAATAAAGCAATGACTGCAGGTACCAAGGAAAATTAGGCTCTCTATAACTCATGTCACTCTTTGCAAGAGTAGATAATTCCAACTGTTGTCCTTGACCAAATTTGTGGCACTGAGCATTTGTCCAGCTGGCTGCTGCCTTAAACCCCAGTGCTGGCTCCATTCCAACAGGGGAGTGATTTCCATAAGCATATCATTTTTTAAGCGCTTTGGAATCCTTCAGGATGGAAGATGCTATGTAAATGTTGTGCACCGTATTACGTTCAAGACATTAGTAACATCTTTTTCTGTTATTTCACCTATGCATTTTTGGGCCAAGGTAGTTTTAAAAAAAAAAAAAATACATGTTGTTCACAGAGCTCAGCTCTCCTTGATGCTGCTGACCAGGTGCTAAAGCAGCAAGTGCTTCCCTTCACATTCACACATCAGATCAAGGTTTCTACTTTGGCATTATGTACAAGGCAAGACAGCAGCTAACTCTATCCCCTTGGAATCTGTAGTTTAGGGGGAGATTTAGTCCTCTCAGCCACTCATCTGGCTGGTACAAATACTGCCATCAGCTGCAACTCTTTGCAGGAGTCACAGTCCTGTTTTAAGGAAGCAGCCATATGTTCTTTGCAGCATGTCCTATGCCCCCAGCAGCCTGCTTTGCTTGTTAGGACTCCAGCAGAGGCAGAAACCCTGAGCAGGAGCCCCTTGTCAGCACAGAACTTGTCCTTTGGAAACTGGCCATAGAGTTGCAGGTAATCTTACTGTGAACCTCCCCAAAGTGAAGAATGAAGGATTCCAGGTGAAGAAAATCTTTCCAATTTTACAACTTTATACATAGGCAGACATCACTGGGTTTCTTATAAGGTCTTACAGCATTCTTTAATATTTCAGCTGTCTGTAGAATGCTCCTTTATGGCTTTTTGGGCTCAAAAGAAGTGTATATACATACTGGAAAAATAAAACCATAGTCACGAAGTTATCCAAACAAGAGGAGTGGATTCTCTGCTTTTTGTTGTTTGGGGTTTATTTTAACCTCAAGAAAAGATTGCCTGGGATTTTAACTTTTGGGTGGAAGTCAGCTTTAATTCTTTGCAGTCTGCATCCCTTGTCCCTAGCTGTGGTATCGTTCTGCAGAACATCAAACATTGGAGGGCAATAGTGACCTGTGTTGTTTTAATCTCAGACTAAACGGTTCTTTTGTTTTGTTTTAAAAATGAGCCCTTAACTTCTGTAAGCTCCATTCTTCTCTAGAGCTTTGCAGAAATAAAATACATCAAGAAGGAGGAGGCATAATATGACAAAAGTAGTGGTTTTATTGAAAGAGAGCTTTGTGGTATTTTGCTTTTGAAATGTGTTTAACACAAAGTTTAAGGATTGGCAATTTGTTTAAAGAAATGGGTAAAATATTTAAAACCGCCACTTTATTTAAACTATTGTGCCTCCCTCAGTAAACATTCAGTACATGACTGAACCCTGTATGAACTTGTGCTTGTTGCTGGTTAAATAGATTCTGAGCTTAAATGAAAAGGGGCTGCTATTGAAAACAGGACAAAAAAGTTGCATGTGCATTTTTTTTTTTTTATTTGCCCACACACAAGCTCTTACCCCCCAAAATACTGCGTTCACAGGATCTTTTATTAAAACACTGTTGGGTTTTTTTTCCTAGGCCTCAAAGTACTAAACTGAAAGCAAGCTGTTAACAGAAATGAGTAATTATTGAAGCTCTAACAGGCAGCTTTCATTGAAGTTGATTACAGCAGCCATATAATCACTTTTACGGATGCTGTAATCACAGTAGCAGGGAATGCTTGACTTGGTTCTTATTGTTTTCACTCAGGGTGGAGGTAGGGGGCCTGCAAGAAACCCGTTTTACCACCTCGGTACAATTTCTGCTGTAAAGGAAATCTACACAGCACTGAATGAAGCAGAGAATCATTTATTCTCTCTTTATTAGCATTTTCTCCTCCCTCACATGAGAGTCTGTTGGAGTCAGGAAATTGCTGTTATTCAATATGCAAGCCAGAGGTTGTAATGACCATTTGGGAGGGTATGACCAACAATTACAGCCCTTAATGAATAGGAGTAATCTAGTTGAGACTAAACACTAGTAGCAACTCTGGTGCTGTCTCTGGTTAAATTAAAAGAACAGCAATGCAAAGGAAGTTAACAAGAATTAATTAGTTAGATCGAACTGAAAACCTACTCATTAGTGATGTTATAGGCAAAGTAAAAGCCTATCTTCAGTGCAATTAGGTAGACAAATGAATTGTACAACTGACTGATTCACACCTGCTAACAGCTAAGGGCTATAGCTGATATGTATGGGATCCACTTTTTACAGTTCATGCATACTTGCATAGTTTAATGGATCTTGCATTCCTGAATTAGCCTTCATTCTTTCACATTTCATTTGTGTATTTGATCCAAACATTAAAGTGTTGCTTATAGATTCTGACGCGTTGCGGCTGTCTACAAGACAGCTTTTAGAAGGGTCCACAGAATTGTAATGTCTGCTTAAACTGCACTGCCAAACAGAAGGGGTCTCAGTTTGCAGATCTTTCTTGTTAATTTTTTTAAAACTGTTTAAGGTTTTACAAGTTCTTGATTGCGTTGAAAGTGGACAGATCTGCAAGGAAAGATCACATCATCAGTTAAAAAAAAATATCCCTAGATTCAGGATTTTGACATTTAGGTGAAGAAAATAATTGGGAAGCAACGGAAAAAGGCAAAATCCTCAGATCTGCGGAGCAGCACCTGCAGGTCTCACTGTCATCAGAGGATGTTGTATTTGCAGAGCAGTCGGGGATTCGTTAAATGCAACCACAATCACAGTGATCAGAAGAGCACAAGGAGATTTTTCCCTCTCCTCATCCTGCGTTTTCTTTTCCTGCTCATGATGTTAGTCCTAGGCTTAGGCAATGCCTATGTGAGAACTGGGGAGCAGAACCAGACTGTAGTATCTGTTATACCCTCTCCTGTTCCTGCTTCCAAGTGGGTTGGGATACAGAGGGCACAGTGGTTAATTTGTACACTCTGTTTTTCAGGGCGCAAACTGAGAAGCCACACAGTGTACTCTAATCCCTCTCTCTTTCCAGAGTCTTATCTTAGAATTTTCTACTTTGTTAATATTTCACAAGAACCCACAGGTCTCTAATGCTCTGTGAAGCTGCCATGATTTCCAGTTCAACTCTATGTTAGGAAGAAACTCATTTACTTCATTGCCATGCACTCATGTTGTGGACTTAACTCTTTTGGCTGTGTTTTGACAGAGTTTTGGTCTAAAGTGCTTTTATTTATGAGCAAGACTGTTCAAAGGCAAAGCAGACATGGTGGGAAGTGCTTCTGAACCTCAGGGTTGTTTTTTTTAACAGAGCCTAGAGCCTCTTCTTTTTAACACGTCATAGTTTATTTTATTTTATTTATTTATTTTTTAACTGTCTATCTTAAGGAGAAAATTCTCATAAAGTGAGAGAGTTTCCACTGTAGAATAAATACCATCTCAGGCTTAGCCAGTTTCAGACTCTTGTTTTCATTTTAAAGGGGGAGGTTTGAATATAAAGTACTTGATTTAAAGATTTTTTTATTAGACCTTAACAAATGACATCTCTTATTTACATGCAAGAGACTGACTCCCTAAAAAGCTGCCTGGATATGTAAATCTACTAGCCAGATATACACATAAAATGGATTTTTTGGACTGAAACCCCAAGTAAATGTACCTATTACAACAGAAAGACCCCTCTGAGCCCTCTAAAAGCTTTTTTGGTGTATGGCTTCAATGTATGTTTATGGGTTTTTTTTTAAACAAATGGAGCCAAATTCAGGTTTAGTATAATTCTTTACATGTATATATATATATATATATATATATATATTTGTAACTCTAGCTTTCACCCAAAACTAGGGATAGATGCACTACCCTTGTGCTAATGGGAGCTGTATTGATAGAGGTCACTGTTGCTTTCCCCTAGACATTCCCATAGCCGGAGCAAAAGTCGCCTCCACTACAAAGAGGCATCTGAAGATGTCTGCGGTGAAGCGAAACATTTCCCCTGTCTTTTAACTCCAGTCTCCAGCTCACAGGGGGGCCAAGACTTGGCGCAGGGCTGGGTCTCTGGGAAAGTCTCACCTTCCAGCAGCCTTTCCAGGCTCCTGCCTCCCCTGGAAGGGCTCAGGGCATTGAAGTCATGAGGAGCTGCAGGAAGCCAGGGACTTCTTCAGTGCCTTCTTTCCCCGAGTCTCACGGGTGCAGCCAAGCCAAGCAAGAGATTCGAGCAAAAGCTGTTCTAAAGTTGCATGAGAGCATTTGAACCCAGTATGTTCCTTATGTTGGGACAAGGCTGTAGTCATTTGAAAGTGGCCAAATGGATTTTTATCAAGGTTTGTTTTTAATAAAGTTATTTCCTTGCTGACAGGCAGGTTTTAACCTTCTGGAAAGAGGGGTTTGTAATAGAAATGTTGACACAACCTCCCTCTAGGGGTGCAGTTGCATTGCTGCAATAATAGTGTGTGGGCAATACAGTAATAGGGCACTGACCCATAACTGACAAGAACCAAGGCTGCAACTGCATTATAAAGGTCATTCTCTTATTTGTGACAATGAAGTGTATTTTTTTGCTCTACTCCCTGAGTTTTGTGTTCTCTCCTCCCTCTCCCACTGCCACCCCAAATCCAAATATTTTTAATTCACTAGAGTGTTGAAATATTTAAGGCTATTTTAAAAAAACTTAAGTACAAGGATTAACACTGGCTCTTATACCAGCTAATCTGTGTTCAGCACAGGACACACACACACACAAAAAAAAAAAAAAACAACAAAAAACCAAAACCAAGAAGGAAAGCCATTTTTGCAGTTTCTAGGGGTCCACCAAAGTTAGCTAGGGTAGTCTCAAGGTTGCTCTAAACTACACCCATCTGCAGTGAGCCAGATACAAAGAGAAATGGCTCCAAATCTGTTCTGTGTCCAGTTCTGTGTCCAAACTGTTCTGTGTCATCTTCCATAGTTTAGGGTAGGCCTGGAGCTACGAAAACTGTGAGTGTAGGAACTAAAACCCATTTGAACTCTGTATGCACAGCCTCTCCCAAGAAGAGTGACCTTCAGTGATTCACTTGCCTTATAACCTTTTTCTTTCAAATGTTTCGTAAGGAGCACTACACACAGCAGAGACCAAATGAAGGAGCTATGTGCTGCAGTCTGCCTGCATGGCACCATCAAGGTGCCTTCTAGTATCTGAGAACAGTAACCACAATGGTTGATGTCATGAGACTGATTAAAACTAACTGCCCTGCCTGTGAGGTAGAACATTAATTGAAAATGTGCAATTTGTACAATAGGCAGTAGTTAATTATCTGCTTCTTTGAACTGCTTGGTGTTTGGGATGGCTCTGCCTATAGGGAGCAAAGACATGAAACAAAGATACAGGCAGTTTGAATAGGTAGTTGATACCATTTAAATGAGTAGGAGCTGTTTAAAAAAAAAAAAGTCTGTTAATTCTTAATGTAATTTTAGGTCTAGTTTATAGTGATACTAGTTGAGGTACAATTGCCCTATATAGGGCTTGTTGTCACTATGTTACATAAGATGACCACCTTAATTTATGCTAAGCATCAGTATTAAAACGTTACTTGCTCTATAACCAAATTCTTATCAAGTGAGCTAAAGAAAAATAATTTTCATTTAATTATGGTATAGGCATTTAGAGTCAAAGATAAACATTTCTGGCTTAACCCAGTAGAGAGCAGTGGTGTGTATACACACCAGACACCTTATGATAACATTAACATTTAATACAGAGAGCCTTGGTTACTTCATTTGGGGGGCTTGAGGTTTTTTATCCTCCCCTATTTCATTTTGAGTATAATACATAGTTTGCAGGCACAAACTCATACACACTGATGCATACAAATTTAGTAAAATGCTTTCTTTATTGGAATTCATTACCTAATTCTTCTCTATTTTCAGCTATCAATGATAACCACATGATTGCTGCTGAGTAAAATGTAAAATATCCGATAAACTTCGTCATCATTAGATTCCAAGGATAAAAGCACAAATATTTGACTTAAACATTTATTTACTTCCTAATTCTATGGTAATTTTTTATCTGTATCTCTCTAACTGTATCTGCCTACACAATGAGTAAAGTGTTCATCCATTGTTATCGTTGTTAAGATCAGCACACAGTTAATCAATCACAGAAAATTGTTTTATATCGTATGCAAAAGATTATTAATGCCTTATTGTGTAAAAGCTTACCTAAGCTGATGTTCTCAAAACTGAAACATTTAATCACATTTGTCATATTTTGTTTTTTTTGCTGAATATACAAGACTATGTAACACTAATTAAAACAGTGTGCAACAAAGAACACACTGGGAATATACTGATGAAGAAGACAGATGCACAGAGAGTGACTTCAGTGGAAATGATCTAAACAGTAATTTTTTGGTAAAGGAAGAAAGATCAGTCCAAAGCAGAACCCCTGTATCTAAGATCCTCAAAATGTCTTAGTAGTTGAAGTCTACATTGGACCCAAAACTGAACAGGAACTACTAATACACATCCAAAATCTCCTGAGATTTTGGTCCATGGCAACAGATTTCACATGAAACAGCTGGTCTAAGGTGCTCAAATGCCACAGTGATGAGTAATGTGTGAGCATGTGGGAAAGTTGATGAGTCTCATGAAATTTCTATTATGAAGGAAATCTTGAAATGGCAACCTGCAAGTGCTATTAAATCTGCAACTGAGCTCTACTCCTGCTTCACCCTCAAACCTTACGAGGACTGTGCTCTGTTGGTTGTTGCTCAGCCACATGGGTGGGGTACATCAGCCACATCACACGGTCCTCATTGCCCTCATATGAAAGGTCACGATGCTCACTGTCTCTTTTACTCCTCGGGGTGGTGCTCAGCATGAAGCCAAGCCAAGCAGAGTTTGTGTTGCCTGTTGGGGAAGAATGATCAGAAAAAATCCAAAGGTGATTTTTCCGACTTCTTTGGTTGAGTCACAGGCAAAGTTTTGAAGGTTTATTGGATCCTTGGATATTTCTGTATTTGTTTTAATCCACAGCTGGCTGATATGGAGAGACTTGGTTGCTGGTCTCTGCTCCTTGAGGTGCCTGTTTCTGTTCGAGGAGTGTCTCTGAATTGCCCATTTCTGGAGGAGCAGGAGGCTGGGGCTCACAGGGGAGTGCCCTGCTGTCAGACTGGGCAGCAGGGCCAGCTTCACGCAGTGCCTGGGACGGGGTTATTGGTGGCAAACCAGCTCCAGTGCTGGGCAACGAGGTCCTGCCGCTCACTCTGCCTCTGCGGAGTTTTGAAGAGCTGAACTTGCAGCTGACACCTGCCACACAGGGAGTCCCAGGGTGTGGGGGGCAGCAGCTGCTAGTAGGGTGGATGGAGGGAGGCAGCTGTGAGGTAAATTGTGAAACCCACCTTCCTTGCACAGGTGGCACGATGGGCCTCAGCCCAGAGCAGAACGCTGCCGACCAGCAGCTCAGATCACAGCCCCTGGTGCACTCTGGGTGGGAATCAGTGACGGGTCTGGCAGCAGAAGCTTGGCACAGACACAAGGGGGGCTGTATTCAGGCAGTTGCCGCTGCCATCGCCCCTCAGTCGCTCCCCCTTGCTCCGGCTGGTGTCAGAGCTCTCTTCCTTTTCCCTTGTGCTTCCTCTCTTCACAACATTATGGTAACTTGGTAGCTAATCAGCAGACTAAGGCTCTTGGACTGAAGAAATTGAATCACTGGCTTTTCCACAACCGTTTGAGGCCATTACAGCAGTACTTGTTCTCAGCCCTGCACTTTCCTCATCTGCTGGTACGGGTATTGGTGCGCTGATCAGGGGAATGGTGCCAGCTAAACCCTCCCAGGAAGAGAGGGTGCTTATTTTTGATGTAGAGTCACGTCTGCACTAGGGACAATGCAGGAATGAGAATAAGCAGCCAGCAAGTGAGTGGTGGCTTAAGAGCTCATGGAACAGTGGTACCAGTAGGCTACTCTGTTCAAATACAATGTGCTGTAGGGTCACTGAATGAAAAGTTACTTAGGAATGAGTAATGCCATCTGTGTGTATGGAAAGGGGAACTGTGCTCGGGAAAACACCAATTCAGGAAAAGTTTAGGCACTGATCCTGACTTCCAGGTGACCAAAGTGGCAACTGCAGTCTTCACTGTATAAACAGGGAAGCTCTCAGCAATGAGGGGAGATTTTCCCTTTGTGCTTATTATTATGAGGCCGGGAATCTGTGTTCAGCTTTGGTGTTCCTATTTAAATAAGGAGATTAAGTGCAAAAGTAGCACTACAGTTAGGGACTGGACAAAATGGTTTACAGTGAGTGGGGCTTCACAAAATCAGTAGATGATTAAGAGAAAACAGTATAATGTATGTTCCAGGAAAAAAAAGTTACATGTATGACTCTGTATAAGCTAGTAGAGAAGGACATAACAAGGAGTGGTGTCTTCCCAGACAAAGCATGGCAGTCTAATTACAGATAAGACCCATACTTTCAACAATGAAAGTGATTAACTACAAGGAGAGGCTACAGCGGAAAGGATTACACTCTGTAACCCTCGATTTCTTTTGCAGAAAACATCCAACACCTGGCAAGTCGTGCCATTCAAATGCAATTAGCATTCTCCCGTGTTCACCTTGATCAGAGGGTCTGACATCTGCCTCTTTCATTTACCTGTTCAGAATTTCCCAAGCTGTTGATGGAAGGCAGTTTTACACACTGGACGAGTGCTGAAATGCGTCACTAAAAGTTCTTGTGAGTTTTACTAGTCTTAACTACCTGCAATTCTGGCAGTTAACAGCTCTGAAGGATTAAAAGCTTGCTTGCCTATAAGGTTTCTGTTTAAAGGAACTTTAATTTCCACAATGAGATTTTAGTTTTTTACAACTGAGACTTAACATTTTTATCCACATGAAAATAGGAAAATCTTATGGATAATATGGGTGATTGTCTGTTGAAACAAAGCATGCTATGGACTTATAACACTGCAAGATGAAGTTCCTGTCTTTTATCAGTAATTAATACAATCATTAAAGTGTTACATCAAAATTAGAATAAATATTGTCTGGAAAACTTCAGTGTGAGAGTGGTCCTCTTTTGGGTTTTGTTATACACATTTGACTTTGCAAATAATTTTCTAATTTTTTTACCCCTTGGAACTGTCTGTGGGAGGTTTAGTTTGTTTTTTCTTCTCTGCTCTTCTGTTCCAAGTTGACATTTTTTCAACTCTACTCTGGTGAAGTATATTAGCTCCACTTCTCACTGCTCCAATATATTTTGCTTGGGATAGACATGCATATTTAATAACTAGGAGAAGGATTCTTTCTAGATGCCATAGAATTGGATTATCATCCCATTAGGCATGAGGCCTCATGTAACCAAGGACACTTAACTTTTGACCTTTGTGAGAAAGATCATTTAATTTAACTGCTCTTTGTATATAGCTGAACCAGGTGAATCTGGGAAATTCTCAACTCAGTTTTATGTTTGTTTAACAAATCAGGAAGGGCTTTTAGCTGGAACAGCTGTGATTTTCATCTCTTTTGATACTATCCTAATACATCCTCAAATCCCTGCCTAAGATTTATGTCCCGTATATGGGAAGAATTGCAAGGAGATAGACAGATAGATTAGATAGATTACACTCAACTATATGATATGCCTAGATGTTTATCAAAGCTCTGTAATGACCGTATAAACCTAGATGATAACACAGATTTGGCGGTGGTTCAATCCTTAAATTTAAAATGAAAATGTCATTTGAAACCCAAATGAAAGAACACATTTAGCTACACTTTAACAGTACACAGCAGGTTTGGGGCATATGTGGGTGGTATATGAGAGTTTCAACCTCTCTATTTGTACAGCAAATGTACAGTGGGCAATCACAGCCTGCTAAGACTATGTAAGTACAAGTGGCTTGGGTAGGCACAGACCACGCATCCAGGCATGTGCATGGCCTTTGTACTTCCCGAAATAAGTCAGTGATTGCCCAGTAAAGCCTACAGGTTAGCTGACAAATTGCAATTTTTTGTTAGCAGCAATTATTTGAATCATTACTCAAAAGCAGCAAAGGAAGTTGCTAGGTTCATTTGCAAGATCCAGATTTCCTTTGGGGGCATGGAGAGGAAAAGGCAAGAGACAAAGAGACAAGCAAATTTATTTCTACCATCTTGGTATGTTTGTTTGCAGGTTTACTGGAAGTGCAAAGAGTTTTCTCAATGCCTTAAGCACAAGCTTGTCTTTAGTAAACAAATTATACCATTGTGGACAGCAGTGTGGTTCAAAATCCCATATATTAATATAAAAATCTGTTTAGGTCTTTGTGGAAGTAGGCACATTTCTTTGGAGTTTCTTTCAACTATTTAAAATGCATTAAATGCATCATGGAAAACATCACATCCCTGAATTATTTACACCTATTTCCTAATGAGGAAATTGGTCTTTCTTTTTCTGACTACCAGCAGTAGCTTTCTGGTAGTGTGCTGTTTCATCCAGTAAAGTGTGTAGGTACATTTTCTCTTGGATACCTGGTATAGTTCACAACTTCACTTTTATACATGCAGCTGAACATTTAGTAAATGACAAATGCAGTTCGTATGGCCTATTAAATTCTTTTTGCTCTTACGAAATGAGCAGGAGCCCTCTATGCCAGATAATTATTTGTCCATTCTGTTTTCATTTTAGAAACTATTAAAAATGTCCTGCAAGATTTTCCAAGGGAGAGCTTCCTTATTCATGGGTATGCTCTTCTTCAATAATAAACTTTCCTGTGAAGTCCAGATACTTACACCTCAAAGTACTTGATTTCAAAGCTGGATCAAGCAGCGGAAGACATTTTATAAATGGCTAAAAAAGGAAGTCTATCCATCTTTTTAAAATGCCTTTAGAAAACATTTACTTACAATATTTCATTTTTTTTCTATGTGAATAATCACAATGTGAATTATTTTATCTCTTTTCGTTTCCATAGATGCTTCACTTCGTGGTTGGTTCCATTGTTACACATTTTCATTCCGGCTTTTGAAAACCCAGCAACAAATGGATACAGATTTTACCATTCATCCAGCCTGTAGCCTCCAGTCCAAGGCATTATTAAATGTTGTTCAAATGTTTTCAGGTATGGTGAATTCAACTGAAATTAATCCATAGAGAATAATTTGTCTAATGGACTAAAAGCTGGTGGCAAAGTATAATTCTCTTTCTCTGATATGTGAATTTTGTTTGATTGATTTCCTAAATATTGAAAACTCAAATCCAGAGATTTTGGAAATCATTTGACTTATAACAAATGAAATTGAGTTTCAGTCTTCTATAACAATAGCTCTCAGAGGGCTACAGGACATACTATCTTAATAGGTAAGCCAATAAAAATATTGAGCTTTGAACTGCTTTACTTTCCCTTATTTTAAACACAAACTAAATTTTATGGTCTTGATACTACATTTATCTAACTTTTGGCAAACACATGTCTTTGCAGGATTGTGGCATGTGTTGGTAGAGAAGTATAAATCTAGCTTACAAGGGGCATGTGGTGGTCTGCATGTGTACACATCGTCTTTCTTCTGTTCTCACCAGGACCACCATGGCCTTAACTGAAAAGAAGCATGCTATATAGAAATCTGCCCTGTGTAATGGCAAGGATATAAACAAATGCCACAAACTGCCTCAATTTAGCAGTAGAATGTATGAAAAAAAATTATCTGTCATCGTTTTGTCCAGACTCACTCTCTGTAAGTTAGAAAGTATGCTTGTATTGGGTTCAAGAATTACAAATGCAGCATAAGCACAATACAACAAGCATAAGCTGCTGGGAGCTGCCAGCATTATTTATTCAGAATGTCTGGCTGTCCAGCCTTGGATGACCCAGCATTATCACACTCTGAAATTAGGAACATTGGTTTTGTAATTTGCCTGTGCTGGATCTGAGTTTTCACAACATATAGTTTACACAATAATACTACTTATAGATCTTTCATTTTTCTACAGAAATTAATTGCCTGTACCACAATGATTTATAGTCAGACTGAACATGATTATTAATTTTCCTGATGATTGTACCAGTGGGCAGCAACAAATCTACTCCTGATAGGACCAGCTTTGAAATGGTGTGAAAACTAAAATGTCCATAAGGTAATAACAACTAATTTTTACCTTAATCAACTTACACTTTAAAAGAATTTAATATAGGGCACTTGTGCCTTGTGGGGAAACTTGTTTGAAACCTACTGTAAGGTGCTGAGTTATTTATGAGAATAATTATACATTTGTTACTTGCGTTTGTACTGGGAAATCAGGTTCTGAAATTAGACCAAAATACCATTAAAAATGAAGTCAGTGTTGTATATGTTAGAAACTCCAGCTCTGAAGTAAATAGTGTTTAACAGAGAAAAGAACAGCAGTTATCATGAAATCTTTAACAGAGAAAAGAACAGTGGTTATTAGGGAATATTAAAGCTTGACAAACTCAGCTCATATTTTCAGGCTTGTTTCTGCCTAGTGATGCCTTTGAGCTAGAGGACGATCAGTGTTTCTCTGAGCTCCCTGATGATGGGGAGAAAGAGTGTGCACACAGCTATCCCTCTGGACTGACATCTTTGTGCATGGCGTGGGCTGCCCTTCCCTTGCCAGACTGGTTCTTAGCTTTGCTGAGCTGTAGCCTTGTAGCCTGTCTCCCTGACCCAACACCCAAGCCTGCATGCCACTACGCCACAGGCACAGTGTCTGAACCTCCCTGCCAGGAGAGATGGAGCCAGTCTTGTCCCCCTCCAGAGAAACTTGCTGGAGAGAGGCAAAGGATCCAGCTTAATGGAAAGGGGAAAGTGGGCAGGTCTGCATGGAGCAGCCCAGGCCTGCAGAGGGGTTGTGCACCAAGGTGGTCAGGTGTAATTTCCTATTGCCTGGTGAGATGCAGCCTGGTGTGGAGGCTGGCAGGGGATCCTGGTGATGCCACTTCTAGAGACTTTGCTCTCTGTTCCTGAGAAAGTGATTTCATGCTTCTGGGCCTGAGTGTCCTCGTCTGCAGAGTGGTGCTTCTTCCCCTTGTAAAACACTTTGATGTAGGGATGAAACCGGCTGCCTAAGAGACAAGTGGTGACTGTATTACTAGAGATGGATGACAGGTGTGAATTTTGGTTGTAGAAACTTATGCACATTGTGCACATGGTCTGCTGGTTTCTTCCAGTTTTGGACAATAATCTCTGCAAAACACCATCCAGCCTGTAGGGGTTTGCAAGGCCTTGCAGTTGGAGTACTGTTTACACAGGATTTGCAGTGTTTGAAAATTTACCTGTTGTTCCTCTTATGGAATACAGGAGTACAGAGCTTAGTTGTGCTTTGGCTTCTTTCTGGGAGAGCTTGAAGAATCACAGAGCATATATGACACAGTGTGATAAAATGCCAGAAATATTTTGTTCTTTTTTTCTTCCCGTGATTAGTGGCATTATGCAGTTATGCAAATAATCTGTTATTTATATCTAGACACATTATGCAGTTATGCAAATATTCCATAAATAATTAATATTTCCCACAGTTATTTGGGGGGAAATATTCCCCCAAAGCATGTAACATCAGCTGTTTAATATGCCGCATGTATTGTACACACTTCTAGTTGTGTTGTACCTCAGGTACCCAGCTCAGTGAGGCTCCAAACTCCAGTGCATGGGCCAGTAGCAGTCTTTAGAATCCAGCAGGGCTGTGGCTGCTTGTATAGAGTAGACTGTTATCATGTAATAGTTTAGCTCCTCTTCTGTCTTCTTTCCCTCTGCTTTGTTTAGATGTAAGCAGTGGCATAAGGTACTGCAATCCTGGTGTTTGCTGCAGAGCACCAGGTAGGTGGTGAGCTCAAAGAGAATTATTCATACTAACCACTTTTCAACATTTTGCTGAACTGCAATTCAGAGTGCAACACAGGAACCTGAGAGCTAAACTGCCAAGGAAGAGGAGAGACCTGGGTGCTTTCAGAGCGCCTAAGTTACAGGCCTAGACATTAAAAGGGTGAAAAACATCCAGTATCTTTTTCTTTTGGACTAGGCTGTAGGGATGTCTAGTTGGAGTGGGTGGCAGGAGGCTACTGAATCATCTTTAGCCACATAGTGATGTTATGAGGACATACAGAGAAGGTTTTGAGGAATGTAGTAGTGGGAAAATACTTAGAAGCAGAAAAGGATGTGAGCCAAGCAAGTGAGGAGTTGACTGTGTTCTGCCCGATCAGCTTCTGCTGTGGACCATTCAGATGATGCAGTATTTGCTTGATTTTAACCAAAGTGGAATGTTGTTGTCAAAGCCCAGAGGAAACGTCCATTTCCTGCAAGGGAAAAAAAAAAAAAAAAAAAGTCCTTACTGATAACTTTGTTTGCTCTTATACTTTTAAAACCATTTTGAAAATGGTTACATAGTAACAGAAACTCCCACCATTTCTTCCAAATCCGATTCTTCCCTTTAGGAACTGGAGTATATAAGAAAAGAACAGAGAGAAAGCAAGTACAGAAGGAGAAAAAGTACAAAAAGTAGACAGGAAGTAGTAATGAGAAAATAAAGAGAATACCACACAAAGGAAAAGAAATGACAGATAGAAAGGAGAATTTGGAAAAAGCAGAAGGGAAAGAAGAGGAATAAGAGAAGCAGGACAAAATAAAAGAGCCCAGAAGAAAAACAGAGATCATGACTAGTTGAGGAGAAGACTACAGTGAAGGATGGAAAAGGCATGGAAATAAATTAACAGAAACCAGTGGTTTGAAACATGGAAGTAATTGTGACTGGAAAACACCTGAAAAAGGGGAAACAATGCCAAAATAGCTGGGGAGAAAGAAAGTGAACAAAAAGGAGAGTGGAAAATGCAATAGAATATTCACTGTATGACATACAGGATTGTGTTAAGATTTAGCGTGACTTTGGATATTCATAAATGTGCCACTTTCTCATGTGGATTAGTATTGCCTGAAGTCCTATGTTGCCCATATCACTCTGGCTGTATTGCCGTTAAAAGCAGGACTGATTTCTTGGCTTAAAGTCAATGGAAGTTTTACCATTTATGGTAAATTTATGCAGCTATCCAGCAGCCCTCTTCCTCTTGTCCCTCCTCCTTCACCCACTCCTTCATACTTGAGTACTGTACTAGATGAATAGGCACCATAAAGAGTAGGACTCATACAGCTCTCATAAAATCCAGCTTCCCAGCTTCCAAAAGGTTATCTATTCAGGCTCTGCCTATCTCCTGCTATCTAATGCAGAGTGAACACTCTGTTTACATTTCTCATATATTTTCCAATCTGCATAAGTCACAGAACAGATTAATAGCCCTACAAAAGTTTGACCTTCGATTCATTTTATGTTAAGCTTTCTGTCTAAGGGGTCGCTTTGTATTTAATGGAGACAAAATTCTTTTCCCATCATTTCCCAGTGAGAAAAGCATAATCTGCATGCATCCCACTTTAGCAGATGGCTTCCCCTATATCTCATGTATAGAATTAAGAGCAAAGATGGCATGAACCACTGAGCTTGGCCCAGACTCCTCCTGAAGTTCATCAGGATGTGTGCGTTTGAGCAAGTCTTGCTGTTTATATTTCTGGGGGAAATCCAGATGAAATTCATTGGTTATAATAAATACAAATTAAAACATACAAATTGTCTGACTTAGCTTTGAGTTTTGGGGTTGATTCAAAACCCAAAGTAATGCCATGGATGTATGAAGGGGAATGAAGCCTGAGTGAACAATAGAAATACAGTATTTATTGTATTTTAATTGCACCCCATCCAAACCACAGCTCTGTCACCAGCCGAGAAGGAGACAAGGAGGAATGTGGGCCTTATGCTCTGCTCTGATTTTCAAACCAGTGTCACACAGGCAGGGCGACACCATGTGAGTGCCCCTGTGTAGGCAGGGACCACTAGGCACAGGGCACACCAATCATGGCTTCACGTCCCTTCAGCAACCGTCCTTTGGGGAAGATGCTGATGGAGGGAGTGCACAGTGGCTGCAGCAGCCTGGTTTTACACCCAGTGTAAGAGATGCCTGCAGACAGCTAGTTAAACAACTTCCACCGCCTCAGTGCCAGGACTGCCGCGAGGAGATGGAGGGCACCAAGCATGTAGTTCCTGCACTTCAGGATGCTGACAGCCCAGCCTGAAGAAATCCAGTTATTTTTTAATTTTAGCTCTAGTATTTCTTGCCATGTAACAATAGCCAGTGTCTTGAGGATAAGAGAGTGTGAGAAGAAGCAAATCTTTGTGTGGGGGTGATGGAAAGTTGGAGAATGTTGAGTGAAGTGGGGACTGCTAAGCACAGCTGCAGGCACTGGAAGCAACATGTTCTCTCCTTGTTAGGCTTGTAAAATAAACGGGAGTGGTCTGTACACACCACTGTGGCAAAAGTCCTAATTTCTCTATAGCCAAATGTGTCTCTAACATACATCAGAGTGCCTGGAACATTTAAAGCAGAATTGTGCCCTACTTTAGGAGGACTTTGCCCACGACTAAGCAGGGAAGGACAGAAGGACTTTCCAGATGTTCCGGCAAGACGATGTCTAGCTTTTCCAGGGGATGGGGAGGAGAGCTCAGTCTTCAAGATCTATCTGTGGCCCAGAAGAAAGGTTCACCCTAAAGAGGATAAACTCTTGGCTGCCAGCTTGGCCAGGAGTTGCCATGCTTGGGGCTACTCATCTGGGCTGAAGGTGAAGGGATTTCTCTGAAGTCCATGGAAGCTATACCAAATCTTCTCCCGAGTGAACTGGGGTATTTTTTTAAGATGTTCTTGCTGATTTGTACTTTGTTATCACTAGGGATTAATTTTCCAGCAACTGAAGTTTGTCAGTTTGGTTTTGGTCATTTGTGGTTTGGTTTTTATTTGGTTTGGCTTTTCATGCTTTGGTAAGAAGAATTAATGGTAATGCTGTTGAATTTTACAATTACTTAAAATAAAAAGGTCATACAGAATATTTACTGGTTTAGTGTCATAGGAGAAGGAAAAATTGTGCCAGGGAAGAACTGAATTTATCTGGAAGTTCTCTGCTATGTTTTGTGCTCATTTTCCTTTTTCTTGTACTCTTTGTTAGAGATCTGATTTTTAGAACAGCAGAGATTTCCTTGAAATGAAAATGTTTAAAGGAATCCACTAACCATTGTCCTTGTTAGTTGGAAATGAATGCTTATTGATCAGAAATATTGATCTAGCACTTTAGATTAAAACAATACTTTTGGTAGTGCAGTCAAAAGATTTTAAAGACTAAAGTAAAAATGTAACTTCCACTGGCTACCAAGTGATCGATCGTAACTGATACCACTGCCTTGGAACATAAGTTTACTGTGACATCTCTTATCTCCACTGAAGAGTTTGCCCTCATTGCTTTGTGCATTATGTATAAATGATTTATGTCAGCTTTAACATTTTTTAGAAACAACTTTCATTGTCCCCTGTGCATTTGCAGTGCTGAAAATTACTTATATTAAAGAATTTCTCATCCAGAATGTAGTAATTAAGAGTAAGAACAGTCTCCAATAGCTCCAGCCTTCATCTGCTATTACATCCATATAGGATAGCCCAGAAATAAACAGCCTGTGGTAACTCTTAAGCAGATGTAATAGGCCAGATTTTCTCCTCAGTTCCACCTTTACGACTTCATTCACTTCAGCAAAGGTGGGTGGGTGTGACTGGTCACTGAACTTGCCCGATATCCCTTCTACCAGAGCAAATACTTGCTAGTGGAAAAAAAGTTCAGAAACATTCTAAACAAACTCTAAAATATGACAAAGATTGGACGCAACACTTCTACTATTACTATTACAGGAAAAGGAGAAAAAAACCCATTATCTGGATAACGTAAGGAGCCTGGGAGCCTGTTGCCCATCAGAATTTATTGGGGACTTGATGCAAAAGTAGACAAATGAGGCTGTTAAGTGACCCCTTAACTGGAGGCCATAAGAGTTTGTGCAGCCGTGTGTCATGCCTGCCTCTAAAAAGCAATGTGAAATGCTCTGAACTAAAAAATCCTTGTGCCTGGCTTTCAGAGCAGCAGTCCCGTGGCTGTTAAGAAAAAATATGTGCCTGCTGGGACTGATAATAGCTGATCATCACCACCTATCCCATTGCAATGCTTCTCAGTACACTTTATTTTTTCAGCAAACAGAGAATGTATATTTTGCTTTTGCATGGGGCTAGATACAAGAAATACTATGCTTGCATAATAGTGTAGCAATTCTTTTACTACTAACAATCAGTTTACTAACACACAATCAGTGACAAATATCTATATATCTATATAGAAAAATAGAAATACTGAATGAATTAATTCACTTGCTTTTCCTTGTAAGCTAAATGTATCTTTCAATACTGGCACATCTTGCTAAGACCACTAGTGGAGACAGAGGGACTCAGTGATTCTCTTTAGAAATGAAAAAAATAGGAGGAAAGTGTATTCAGCACACAATGAGAACCTGAGTATTTTCTCTGGAATGAAAGTGGGTTTGTATGTGAGTCTTGAGGCCCAAGGAAACCCAGGGCAAAATTAACTCTAAAATGAAGGCTCATCTTCGTCTTCAAAATCTTAACAAAGGTATTTCTTCCCTGCCTCTACTCCTAAGCAGAAGTGTTTCTCATATACTGATCTGTTATTTCATGAACTTTGCAATGGCCAAAAGAAGGCCCACAGAGGGTAGAGCAAAATTCCCAAATCTCTTTACAAAAGCAAACTGAATTTAGAGCACTCCCACATTTCATGGCAGTGGGAGCAACTTGGGGTTTCCAAGCTGTAAACAGAAGAAAAATTGAAACCACTGGATGTGATTCTTCACGCCAGGCATTTCCCAATGAAGTTGTATCATCAAAATACCAGTATAAAAGCATGGAGAAGCAAATTCTCCAGATTGTGCAGTAATTGCATAGAAGTAAGACATGACTTACCAGTAAATATCTATCTGTTGTTTTCATTCTGGTTAAGAGTGATCTTTCTAGCCGTTCAGGCAGGACTGCTGATTCATATATTTACCCATATTTTGATTTTCATTTTAAGCCACCATTCCAGGCATTAATGTGTTAATTGTCAGGGTTGTATAAATTTTAGTAAAGCCATATTATTTTTGCATGGCAACTATTAAAAATATTTTTCCTCTTAATTTCACAAGGGATGTTGAGACTTTCAGAGTTTTTCCCTCTTGCAGAAGGGAATAATTTAGATTTTCTTCCATCCCTGTCAGAAGTTGAACAGACGAACAAAACAGATTCTTCAGAGACAATTTTACACGGAGTTACATCCATCCAATTCAATTATAAATTAAATTGACTAACGAACCATAGCTCATTATGGGAATCAATTACTCAGAACTGTCTTTGGACCAAAAATGTGGAAAATAAAAAATAATGGTCATACTTCAATATACCAGATTGTCAGTGTTTGAAAGCTCTGTTTTTCTCAAGCTTGGCATAGACCATCGCCAAAAAGAAATGATAATCATTTGTTTTACTGCTTGTAGAGATGTTCCTGCTTTATGAAGACTAGTTAATTCTTGAGTTTGATCTCTTTGGGACCAGCACCTCGGGCTTTTTTGAGATGACAGGCCAACCCTGGAGTAATGTCATCACATGGGGATCTTTCAGATCAACTTATGCAAATGTGTTATTAAAAGAAGCCACATTTTAGCCTCTGGTGCAACCCAAACAATAGTAGTGGAAAATGCTATGAGGTAGTATTGGAGGCATTTTCTTAATAAAATCATTCTTGTGACATAGTCATAGTTGGCATACCCCCCCCCCTCCAGAGTGTTTTTAGCTGGCATATGTAGTAAAAGTAAATGTAATAAAGACAGAGAAGTGAACCCTGTTAGTTTAAGACTGGTGTGAAATGATGGTGAAGGATTATTTTAAGTCCCTAAATAAAGTCCTTAGTACAGAGGAACGAACACATACAGAATAGCTGTTTAGTATAGCTGATAATATCATTTGGATAAAATACGTTGGCCTGGGCAGTGTTGAGGGCAGCGCACACAGAAGCGTGTGGTGGAGCACTGCACCAGAGCAGTGGTGGATGGCTCCAGCACTGCTCTGGACCATCAGCCTGCTGGGAAGCAAGGACAGCAGAGCTTCCTCAGCCACTTTGCCGGTTCTTCTGCCATAGCTTTCCATCGGCCGGTATGTGAAGAAAAGCGTCAAGTAAAATGCTTTTTACAGTTCATGTGTCAGACCCCCAGCCTCTGAAATCTCTAACAGCTAAATATTTTCCTGATATAACTCAGCTGGATTAAACCAAAGTTTTTCACTGGTGTTTAGCCATTACAAGACTTTGCAAATGAGATAATCCTAATCTGTGTGAAGTATGCTTCATTGCTTGGTTATTTGAAAAACATTCTAGATGGCATGTTGTATAAAATCTTGTTGCATCTTCCTTCCCTTTCCTCCCGCAGGCGGGGCGGGAGGGCTGCCTCTCTCATTAGGGCTGGCTGTGCTCTCACAGTGCATTTTTCATGAATGGGAGCAAGTCTGAGGGAAGGCAGGCTGGAAGTCAGGCAGCCAGTTTTACCTTGAGTTTGCTTTAGACTGAACGGTTCAAAATGAGGCTTAGCTGGGAAGTCTAATAGTTAGGTGAATGACCCATGCCTTCCTCACCACCATTATTGCTTATAATCGATCAGAATTTTAAAAGCATATATCTAATATGTATCAAATGTGGAATATTAATGAGTTGCAGAAATATTTTGCATTAGGGACGTGCTCACTAAAATATCAGTGTTATCAGACAGCCAAGACTTTTCCCCCGATAATTCCTTTTCCCCGTCCTACCCTTTTTGCACTGACTGGCAGAGTTTTAGGCTTCAAGTTTGAAATGAAACCAGCATTGTGGCCCAGCAGCTCTTGGCAAAATCCTCCACCGCTTTAATTTCAACCAATTAGAAGAGCCAAACTTCCCTAGTTCAGAACTATATTAAAAGATATCACATTCAAAGGCTGGACGTGCACGCCATTAATTAGGGGTGTCTGGCGAAGGGGCTGCCCTCAGCTGTCGCCAGGGCTGGGGCAGGCGCCCCTGCCCACCTGTTGTGGGCAGAGGGGCTCGGCGGCAGCGGCTCCTGCACCAGGCCTCTCGCTGGCCCGTGGGGAATTTGCACTAATTAGAATTAGTTGTCCCTCTGCAGTCCAGCTCCTGACACAAATTGCATTCTGCAGCTTTTTGTTCCACTTGAGTTCACAGACAAAATAGCCTGTGCCATGTTTGAAATGAAGCAAGGCAATATGAAAGGGTTTTATGTAATTGGTTAATATACTTTAACATTTTAACTAATACCTTTGGTGTTGGTTTCTTGAACAGAAACGTGTTAGCTTTCTTCTTCTTTTGCTTAATAATTGTTTATGATCACACTGTGGGTAATTTTAATACGAGCTTGTTCAGGTGTCATTAAATCATTGTCGGGCTTGACTGCATGTGTAAGGAAACAAGTGACCTTTAAAGATGATAGTTTGAAGCAGAAGCCGTGGCAATGGGGAGCTGCAGAAGTACACACTGCAGTGGCAAGAAGAAAGAGACCTTTCACACTTATCAAGAGAATAACTTTATTGAATCATACGACCAATAAAGAGAAATTGTTTTTAAAAAAGTGGAAAGGGCAAGTAAAGAAGGTAAAAGGAACAGTCTGTTGATGAAAATATGGAGAAAGATAGATGGACAGTAAAAGTTGGGAAGTTTCACTTAGAAGCCACCGGTGGAAATGAGCAATCCTGCACACTGCAGAGACTGACTGCATTAGAGCAGCTCAGCTGCCTGGTGGCACATCTGCCACCCCAGAGCTGGTGGTGACATGTCGAGGACCTGCCTGGAGAGGTGGTGCAATGGGTAACAAGCCTCTCACCATGCACCGGGACTGACTGGGATGGGAACTGGGACTGCAATTAGAAGAATAATAACCATCCTTGGGGGAATTCAAAGAAAGTCACAAGAACTTCACCAGAGAGGCGGTGAATCATGAGCGAATCATGAGCGGCCCTAAAATGCCCTTGGGTGTTGCTGAATGATGAATCAGACATCCACCTCCTCCACCCCCTGGGATGGCAGAACACGCAGGTCGGGCTGTCAGGTAGTCTTTATATTGGTGGTGTTTAGGTTGCAGAAACGTAATCAAGGCCTAGAATATTCTCTTTGGTGTCCATGAAGAAAAGGGAAGAGTAGAGCAGAAATGCCAGCGAGTTTGCAGAGCTGGTAGAATTAGAGCAGATGAAATCCACACAGCTGTGGTCCAGGCATTTTGTGGCTCTTCTATTGGTAGTAATACACATTTTTAGATAAAATTGTAGAAATACACAGAAATTATTTTCAAGTATTGGAGAACTAATGGGCATGAGGGTCAGCCCATTGATGATCCCAAATATTTACTTAATGGATTTTTAAAAACTTTTCTTTTTGTGTATTTTCCCTTACAAAAGAGTATCGAAAATGGCAGTAGTGACTTTCACCTACATAAGTTACCAGTAATCATTATTACATAAATATATTAAAGTTATGGGGTTTTTAATTGCTAATTTCTGGCTTGATCCTGACCTAATTAACATCAATGGTAAATTTCTACTGTGTGTAAAGGAAGTAGAGTAAGCAATAGGCCCTTCCCTCTGTCTCTATTCATTATATACCTCTGAAATTATAATTTTCTTCAAATTTATTCATTATTTGAATTTCATTTCCTATCTAGTATTTATTGACATTACATTCCACATCCTGTTAATCATCTAGATTCATTTATTAAGCTGTTGCTTAGTTATGATGATCGTATTTTACCAAACCCTTGTGTTCAAAAACCACTGTTCAGAAAACCTAAAATTATGAAAAAAGGCTAAATCACGAGGTTTGTATTAAGTGTATTTTGGCTCTTTTTATCTCTACAGTGTGTATACACACCGTATACATAGAATACACAATGTGTGTATTCAGTCATTTTTTCAAAGTTTCTTCTGTAACAAGGGCTAGAAATATCTTTTCTTTTTAATTGCAGCTGAATTTGGTGTCTTTTCATGTGACTCTAGAAGCTCACCAAGTACGACAAGCCACAGCAGTGTTTCAGTAAAATCAAGTTCTTGATCTTTTTGTGGTTAGTTGTATGTCTCACTCTCTGGTCTTTTTGCTTCTTGATCTCAAATCAAGCAAGTATACCAAGTATAAATAGCCCTACATATGACACCACATTCATTTCCATGTGGATTGGTGTAATTTTGAAATCCACCTCCTATAGATCCATCCCTGGGATGGCATGGTAATGAACTTTTTATTTAATTTTTTAAGATCTCTTCCACTGTCGTTTTAAACCAGGAAGAAAAGATGACTTTTAAGAAATAATATATTTTTCTGTTTACTAATCCTTGTCCCATGGATATTACTCCATTTTCAATGAGTAAAAAAAAGGTATAGTATTTGGAATTTTATGCCACTTCAGCCCACCACCTCTTTGTAATGTTTCATCAAGGAGATTAAACTGGGGTAGATGTCTGTGTACTGAGTAAATTACTTTTGCTACAAGCAACCTAGGAGGTTAACCAAATGCTCAATATTGGCACCAACTGCTGACCATGTTAGTCATTACCACTTAAGAAACACAAGGTATGTTATACTGTCACAGCAGAGGTGCCAACTCAGTTAACTCTATCATTGCCAAGGGATGGATCAGCTGAAACAACTCAATGGTCAAGCTTTGCTTGCCTATTGTGTCATCTCAAAATATGATCCTGACACCTCTGAAGAGTAAGCAGCAGCCCAGAATTTTATGTACAGACAAGAAACAAACAATTCTACTCGGGAACAATCAGACTCTGCAAGTGCAAATCACACCACCAGTAAGAGTACTAGGGTCACATGGGGTTCAGCCCCTTTTTTCCCTACTCCTAGCGAGAGATGCAACCCATGGAAAATACAGACCCATCATAATATAAGCAATTTTCCTATTAGTGCCACATGTCTTGTTTGCTGTTTGGTAGACCTTGTCCCAGCAAGAGAACCTCAGTTTTGTTGGACAGTGCACTGTATTAAAAGCTCTATCAGTCTTCCCCAGAGGTAGAGCTCTGCTGGGCAGAAAGAAGGAATTGCAGTGCTGAAGCAGCTGGCTCAAAAAGTATTTTAGTTAAGAATAGAAGTTGCTAAATGAAGCACAGAGCAGATGGTCTGATTCCAGCTTTAAAAGCATATGAAGAGCTCCCACTTGAATTCCTGCATTTTCAAAGATTTCTGGCAAAACCATGTCTCATTTCTAAGTCACCTATTTGGGATGTGGTAAAATTAAAAGCAGCGCTGAGTCCCAGAGCACCACCAACGTGTCATGCTGCTTCTGTGTATTCTCCCTCTTTTCATCACACAGTGGAGAGAGAAAGGGAATAATTTTCAATGAATAAAACACATTGTAAAATTTCATGGGTCACATTTAGTCTATTTGTCCCCCACTGGCCACCTCTGGGTTAGTGAGTACTATAAACCATTCTGGTTTTCCCTTTTTCCTTCTCCTCCTATTCTTCATTTCCTTCCTCTTCTACTCCCCCCCCCCAGGTGTCCAAAGAACCTTCCATAGGAGAGGAAAGGAAAAGAATTTTGTATTTGGTCAAATGTGATGCTTGTTAGTTCCAATATAGCTAATCTTCTGTGTGTGACCTTTCTAGCTTGGTTTTCAAATAGATGGCCATTTTATTCTGAAAAGCTGCCTGTTGGAAAACATGCTGCTAAAAGGAGAATAAAATCATTTGTCAAAACTGTATGAATTTGTAATTCATAATAAGCAACGGCAATTTAAGGAAATAGTTCTCTGCTACTGACACTGCTGTCAAAATAAATGTAGGGAGGATAATTATAGTAATTAACAAAATAGTTAATTACACTTTGTCATAAGATTAAGGTTCAGTTTGATTTCTGATTAGGAGTAGATCAATACCAAATATCTCGCTGTATATATCTTATTATTAATACAGGGCTAGACCAAAATTCATGTATTAGTTATGTGTGTTACCTCAACAGCCAGCTGTTCTACAGTTCTCATCCTTGAATGTGCATCTTCACCCACATAGCTCTGAAGTCTTACATCCTGCAGGACTTGGCATCCCGCTGCATCTGGGATACTTTTGATGAAGTTATGGGATGCTAAAAAGTATGAACATCCTTACTAGAAAGTGACACTCTTAGAGAGGCTGTATGGGAAGTTTTAGCAAACCTGGGCAGTTCAGGCCTGTGTAATACAGAAGGTCCCTGTATGCAGAGGTGACTAAAAATAAGGTTCAGGTAAGCATGAGGTTCTAGGGTATCAACCACACTTTTATAAGTGGTCTTGAGTGTCCAGTATTATTTGGTGATACCTATCCCAGAGGAACGTGTATATGAATTTTTCTCCTCGGCCCTCTGCAATGTATGCTGAGCTGAAAGGAAGTTTCCAACACTGGGAAAGCGTCCCAGGAAAAATCTGCGTACACAAAGAAATTTGTTTTTCCAATTTCTATACCATCACTCAGAAATACAGCTCTAAATCCAGGCAATTGGTCTACTTTCTTATCTTTTGCAAGCCAAAAAGGCTAAAAGTAAAGATGAAAGGGAAATGTGATTGTGTTAGGTGACAAGAAGTTGATCTAATCTACCGCTTTGCAACCACCTCCACCCTCTTCTATCAGCCTGTCCTCTGCATTCCACAGTTCCCGACAAGAAGAGGCAGTTAGTCTTTCTGCTTGATTTTATCAATGATCATAAAGAACAGGATCTAGCAAATCATGTAATCTTTTGTATGAGAATCAACTCTCATAGCCTAGTAATTCTGCCTGTTCCATGTCTCAGTAGAAAATAGATTGGGGAAATACAATTTCTCAAGGGCAAAATACAGACTTCTGAAATCATCTCAGTGACTCCGAGGTTTGGATTCCATTGAAAACCAAAGATATTTATGTCCCTAATACTCTTACATTCGGGAACTTAGATTTCTAAGTCATATGAGTGCTTTTGAAATGGATACTGCCATAAGCCAAATTCTACTGATGCAACCCATATAGACTCTTTACCTGATTAAAAATTGGTTCCAGTAAATTGAATTTGAAATGTGTCATTTTTACATTTGCTGACAGTCCTGGGTCCACTAATGGTTATATGTCATTGGCATTCCAGGCAACTGCTAGAAAATAGCCTGTAAATTGCTCTGGACAGCTGGGGAAGAGTGTTAACCCTCACCATTACTTGCTCCACCCAGCTCAGAGTGACTGATCTAGGTCCTGTGCGGTGCTGGGGGTGTGAGCATGGTACAGTTAGCAGCCAATATACAGCATGATGAACCTCAGGAGGGCAAAAAGAATATTCATGTAGTCTGTGCAGAGCATCAGGTGAGTGATACAGTACAGTAGCTGATAGGTTCACTAAGGTTTTGATGAAAAAGGAGGCAAGATTTTCATTTATTTATTCCTCTTGTCCCCTCTTTAGACATATTCCACCCTCAATGCATTCCACTTCCTCAGTTCTTTCAGAGGCCATGATCCTAAAGTGTGAACCCATCTGAGGCTTAAAGCCGTGCCCTCCTGCTGCCTCCCCTGCATGGGTGCTGCAGTTCGTGAGGCTGCACAGCTAAGACAGATACAGCCAGTGATCCTGCTGGAAACCAACCCAGCACAAAGGAGACATTTCTCTCCAGCCAGGTGAGTTCCCTGATCAGGCCAAACCATGGCAAGGTGAGTGCTTGTGCCAGCATCACCGAGTCAGGGAGGGGACAGGGTGCAGCCAGGATCTTGGGGAAGGACAGGACTGCCCTCAGCTCACACTGAGTGATGGTGCCTCCCCAGCCAAGCTGTATTCTCTCTGAGCACCCAAAGGGCTGGTAACACATTTTCATACTTTCCCAAACTTGAGACTTGAACTTTTGGGAAAATCTGCTGTCATTACAACAAAACTTTTTGCTAATTTAATGCAGACTGAGCGTATAGGTAAAGAAACATGGATGGAAACAGATAGTGGGGATAACAGGAACAAAAATGTGTTTACATAGGCAAGATGTATGTGCACCTGGATAGTTCCGAGTCAATTAAAATGCTTTCTTTTGAAATGAGTATCAGGAGCATTGAATTCAGTGTGAGGTTCGACATTGACTTCAGAGGGAGATGGATCTGAGCAATTGATCCTGTGGAACAATAGGTAGTAGTCAAAGTTGGGGTATTTTAAATGCAGTTCTGCAGCCATATAATTTACCACATAATCCACCAACTCCTATAAAATATCAGGAATAAACAAGCTTTCATTCTCATGAGGTAAAATTTGGCTCATGATCTGCCTGATTTTCACAGATAGAATTCTAAAACAAAAACTTTCTGAGTAAGTAAACTGTGCAAGAAAAATACACCCTTATGGAGCATTAACCCTGAAGTCTAGGAACAGCAATGCGGAGGCATTCAGTGGGGGCTATAGTTTCTCACTATGCTTAACCTTCATTATCAGAGATTTTCAGCTGCAGATATCAGGGTGGGAAGCTGAAGGGTGACAGATGCTTGCTGTCAGAGTCTGCTGGTTTACAGATCTCCTCTGTTGTTCCTGACATCAGGGAAGGAAGCTGTGTCCGTTCTCCATTCCAGAATTCTCAACTGCTTATCATGCCATTTCTCATAGGTTTCTAAACCAGCAAGATCTCCAAACTCCCTGGCTTGTCCAGTGTACATATGATAAGTTAAAAAAATTTTTTAAAGTGTGACAAGTTTCTAACCAGGGACATGATACAGTCATCCCAAAGCAATGAACTCCACAAAGCAAGAACTCTGCCACTGCCTTTAGGCCCAGGAGGCCTTAGTAACAGCACTGTGATGCTATTGCAGCGTGCAGCAGGCAATAGCAGAGAACAAGGAGAACTTCCTTTCCCCTTCTGTCCTCTCCCCAGATGTACGGTGTTAGGTTACTTAATTAATTTTAACAAGGGAATGACATTCCCCGTCCATTTGTGCCTTGTCTTGAAAGGATGCAATGTACAAATATCAGTTTCAGCACATGATCCCCCACCAAAAAGAATGATGGGCCTGATCCTGCCAAAATCAGTAGCAACATGTCTTCTCAGAATGAATTAGGATTGGTCTTTGGAAAGAAATAACACAGTTCTGGAGAACTCTAATTAATCTATGAGGTACTCAGTGTCTGCAAAGTTGTTCTTAGAAACTAAGATCTGGGCACCTTTGCTTGGAGGTGCTATTTATATCTTTGTATGCCTCTGCATGCAATAAAAGCCAGCATAAAAACATATAATTAGAGCAGCTCCTAATTGGAATGGCAGGAGTTAGGAGAGGAGAACAGCCAAAGTAAAAAACCAGATAGGGACAAAAGCAAAGTACCCTGTAGAACAGCACAAAAAGAATGCTAGTGCTGGAGTAAACTCTTATGCTGAAGTGGCTGCTTAAAACGAATGGCCAAAGGACAATTGAGGTGGATAAATGAAAGGAGACCTTGCAAGCTACAACATACCAAAATTAAAAAATCCTCTGCAAACTGTACTGCCTTTCGGGGAGGTTGAGGGGGCTGATAAGTTTATTTACACTTCTAAAAAGCACTGCCAATCCCAATTTATCAGTTACTGTCTTGTGACAATTTATTCATTGTTCACTGTTAGAAGCTAGAAGTTACATAGGAAGCATGATTGGTGATAGCTTCTCTATTTCAATATGGTATAATAGAGATAACACAGTGCCCAAAAGCTCTACAGCCGCCTTTTTGTCTGCTTTGTCTCTTTTCATTACTCTATCAGAATCTTCATTTAATATAATCCAAAAAAGCAAGGTAATTGCTTCACTTATCAGTTATCATCGCACTCGCATACTTATCATGTCAAAATTATTTATGTGGATGGCCAGGTTGATCTTGCTACATTTAGAAGCTTAAAATTTGAATAACTGTTCTGCCAGTTAGGTTATCAAAATTGCAGCATAAGCAATGAGTTTCTTCTTTCTGGATCTTCAAGGGAGAATAGGGTGCATCTCATTGCAGGACTAGTTTACCCATGGCTGAACACCGCTCCAAGGACACTTACAGCAGTTCTGTAGCCTGGCACTCCGAGTGCTGGGGACAGGCTTTATTTGCTAGATGAACAGTAAATAAAAATGGCATGATATAAATAGAGACAATAGAGAGACACATAAAGGGGCATTGTCAAGGTTGTCATAGGTCCCAAATTAAAATTATAATTTACAGACCTGTGCAATTCTTTCTTGGTTTGCCCCTTCTTTTGAAACATGTTTCATAGCTCTTATTCTATATCATTTTTATTTCTTTATGATCTTGGTAGATGGTAACTCACCTGTTTGAAAACCCTAGAGGGTGAAATAAAACAAAGCATGCAAGTTCGGAAAGTCGTTTTAACAACTTTTTTTTTTTAATATAAAAGAAATTTCCTTCAGCCAAGCTCTTGGACACCTTCACGAAGGGTAACAGAGAAAAGCCTATCACAAACAGATACAAATAATATAAAAAAGAATGTGCAAACATTTTTTCCAACACAGGTAGTGAATTCATGGCATTGCTGTCCTTTCATCACATTACTCAGACAGCCAGGAACCTCTTCAGGATAGCCCCTCACAAGCACATTGCAGACCACTGGACATTTTGACACGAATGACTTCTCTGAAAACTCATTATCAAAAGTGGACAATTTGTTATTCACCATTTGTCATTCTCCTAATAAGGACTGTCTCAAAGGTTTTGGCTTTTCAGCAAGTGAGTAGAATAAGTCCCAAGTGACTGAGGAGGCCAATCACCCACCCTGGAGACTGCAAATTGGCCCATCACAAGATGCTTAAATGGAAGAGATCCTGAGCAATCCACACCACACAGAGTAGTATCTGTGTGAAAATTAGCTTGCATGTATATGAAAAAGAAGGGAGGGGGGCATTAACGTTAAGAAAAGTCACTCTTCATTTATAAATCTTTCGCATATAGACAATGGCTGAGTTTGATGGGTTTCTAATTAGAAGATGTTTTCTAATCTGTGTGTTCCCAGACTGGTTTTGCTGCCTTGATCCTTAGGCAGCAGCAATTGCGGGCACGTTGTGCTACTGGCAATAGCCAACCACCATGGCATCGTGAGGAGGGAGAGGGGCAAACAGCATTTAGCTCTGCATGAAGCCTTGTACCTCTTTCAACTGGCCTGTGCTTTACAGTTTGGGCATTTATATCCTAGACAACCTGCTTGTCATATTCCTCAGTTTTTAAGAAACTGGTTGGATCTATCAAGAGACTAAAGGTGTCCCAGCACGTGAACAGGCTCCTGAGTCACAGACAGAAAAGACAAATACAGCTCTTCGGTGGCTATTGCTGTGATTTTTTGTCTAGGTATGAAACAATTCTCTATCACAGCTCCCTTTGGCAATAATTACTACAGTCTCTGAGACTTAGTAAATCTTGGGTAAAAGTCACAGCAGAGAAAAGGGCAGAGTTTGAAATCCAAATAGTAATTTCCCAATAGGTTGCAATACCAAAATTATGAGGGCTAAACAGAGATCCTATGCCCAGCTCAGCACTCAGGATCCTTCTCTGGCTTGCGTTTCAGGGCCTCAATGATGTTTTGACCCAGCTGTTTGTGGTTTTGGACTTCTGTGCATTTTATTTACCATACACCTAACAGCAGGCTTCACATTCAACACTCATCTCGTGTAATGATTACTCATTCAATTAGTGGCAAACAGCAGAGTAATGTTTGGGATTTTTTTTTTTCCAATCTCTGTTCCCTGGGGGGTTCTAAAATATATTTTATAAGTGTATCCAGGCAGTCATTATCCAGATCATGTTATGGGTTTTGTAACTTCACAATGTATTTGATTGAAACATCGTAACTCTTTCCAGGACAAAGGCTTGTAACATTACAGATGCAGGGAACAGAGAGGTCAGCAGTTGACAGCTGGTGGTTGGAGACACACAATCACAGTATTCCCCAAGTTATTACAAAAATATTTAACTGAACAATGATGGAAGAAAGTAAGAACCTAGTAAACATTAAAAGTAAACATAATTGTTGCAAATTTAATTAAATTCTCTGCTGTCTTTGATGTGATGGCTGATCTGTAAGTCTTTCAATTTCTTTGCTTTAATATCAGCATTTCCTCAGTCTAAACCTTTTTGAGACAGTAGCGTTTTATCTCAATTATTGCTTTTTCTCCATCAGTCTTTACATATAATCTCATTTGCCTTTATGGATACTGTAACCCTTCTGAACAGCTTTTAACCTTTTTAAGAATCGCCTTGACCTGAGGATGCCCAAAGTTTTTTCTTCTTCCTCCTCTTTTTTTTTTTTTTTAAATACAATATTGAATAATAGAAATTGGACAGATGAGTGATTTCCTATCTGGAGACCTGCATGTATAACTTAGGATGCTAGAACAGAATTTTTGTTTGAATAATAATAATAAAAAATAAAATACCTCTATCTAGCTTTCTGCTAGCAAAGAACCTTCAGCTTTGACCTCCATTTCAGTGGCAGCATTGTAGCCTGTGCCACCACAATATTAGCTTTATCTTTTCAAAGGAAAAAAAGCTTTCTTTGTACAGTAGCACATTAGCTTCAAAGAGCACTTACCTCAAGAGTCCAGCTCATCCTTCTGGTAAATTTAAGAAATAGTCAGTTTAAGATGGTCTGTCTCAATCATGGATAATGTAGACAACTTTGTGTCTAAATGTTACAAAGCAAGCTTTATGTCTGTTTTGTCTTTTCCCCCCACCCTTTCAGTTTTATTTTCTCATTTAGTATCTAACGAAGATGCGGGCTAATGGAAGAATGATACATGAGTACAACTAACCCTCCTGGAATGTGATTGTAAATGTGAAAGTTGCTATTCACCACAATTTTGTAGTTGTGTGTGTCTTAGATGGCAGGGTTGGATATCTCACATGCAGTACGACACCCACAGAGTCAATGGTGTGCTCTTTGGATCACCAGCCTTGCCAAGCAAGTTCACTGCTGCACTGGTCATAGCCATGGTCCCTACATCTGCCTGCCCCATGTCAGCTGGCATTTTTACTTGCTTACATGTGAGGAAGGTATGTATACTGTCTGAACCAGCTGGCAATGTGCACGCCAAACAGTAACACCCTAGAAGGCTTTTCCCTGGTGAAACCTGCCATCTATACTGTCAGTCTATGATAAGAGTGCCAACTCAATGGCATAAGGGTTTTCAGATACCATCCCTTGAGCAAGGGAGGGTATCATTGCAAGAAGCATCCTCTCATTCTCTTCCCGTCCTACATACATACACAGTTTGAGCATCAACATCCAGAAACTTGCTTTCCACTGTGATTAAAATTACCTATCCCAAGCAACGATGCTTAAAATTGAACTATGGTTCATGAGAGCAAAAGGCTATACCTCTGAGCACTCTAATGTGTTAAACAACTATGCCAGGTAGCATTACATGTATCTAGCAGCAGCTACTTAAAAAGACCATCTTCCAGAAGAGGTTCGGGTCTTTTTTAAGTTCTCGTAGTTTTAAGGGAAAACAGTGAGTTTAAGAAGTTGATGATTATTTTCAACTACATCTCCCTAGACCCAAGCAGTAGCATTATTCCTCAAAATAGAGCATGTTTAATAGAAAGTAGGGAAATGCTAACTGCAGTGATCTTGCCCTGGATGAACGCACACAGACACATGTGTATAGCTGAGGATTTATGTGGAAATGTCTTTATGCTGTTTGTGAATTATTTCACTTGAATTATGATTGCCTTGAATGATATATATTTTGAGAGTGTAACATTGCAAAAGTAAACTTTAGCAAAAAGGGATATTTATTCATCAGATTTAAAATTAATTTCCTGTATTTTTCTGGGGTTTTATCCTATCTAAGCTGTAGCCTTATGAGAAGAAAAATGAGAAACTATTTCTTTACACTGAGACCAATATCAGATGAAACATAAATGTAACGGTTTCTATAAATGTTAACCCACTACAACACTCTATCCCAGAACTAAAGATCTGCAGACCGTTTTAGGTTAAGTTACTGCTCCTCTCCATGTTAGGTAATCCGCTGTCATTGAAGTAAAATAAATTGAAACTACTCAAGGAATAAAAAGAGGTGAAAGTGCAGAATCTGGTTTGGATAAAAGTTTAATTCTTCAGTTCCAAGTGACATAGCCCTTACAGGAAGCAGAGCAAACTCAGACAGGAGTGGCCAAGTAATGAAGATGGATGCATCTTGTTATCAGCAAGCCATTTACTAGGGCTTGATGTAACCTTAAACATTGCAGATAGCTCAATGGCACTTGCCACTAAGCCTCTAATTAATGAATAGCAGGCCCTAAATTAACAATGTGCATTTACAGATGAATTCTGGGCACTCATTAAACGATGTTCAAATATCAAGCAGTAACTGTTAGGTTTATTCCTTCTGGATTACTGTATACAGTGTTTGTTTGCTGGGAGTTTTCACAGGAGGTTTTGTGTGCTCAACTGCTGTGAGCCCAGGTGCACCTCAGGAAAGGGTATAGTTCACTCTAGGAGGGCAAGACAGCGTAGCTGTAAACCAGGCACTGTAACACCTGTGCAGCAATTTAAGGAGGATTAGAATGATCCTCCATTCAGCCTTAACTGCAGTGGGAAAAAGGGCTTGATTGCATGGAGCCGTTCTCAAACCTCCATTTTATATTACCTTTCTTTGCAATATCCACGCTGGTGCTTTCCAAGGCGACCTGGAACAGTACCCAGGAGGGTTCAATGGTCAGATACTGTTTAGTAAATGACAAGTTCCTCCACAGCTCATGTGAGAGTATTGTTGTGGAAGTGGTCTTGCACTCAGTATGCCAGCTCCTTGGTCGAGACAGAGATAAGGAGCTCAGGATGAAATCTGCACCTTAACATGTATATGTGAATCAAATGGTATTTTAGAACAATAACATCACTAATTATTTATATGGTCCTATTGTACATGTTGCAATTTAGGGGAAGCAACAATGCAGCTATAAGAAATGTAGCAGAGCATATTGCCATATCTACCAAGTCATATCTGTATCAAATCAGAAGTTTAAATCACCTGCTGTGCTGAACTATAATGCAAGAGAGAGAGAATGAGCCTTTCAAAAATATTGGTGTAAACTGGGATTGAGGTCAAACAGGCAAAGCTGATTTAAGCAAAGTCAGAACTGAATCCAAAGTCCCTGAAAAATTAGACAGACTGTTCTCTGTAAATGCAAAGATAACCGTGATTTTCTGGGAACAGATCATTTCAGATCAGTAACTTCAGTGTTCGTCAACGTGAGGTTTCATGCGCTATGAATGTTCTCGCTAATGTGCCATCCAGCTACTACCTCATGGTAAGTTCAGTGATACTATCTGTTAAAAAAAGGGGGGAGCTAGGGACTAAACGGAGCTTTTCTGAAAGGCATCCTGCACATCATCTTATCCCAGGACTGTTCTCCATGTCAGAAAAGTTTTAATGCAATATTAGTTTGCTGTGATGTAAAATTACTAATATGATTGGCATTCCTGTAGCATTACATACAAAAGAGAAACATTTGCTCTGAGCAGAGCTCACTTTCAACTGTGCCTGCAAACACTTGGGGTTTGTGCACAGGCTGTGTAAGCAGGATCCCATGCACATTCCACATAATCCAGTGCCATGCATCCAGTTCCATTTATGGACAAAATGAAACACAAGCTCTTTTTTCTATGGATCATTCCCACAACAGCCTTTTCAAAGTTAATGTGGACAAATTTAGGAAAGAGACACTCCCATAGCTTCATGGAAACCATTCAAAACCAATGTTTTGCAGATTTAATTTTTTTTTAAAAGCAAGCACAAACTTTTACTTAATAAGAGTATTCTGTACAAAAGATAACTGGGCTGGGATTTTGTCACCTGGATTTTCCATTGTGATCTGTTGATAGAAGATGGGAAAAATAAATGTCTCATGCACCTTTCCCAGCTTCTTTTCACTGTAGAGGACTAAATGCATACTATCCTGTGCATGTGTAAGGTGATGCTGTGACAGTATCTGAGAGTTGCTTTATCTTTGAACAAAAAACTTTATTTGAATGAGAAAATTGTATTACCTCTCATGAAGAGAAAGCTCTTTCTCCCTCTCTTTTTGTCACTTCTTTATAGAATTATCTCTGAAGCTTTCTCTTGCATCCTGTCTCTTTCTCTCTGCAACTATTTTGAAAAAAAAAAAGGAATCCATAAATCGGCAACAAGTATTCTTAGTTACCAGTAGATAAGGTGACAGCAGCTTTCCTGTGCTGTGAAATGCCAGAAAAATGCAGTGGAATTTATTTAGTAGGATGGCTCTTCTGTGGATCATTACTGCCTATTAATAAAAGTACGAGCATCTTGCAGTCTGAAGGTAGTTTTAAAAAAATGTGCAAAATCACAGTAAAAAAGTTACTACGTATTTCTTAGATTTCTGAATATTCATCCCTCATATTTCTACCATACGTGTACCACAAAGTTAGTTGGCAGCATTCAAACAATAGTTTTGTATTTCTAGAACTGTCCTTACCCCCCTTTTCCAGTCACAAGAGCCAAAAACTTCAGCGGGATTTGGAGAAGCACACATTAATTTCAGTTTAGTCCTGCAAGCTACATTCCTTTCTGAACATGTTTTAACCTGACATCATGTTCTTCCTCAAACTTCTCACAAATAAAGATGTGATTCATATAAACTTCCACTCTCCCCAGCCTCTGCCAACTCTTCATTTGCTTTTGGCAGACTCCGTGGGCACTTCTGATCCTAGACAGGAATGACAAACTCAGCACCTTCCATGTGCTGTACCACAGGCAGTGTGGCAGTGTCAGGGGGCTGCAGGCCACAGCAAATCCCCTTGCTGATCAGAAGGTGTGCCTCGGAGATCGTGACGTAGGTCGTTGCATGAATGACAATTACTCTGAGCAGTACAGGCAGTGCAGGGGGCTCCCAAAGTTGGCACAGTTCATTGTGGACCAGGAGAAGGAACGGGGTTGGTGTTTTTCTGGTGAAGAGCTGCCCCACCCTCCCAGCTGCCACAGACCACTGTAGGAGGGGTGAAGGGGCTCTGTTTGTCCATACCAGACTTCACTTACTTTTGTTGGGCATCTACAGCCTTTGGAAAAGCATACCTATTGGTTGATTTTAATATTAGATTTATATTCCTTAATGCAATGAGCTACATGTTCTGCTTGAAAGAACAGTCATTACTGCCCCTGCTGCTTTTCTCAGTAAAGACGAAGGAGTTTAAAGTTATTGTCAGGTTTATTCCTTGTTGTGCTTTGTAATGAGCCAGGCTGTGCCATACTTTTTGATTCAGAGCCTGGTGAAAAGTCTCTTCCAATGAGATTAATGCATGATTTTCTGTTGCTTTTCCTTTGAGTTGTCATATGTCCCTAAGTGAAAAGCTGTCAGATCCCCTGTAAAAAGCATTTATGCCTTTTTTATGAACATATAAATGCCACTAAACAAGATACAAAGTAGACCCTGAAAGTCAGGTAGAGGTATTATGTGAGGTGGAGCTAGTGACCAACTATATGAGAACATCTTGCTTCCAAAGTCATAATGAAGAACAACCCAAAGGCCTAAAAGCTGCTTTCATGTTATTTTCTAGTATAAAAATTGCAATAGATGATCTACAAAACAAGCAAAAGAAATAGTGGAGTCCACAGAAATAAGGGATTCCAAAGCTCTGGAATGATGAGATCACAGAGTGAACCAAGACATAAAAAGAGAAAAGAAACCAAAACTAAAACAAAAAAGCGGATGAAGAAAAGTAAAAAGTACTGAGTGGTAGGTGCACCTTACAGAAGCTCTTCTGTCCTCGGAAGCAGTATATCATTTACTGTAGCATGACCATGATATCCATTTATCATAAAACCAATATGGGGTATCATGCAGACCATCTGTGAGTCTTTCCAAGGGTGAAACAACAATATAAATTCTCTTGAAGTGTCAAGGCAGAGAGGCCACAACTCTTGCATTGCAGCAGAGCAGTCCCCTGGCAGCAGGACCACCACTGCCGACAATTTGCAGGATGTGCTTAATCCAGTTTAATTCATTTGAACAATGAAGTTCAAACGCATGTAAGTTAGGAGCCATCCCAGGTCCAGATTAATCACTCTGTAGAAACACTGGGCAGAAATTATAGTGTTCATAGCAAACCCAACTTGATGTGGAGAAGCGTGTAAATTAAGGTGTTTGAAATAACACCGGACTAATATCAGAACTCTAAAGATGTGTAAGAGTTTGTCTCCTGAATTATGAGTTGGAGTGTCAGTGATGTTACACACATTTATATCAGTCAGGGGTATAACCTAAGCTGTTTTTCATATATTTTTCCTTATTGTGGTGTACAGTGAACCTCAGAAGCCCAAAAGTGAAACCTACTTCCTTATATATGTTATTTTTTCTCTATCAGACACGCTCCCTGGCATGTTACTGTAGAACTGTTTCTGTATACTAGGCTCCAGGCACTGCACTTATTTAAAACATGTATAAAACATTAAAAAGGGAGACTGTTGTCCCAAGGGATTGGTAACAGGACATAGAGGCCTCACATCTCTGATTGTCCCCTAAAGTAGGTCAGTTTTAGGCTATAGTACTGGTCTAAATCCAGCCAAGATCAGTAGTGAGATTACAACTGGGCCATGAGTAATTTATTTGTTTGTCTCAGAGAGCATGTCTGTGGGCTGATCACATTGCCTTGCATTTTTGCCATTCACATTTGTTTAGCCAAATCTCTTCTAAGAAATGTTAATCCATCACATTATCCAATTGCTTAGCTGTTACTGGCCAGGTAACTCAGGTACAATCGGTTCCATTGCCAGATTGAATAATACCCTACATGTGTGTCTCATTTGGAAATGTGCTCTGTAGGAATTATGATTAGTACAGATTTGCTTCTTAATTTGTAAGAGCACTATGTCAGCAAATGTGTTTAAAACATAAAATAATCCATATATTTACATTGTGTATTTTATGGGTACACCCAGTGGGTGAGGCCAAAACCATCCCAATTACCTGCCTTTGTCCCAGTAGTCAGTATAAAAGAGAATGATTTTACTCAAATTCCTTTTTTTTTTTTTTTTTTTAAATTGATAGCCAAAGATCAAATAACAGCCCACAGATAACAAAAGTTGAGATGGGGAATGTGTGGAGATGCCATTAAGAGCCTGCCAGTCCCCTCTGCCCTTCCTCCCTCCCTGCAGTGCGCACTGGGCTCTGTCCTACACCGCATGCAACCTCTGTTCCATGCCGCAGTGCTTTCCGACCGGGAGTCACCGCATGCAGCCCATGGAGAAGGGAGCCAACATGAGCACTGGGGTAGAGTCTTCCCATCCCCAAACGTCTTCCACCCGTGTAATTAATCAGTCAGGCTGTATGAGATGCGTATGCATCTAATGTATTGCGTCATGTCTTACTCATTTCAGTCCTGATTAGATCTCTAGCACAGGGAGGAAAGCTATAAATGTAAAGATGAAAATTGCCACCCACCTCTATTCTGGTCAGCACCTAGAATCCCACAGCTGGGTACTGCCGAAGATCTAATAATCTTTTCTTTAATACTGGCTGCATACTGAGTGTACCCATAGGCTCAAGGACTCTTTTTTGGGACTTTGGGCTACGGAAATGGTTTTACTTAGAGTTGGCATCCAGAGTGCCTGACCTGCCGCTGCTGGTGTCAGAGCCTCAGCAGAGACTGCTGGGAGCCGCCTCTGGGGCTGAAGCGGAGGGCAGCAGAGCGACATGCAGTTTAGCTACAGCATTCATCTGTGTACTTTTGGAGCTGGCAAGTCAGTGTAAGTGCTAATCAGCCCTACCCAGGCACAGGTTCTTTGATGTGCAGCACGGACTGAGTTTCTAATATTCATGCCTTCAAATAGGGCCTAAGTTTGCCAAACAGTAAGCACTCAGCAGTCTATTTGACAATTCAAATGGAGTTGAAAAGCTGGTTCCCAGCTTAATTTCTTTTGCTCAGACCAATAGTTCTATTGTTCTTAGAAAAGAATTGTCTTTCATCACAAATAAACTACAAAATGTTCTTATGGGTAGTAGAACTGAAAAGCAGTTTTCGGATACAATTGGCATTTGTTGTGCTTAGTGCTGGAGGTGGCCATGTTGCTGAAAAATGATGTTGTCTGTGATGCCAACCATATGACAATTAACTCAGCAGAGGAGAGTGTGTGAATCCATTTCCAACCTGTTTTAATAATAGGGTAACAACCAAAATGCTTTCTCCAGTGGTTAAACCAATATTAAATTCGCCTAGAAACTTGTTTATGGGCTTTTCCACTGGGTTTGTCTATTGCCAGTGCCGTGAAGGACATCAATTTTCAGTAAGACAACCGCCTCCAGCGCTGGGATTGGAAACACCAATTGTAATTAAAACTTTTTTTTTAAGCAAATGCTTTTTGCAGTTTAATTATGGCAAGAAATGCTTCTTGTTTTGTGAACTTCCAGACTGTTGAGCTCAGCAAAACTCTGTTTGGCATTCAGCAGGCGAGTCCTGTCCTTACTGATGTCAGTAGTGCACTTACTACTCCAAACACAACACTGGATATTCAGCCTTAAATAAAATTTGAGCAAACTGTATAGCACCCAGGTTAAATGTGCTGTAAACACTGATTATTTGTGACCCACATTTAATCCTAACCATGGGTTATGTATATTTTTGCTCTTTGATATTTTTGCTGTAATCACAGTGTGAGTCACGCAACCTATCAAAAGTGCAGATATAAACTACAGTCATTTTATATGTTTCTAAACAATGAAAACAGAAAGAGAAAAATCATCTCACACCAGCTAAATGTTTTCTATTTTCCAAAGGCTCTTATTGGTGACATTTCTCCCTGCACTGCTGTTTCTGCAATCACATAGCAACACAGCCCTCGAAATAACTTTTTGGTACTCAATATATAAGGTACAGTGTTTGGAGAAACTGATGCCACTCAAATGCCACCTGTTTAAATGCTAAATGGCATCAAAACCAAAAAGAAAAAAAGAATGACAGTCCAGTGGAGGAGGCCGCTCCCCTGTTTGGATGACTGAGTTCCCCTATTTGGCTATTAGTCCTTTTTTCTTGAGTTTCAAAGCAAATGACAAGCAAGTGGGTGTAGCAGAGTTAACTTGGTACAGTGCCTGACCATCTCATAGCTTGCCCTCCTACAATCCTTCACAGGATTCAGGCTTGCTAAGACCCTGTTCTGTTCTCTGTTGAGACATGCCTGCAGCCTCCTCAGACTGTTTCTAAATATTGCCATTTCAACTTTCAAACTATGCATTTGAGAATATGCTTCTAGCAGGGCCCAGCTGGACTACTTTTTAGTAAGCATCAATATATATTTTGAGTCAGAAAAGCAATGGAGATGAGACAAACATCTAACATCCAAACACTCTCAAGCTTGGAGACTCTTCATCTAAACTCTGTGGTTTGGGATCCCCTTCTTTCAGGAAAGCATCTGCATTTTTCTGAGATGCCCTTTTCCCCAAGTTTTAGGCTCTTCCTAAAAGCCACTCTGCTCCTCTTTTCTTATAACTGCACAATAAATTGAGTACGGTCCTACTGGAGCAGGAAGCAGGAGCTGCTCCTTGCAGTCTTCACCTATGTTGCTTCAATTTCTCCCAGCCATCAAATCCCAGTTCTCCTTGGTGCCAGAGCAAGGAGGCAGTTATCAGCTGGCCTAACAAGTGCCGGCTAGGAGTAAACTCCAGAGTTTTGTATCTCGAGACTTTGCATCTCTGTGTAGAATTCATGTCTGATCATGTATAGGGTTTAACTGCCGGGCATAAAGAGGCCTGAGGAAAGACTGCCACAGGTATTCAGTATCTACAGCAGCGTCATTCAAGGCAGAGAAGAGTTCTTGTCCAGTCAGGAAATGCAGAGATAAGGGTTGCGTTTACTGAGTGATGGAGTTGGCTGTCAGGTTTGCAAGAGCAAAGCAGAAGTGGCCAGTGCCATACATTTCAATGCAAATCCGTGTTTATCAAGTTTAGGGTTATTCAGCTCTACAGCCTGCCTTGGGCCCACCTCTAGAGAAAGTTTGAGGCAGGGGGAATATCATTAAGGAGGAATCAGAGGTTCAAAAGAATATGTTGAGAAACATGTTGCTGCACATAGTAAGAGGCCAGAGAAGGTTGAAAAGGGAATGCAAGAGGTTGTTATTATTTCTTTAATGAGCAAAAGTTCTTTTCGGGATGGTTTACTTTTCTGAGACTTGCACATTTTGCAGTTGTATTCAAGTGTGGAAAAAAGGAAGAGCTTCTCTTTCTCCTCTTTTCTGAGCACAACGCATCATTCTCTGTGCTTTCTAAGCTACAAAATTAGCACTAGCAGCTATAATACAAAAAAGTCACAAAAGAATTTGCAGTCACAAGCCTTCTGAAGTCAGTATGGCCTATTACGGATAGTCCTTGTAACACAGCCCCGAAGGGAAGCAATACTGATGTTGTCAGCCTCCAGTGAAAGTTCCTTCTGTGCTTCCACACCATGTACCACTAGATTGAGCATCTGTTGAGAACACCTAGAAATTCTTTCATGACAAAATTATTTTTATTCTGTGAAATTTCTTGCAATTTCTCACCACAAGGTTCGTGGCCACCCTAAGTGTTAATGGTAGTTAAGTCAGCAGGACATACAGTGTGGTCACATCTCTCTTCCACACCAGCTTTGCCCATATCAATACTGCAGGAGAATATGGTCATTATGGGCTGATTTTGAACAGGTTTTCTATCAAGAAAGTCAGAGAGAAGTAGGAAATATTGTCAGTCAGTGTTCAATGACTTCAATGACAAAACCCATTTCTTCACTGCAATGGATGCGTAGGGATATTGAAAGATACTGGTCATCATTTCCCCCAAACAGGTTTTTTCCAGTGTCACTAGGGTCCATCTGAAATACCAACATGAGTTATACCAAGTCAAGTAATGTACAGGTTTCATTGTCACACAAAATACATGCGTAAGGTTATTAAGATAATAATGCTACTACATTGTGAAATATTTACATGCCATCTTCCATTCATATCAGCTGTATAGGATGTCAAGTATGTTGTGCTTGCAGTGATTTTAGGAATGTAATATTTTCAAGATCAGGAAGTTAACAACTTGGACTTTTTGCTTTGCACGTCGTAACCTTTTATGTTATCATTTGGTGAGATGAGGTGAAGACACAGAGGCACATAAATTGGAGACCTCAGATCTGTGATTATGTTATTGCTGACCCTCATCACATCTAACATTACACTATGCAGCACTGCTCACAGGAAAAAAACTACCCAGAGACAGGAGACGAAATGTAACTTGTTCACTTGAGAATAGTTATGTTTTGATAGGTATATATCAGGGTAGTTACGCTGAAGTCAGTGTTACATCACTGAGGATTTGGTTACAACATCATCCCAATCTGCTTTGTAGGTTGAAAATATATATAGATCCAAGTTCATTTTTTTTTGCTAGGACACCTTATATATTGTACAAAGCAGTCCTAAAGGAGGGAGCCCTTCTTAATGACTTCAGACACCCTCTTCCTGCAACCACCAAAAAAGGCATGATAGGTTTTCCTGATTGGCAGCTGCCATAACAACTCCTGAGTCAGAGCTCAACGAGTGACCCAAGCACAGCCACCAGTTGCTCTACCTTGCTGCAGGACACAGGCCAGCAGGCAGCTGGCCCAGGCTCCAGTGAGCAAAAAAGGGCTGTAAGGATGGTGTTGCCCACACACAGACACCTTCTGGAGCCTGGCGTGTGCTTCTTGGCCATGCCGTCTGATACCACGGCAATCTTTAACAGAGAACTGTTGTGGCTGTGGTGCTGTCAGCTCAGGATATTTGGGGAAGGGGTTTCCTACTCAAATTACATTTTCCAAATGCAAGACAGAGCCGTCTGTGCTGTGATCTGTCCTGAGGAGTTTGTGAGCAGTGGTATCAGTATAATTTAATTCATGAAGCAGATTTCATCATCTGTTTTTTAAAACTAGCCAGGGAATCTGAAAGTTGATGCAGAAACACAAGCAGCAGCAGAAACGGGCCCTTTAAGTCTTTATCTTTAGAGACATTGCGTCCCAACTAACCTTCAGGAGAATGAAGATTCACAGTGCCAGTGTCTAATAACTGTATCTCACTCCATTACACGTATTTCAAGGCCATTCTGTGTAAACACTGTGCATTGCTTTGTGCCTTAATCTGTAAAACAACCAAATATCTCACTTGCAGATATATGTTAAGGTTTAATGAATCTCCTGCCATAAAAGTGTTGCTCAAGACTAATGAACAAACAAATGTTTGCTTAAACCCCTTTGTGAAAGTCAAACAAGCTTTCAACAACTATTCATGTATTTATTGTCAGATGTGAGTCACCACTTAGGTGCCTGGCCCTGTTCAGTTAGAAGCTAATGCCAATAGTTTTACAGCATTTCTTCTCTCATTTTTCCTTCTTTCTGCCCCCAATTCCAGCACAGACTCCAGCAAGAACCCATCTGGAGAGTGTCACTGGCTCTCCTTCAGTGTTGTTGGGCCATAGTGGCAGCTGATTCCCTTGCTATCTATGAGGTAAGGGTGGCATTTTGGGGCCCATCTCAGCCACACAGTTCACACAGCAGCTGTTTTCTTCAGTGCCACCCTGGGGATTCTGCTGACCAAGCGAGCACAAGCACAGCTGTCTCTTCATTTCCCTCTCCTGGCTTTCCAGGGGAGCTAGCAGGGGGTTCAGGCTCAGTGCATATCCTCTTCCAGCTGTGGATGTGCCAGCAGTGGGGCTATCTTCCTCCCAGCAGCTTGTCACCACTCCTTTCCCCAAAATCAACATCTCCTTCCAAGCTGCTTGTGTAGGCACTCCCTAACCTGTCTCAATCACAATGAATTGGGTTTATGCTGAACAATTCAAATAATGGGGCTTTGCTTACCAGACCCATATCTGGGACAGTGGCTATTTCAGGACCTGTAGCTGCAGCTGAAGGACGGACATCTCTACCAATAGACTAAACAGCATCTGGAAAGTTCCCATAGGATTCACCTTCCTAGTACACACTGTGGACTTAGCAGGTGGAATAATAACAGAGACTTATTCCTTGTGTTACTGGGTGGCATTAAAATTGTGTGTCAATGCTTTTTTTATTTTTATTCTGCTACTAAACAAGCTGAAGGCTTTAAGGATATTTTTTGTTCAGCTATGTCAGAGAGGTCTACCCAGGATAGAAAAGAAAATCAATGTTTCAGGGTTGTGTAACTGTAGGGTTTTTTCTTGTGTTGTTTGTTTCATTATGAGGAAGGAATTAAAAATCCCTCCTAGACAGTACTTAAAATATCAAAGTCATTGTTTAATGCCTTTGAGTCACTGTACAACTAATTCAATTGCACAGTGTAGTGCAGTTTCACGGTATGTGAAACACAGATAGTAGAGAGGAATGATTGGAAAGTTGAATAAACACAGCATTAGTTTGCAAAGTCTGAAACTTTCTCATGACTTCTTTTGCAATGATCCAGCACAACTCTTCAGCAGAAGTGAGAGCAGGGACTTGTAAATCCAGAAACCCTACCTCCTCCACCTAAGCTAAACTAGCTGGTTTGGTGCTGGCAGGAGGCTCTTTTCCCTCCTCGGAACCAGCCACTGGAGGTGGGTCAGGTCAGCACTGGCTGTCAGCAGCTTTTGGTGAGGTAGACAAGGGTCAAAGCTGTAGTTTTGCAGGACACTTCAAAGAATGAACTTCAGGTCGTCAGGGACCAAAGAAACAGAATGCATGGCCACGAGGCACTCAGGAGGGCTGTGCACAGCCAACCCGACCCTCTGTATATTGAAACTGGTGCTATGTAGGGCACCCAGTAGCTAACAGGGACCAGGGGTGCTTGGTGACAGGGCAGGGATTGCAGTTCTTGTAGCACTGTCAGTAAAGGGTCGTTGTGGTCAGCCTGGTACATCTGTCTTCACAACCAAACCTAAGAGGTGATGATACGGGAGGTCTTGCCTGAATTGCGTGAGACCTGTTGCCATCATAAAGGAGATTGTCGTAGATATTTACTGAATTTATCTTTGTACCAGCTTTGCAAGGTAAAGCAGCAATGTTACCCCTATTTTACAAATGACAGTCTGAGGCTCAGAGAGACTTCAGCTTTGCCTCTCCTGTCATTTTAAGGAAGGCAATAGGGATGTACATCCGTCTGGGTTGGGTCTCATTTAACTAGTGTGGTAATATTTTGCCCACAGATTTAAAGTTTGTTCTGATGCAGGCTTTATGTGGGTAGAAAGAACCAGACCTGGGGCCCCATCTGCTCTCTGAAAACACCCATTAGCCAGCTTGTTAGTAGCTGGAGCTACTATGCCTAAATTAGACATTCCTTGCCCCAGCCTCCTTACCCACATGCACATCTCCCAGTGAAGATGTCCACGCCTGGGTCTGACTAGGTGTTCAGATACATGTGAGCACCAGAGCCTGGAACCAAACATCCCCCACTTTGCCCTTAAAGCCAAATGGAAGCTGCATAGTTTGGGCATATCTGTGATTGGTAAACTGCCCTGTGGGAGTAAAACACACACCTGATCATGAATTTCTGCTTTGGTTTCATTTATTCCCACACAAAAACAAACACAGAGAAGTAAGTATCTTGAAGCTATCATGGTCACCATTCAAATGTTGATGCTTAGTGTTTGCATCTGATTAGTATTGCCACTGAATCACAGATACTTCCTGTATTAAGTGGCCCTAAACAGTGAATGTCAACATTTTAATGACAACAGTGTTATTGTAGGTAGTGGCAGTCTGGCAAAGCAAGAAGGTAGGAGTGGGTTTAGTCGTTAATGAACATCCTGAACAGATACAGATAGGAGAGGAAAAGGAACAAAAAATGGGAAAGACAAAGAAACACACACATGCTTGTAAAAGTTTCTGACAAGCTAAAAGCCTCAGAAACAAATTTGAGTTTAAAAATGCATTTGAAAAGTTACATACTCACTTTTGTACAGCACAACAATGGTGGAATGCTAATAACATTTAATTTCCCTTGACTTCTAACCTTCTTAACCTGCTGTGCTGCTAGAACAGCGCTGTAAATCAAAATATGCTGTATTGTATGGTGAACATGTGTATTGAGTCATTCCAGACTGCCTGGTGCTTTTTAAAAACAAAACTCACAATAGTGTTTGTGCTGTTTTTCATTTTTCATAGACCTTTCCCCTCAATCATGCTGCAACTGGTTAGGTTATGTATTAAAAATACAATATAAAAAAGGGAGGGAAGATGTAGGGGTAGACACAATACCACAGAAAGTACAGCACAGATGAATAGGCCAAAATATCCTTGACATTACTTTCCCCTTTGTTCTAAGTGTTCTTCCAATTTCAATAAAAACAAATTGGAATATTGCCTGGGGTCTACTAAATCATTAGTAAATTAAGAATCTGTTTTTAATAACATTTCACTTGTAAATAATGCATTAATTGACTAGCTTGAACGTTAGCTTGAATGTTAGAAACTCTGGCACTAAATGTGTAATGAAAGAAGTGTGCTGTTTGAGGAGTCTGGATGGTAAATGTAACAAATTAAATATGACAGTTGATATTTGTGAAAATGGTGATATAATTAGAGGACACCTGCAGCTGTTTTCCAACCAAAACAACAGAAATTAAACATGTATAAAGTATGTGTGTCATATTTTCTCTCAGCATAGTTCTTTTGTTCTCCTTAGGGCTTTTTTGTGGGGGTCTTTCTATATTTTTCTTACCTTTTGTCTGGTCATATGACTGACCAAGCAACAAATGTCTCTTTGTCCAGTGCTACCATTTATCAGATCTATAAGTGAACATTTTGCAGAGTAACAGCAAAGAACATGAATCTTATTTACTGAGAGCTGGAAGTTACTAAAACACATGACACATGCTCAAGCATATTTTAACCATAGGTGCTTGGGAATAGTCAAGAATTACTCCAGGACTCTTCCCGTGCAGTTCTCACCTGCATGTAGCTCACGTATTTGTCCACCCTGATGTTCATAGGCTTAGTGAGGATTTCTGTAAACTAAAAGGTGGTGGGATGTGATGTATAAGCATTGCAAATGTGTAGCTTTCCCTCTTGGCACATGTGCAGTTGAAAGAGAATATGATGCTCCTTTAGCCATCTCACAAGGATTTTGAGTACCAAGTTTCTAATGATAAAGAAAAAATGTGAAGTTGTTGAACAACATAGATCCCCATGTCATGCCACCACTGGGAAATTGTAAAACATATTGTCCAAAGATGGCCAAAAATTATGCATTTTTGATCTGAAGCCAAAGTGTCTGGGTATTTCAGTTCAGGGACTCTGTTCCATCTGTCCTTGCTCCATTACAGTTGGTGTGCAAGAGAGCATCCTGCCAAAGGAGATAGGATTCGTACTTGGAAAAGCAGGAGTCTCTAGGCTGATTCTCTTCAGAGTTACAGCAGTAACAAGGCAGTGGAATTACTCTGGTATAAATAAACAGAGCCTATGTGGTACAACAAATTTTACTCCCACCTAAAGCCACGTGACCATTTTGCCTGGTGTCAGAGTTAATGGGCATAGAAACTACACTGTTGTGCTGGGCATGAAGCACACTGAAGCCAGTACCACCCCTGTTCCCGCATAATCCACCTGAGGAAGGACTTCAGGTTCTCCCAGGGTCGCTTTTGCTAGGCTTTGACATAAAGCAAATTCCCCACAGTGAAAGGAAAACCAATACCAGGGCAAGGCAAACAATCCTCACCATGGGACTCAGCTCTCACTGGGGCTGCTCAATGTTTTTTTTTCTTTTCTCTCTCTGTTGAGGCATATAGAGTAAAATTATGTGGGGAAAGTCCCACTGCAGCACAAAACCAGCTGTGGATACTGTAAATCTTCACCATGCCCTTTGTCAACTGTCAGAAACACAGACATTCGTAAACAAAGGAGAGCAGGAGACAAAAATTCACTTTAAAATAAGCAATGTAGACTTTGATTTGGAATGTGCTAACAGGATAGATATGAGCCCTTTAAATAAACATATCAGCCAGTTGTTTCAACTTTGCTTTGGGGACAGCAATACCTTTGTTACTGGGGTTTGTATCTGTCTTGATTAGGGCCATGTCAAGCAGCCCTTGAGATTGACTTTGATGACAGATAGGATGTACTGTACATGACACTGGAAGCATAGTATCATGGAGACAAATTGTGCAATGGCTGAGAAAATCTTCACAGCTCTTTCAGAAATGGCAGAATTCTTCCCTGTGGATGCAAATATATACCTTTTATTTGTCTTAAAGTTACAGAATTAGGTATGGCTTCTCTTGCAAGTACCTGTTGGTATGTAATAGTGTCCGTTCTCTACCGCCTCTACCCAGCCCAGCCGAAGTGCCTGTTTCCACCCTCCAGGTTCCGAGTAGCACACTCTGCATGCACCATTTATTCCTGTGGTGGTGTGTATGATAGGTGACGGCAGAGAATTTATTTGCCACCTCTAAGGACAAGGCAGCAATAAAGTTTCACAGCAAGTGAACCCTTCTTTTCTTGTTATAATTGCACAATCTAGTCCCACCAACTTGCACAGCTTTCTAGATGTGTTCCCCCTTAAGTTTATTTTACAGGTGTCTTTTACAGTTTATTTTTCCTGCTCATAATATAGATCTCATCTGACTTGATGGCAACTTGTGATGGAACCAGTGATACAGAAGAGGTGCAGCTCACAGGGGCATGTTCCAAACCTCTGCAGGCTGCTGTAGCAGCCACCACTGTGTGATTCTCCTCTTAAGGAGCAAGAAGATCTTCACTGAGTGAGTGGAGTTCTCTCTCCACTGCTGAGGGGAGTTCTTATTTCCTTAAAACAAAAATTTTGCTGGTCTGTTCCTACTCTCTCTGGGCTTTTTCATTGCTCACTAGTAGTTTTTAGGTGGCAAATGTATCAAGACCTATATTTCCCAAGTAAAAGGCATGAAGTAAAAACAAACTGTCTACCAGATATTATGATATCTACCAGAAGGAAGGAATTGCTTAGCCTCCCATTATCTTTCACTTGAACAAAGTCTTTCACAGGTGTCAGTCATGGATATCAAAGATGAAAATACACCTTTGTTTTGGTTCCTTTATAGGGTGATTTGCAGAGGCTGAGCTTCTGAGTAGGTGGGGAATATATTATAAATTTTTGTTTATTGTTGTACCCAAACACTGTAGATACTCAATTTATCTAAAACCCCTCTTTGATTAAAACAGCATCAGCAACAGAGGTAGTGACTCCAAACACTAGTTGCTTTTTATGGTCTATGGGGAACATGCATAGAAAGATGGCCTTCAGCTTGTTGCCTGTATGTTTGCAGCAGCAAATCAGAGAGCCAAAGGCACAAGGAGTTTGATTACTCCTGTATTTGTTTTCCAGGGACAAGTTTTTTGGCTTAAATTAAGCCTGCTAAATGTGCCCCTGCCTGTGCCTCAGTAATGTTACACTGACTTGAAGGTTTTCTTAGCTATAGAGAGCCACACATCAAAATACAAACCAATTCATTAAAAAAAAAAAAAAAAAAAAAAAAAAAAAAAAAACCCGAACATAAGGAAGATGTGCTGGCTTAGTTAAATAAGGCGCAACTGGTATTATTTAATTAAAATCTAGAGTGCAGCTGTTAGGCAAAAGTCTAGCCAGTTTCAGATACAAAAATATGTCCTAATAATGTGTTTCAACATTATTTTGACACTAAACTCAAGAAGAAGGTAGAGGTGAATGCTTTGTGTGTGTGTGTGTATACATATGCATACATATACATCCATGTCTGTGAGAGTAAGAGGGGAAAAAGACAAATGTGTTCAAATACTTTTCTTTATTGAGAGAAACTATAAATAAAACTAGACTTACGTGAGCCAGTGTCTGGGAGGCTCTGAGGATGCAGTGTGTGCTTAGAGGATGAAGACAAGGGGAGGTGATGCTGTGAGCTGTTTTGCCTTTGCACATGAGCCAGGGTTGTCTGTCTTTTACCATCCAGATATACACAGTGGACATCTCACAAAACAAAATGGCTTTGTTCACTGAGGGAGAAATAATTTCAACTATGCAATTTTTCAGTTTTCTCCAAGAATGATAAAGATGCATTTGTTTTCTGTAAAGAATAGTTATAGTTAATTGCATTGCTTCTGTTTCTAAAACTTACTAGGCAAACATGTTGTTTTACTACCTAAAGCAGAGCATTTCAGCTTTTCAGAGAAATAATTGTATATATTAGACTGGCAGAAAAAAATAGCAACTTTTGGAGGATGTTTTTGAGGAACCAGGCAGTTATGTAAACCAAGGAAACAGAAATGCAACACTGTGGGAAGTTTTGGTGCCATTATTATTTTTTATTTTAGTAACTATACAGCACTGTAATTTTGCATGACACTTTAGAGGGTAAAAAAGGCAAGCAGTCAGACCCATAGTATACTTTGCTACACATACCCGTAGCCACATAGTACACTCTGCTAAACATAGTATCTGACTAAGGAAGGGTTGGGAAAACAAGGTTAGGCTTCTTTTCTCCTCTTCCCACCCTAGTGTTGTCAATCCAGGTTTCTGAAGCTGTCTTGTCCTGTCCTTGCTATATTGCCTTTGCAGGGGCAAGAGATTTTTGAGCAAGATCTCACAAGCCAAGGAATAAGGGCAACAGACCTGTTTTTTCTTCTGCTCTTCTCTTGAGCAATGCAAAGCTGCCAGAAAGAGGGCTGAGGATCACACCTCATGGTAGCTGTCAGAAGGAGCTTGCAGCATGCAATAGGAAAGAGGGAGAATGAGCGAAAGGAGAAGCAGGGAAAGGAGGTTAAGGTAACGTAACTTAAGATCATTGTATTCATTACATCTCCAGCTAGAAAAGTACTACCAATTTGTAATGAAAAAAGGGTTTGATCATATTTTGATAACACCAGTCTTCTATTTCTGTTCATGAAATAATTGACATTTGTGGAATTTTATCCTTCTTGTAATTTTTGTCCAGAACAGGTGTAGTTTTTCTAAGATTTTATTCTCTCTCTGTTATTTCTTGGTGTCTGTGTACCATTTGTTTGATCATTAAAAGCAAATAGTTTACCTTTTTCTAGCTCACCTGTTGTTTATAAGTGAAATTCATGTCAAATTGAAATAGATTTCATTTGCCAAGATACAGTGCTGGGTCCTCTGCTTTCCCTACATCCATGGTCCCCGTGTAGGCACTTTGGGTAGCAGTCCCTGGATGGAAATCACTTGCTTTTACCTACCCAAGTTGCTCTGAAAGAATATGCAGGATCACTTGGCTAGCCAGCATGCCAAAAGCAGAAAGTAAGGTAAAATGTACTTTTGGGGAGGACCTGAAGGGGAGGTGGGGCAAATATTTGAAACACAGAAAGGTAACTCTTACTCCAGGGATACAGACCCAAGTCTAAAAGTCATGAAGATGAAAGCAGGAAAAAGAAATCAAGCTACAAAGTCCTGTTTCAGTGGCTCTAGTCCACACAAAACAGCAATGCTGTATGAGGGAACTAAATACCAGAGGAGAGAGGGGGAACTAGAGAATAAGACAGGTGAGAGAGGAAGACCAGGTCAGTGCTGAATGGGAGCAGGGTGCAGGAGCACTCAGGAGAAGGGAGATTGCCAAGCAACTGCCAAGCTGGCACAACAGAGCACAGGCGAAGGAAAACTTGCCCTCCAAACTTCCACAGTCATGTTGGTTTTCCATCTCTCATCTGTAAGACCTGGGAAAAGAAGTGCTACAGCTCCTGTTTTGCCCTGCCTGACCATGTGTGCTCAGGGATCTCAAACCATGAGGGATCCAAATGTTTCTCGGAACCATTGCAGTGCGCACAGGAGACTGCCATCAGGAGCTCCTCCGGCCCTAACATCCCTACCATGCCTCCTGCTCCTCCCAGGCACAGTGGACTCACTTGAAGAGCCTGAATGCTGAATATATTTGCTCTGAGCAATCTAAATTAGACTCCTGTATGTGATTAGGGCATGTTTTTGTATTTTATCCACTGCCTGAGTCTCAGATGCTGAAATACGTGCACAGCTCTTCATTCTTTGGGGAGCAAGACACGGGTTTTCCCCAGTGGCACAGTGATAGCTTCTGATCAGCCAGCCTCCTGCTGCCCACTGTCACTGCAGCTCACAGTCACTGAGTGGCCCGAGGAATAGCTGGCACTCAAGGACCCCCCTCCAGTGCCCATAATTCTGAAACTACATGACATCTTAACCTTTATGAGATTTCTTCAAGACAGCATTTAAAAACACCCAAATCTTTCCTGACCTTTACATTTTAGTAGAGGGGGTTTTGTTTTGTTATTTTTTTTAAATTGATGTTCCTATATTTTTTACTTCAGCTGTGGCATTTTTAAGCTAGTTCAAGAGGAACTTTGCTTTGCCTTTCCCATCCTGGTTGAGTCCAATCATTAATCATAAAGGGAAAACACTCCAGACTCAAGCCTAACTTTATAATGTTTTTATGTTTGTGACATTTTATCTCTCTTAGCCAGTGGGAAGTTCTAACCCTTTTAATTTATAACCTGTTAGGTTTCAATTTGACTCTAGATGCTGACTTCCTTTTGTAGCCTCCCGTCCCCATTCTCACCCCCGTTTCACCATGCTGTGGCTTGGTGATTGCATATCGGGTGTACAGATCATTCAGAGTCTCTCCCAAGGGGATCAGTGATTGCTGCCCTGGATCATCAGGAAGCTGACCCCTTTTGTATGTGGGAAATCAAGGTATCTTCAACAGAAAAGCCAGTGGTCCAATTTGACAGTAACACACTGCCTAAATCTAGAATTAATCTGTTGAGTACTACAGCAAAGCTGACACTGTAAAGCTAACACAATAGAGGAATCAATCCTGGCATCTATACACAAAACTGTGGATATTTGCAAAGAAAAACCGGAAACTTAAAAGGAAGCATTCTAGTTTTTTCTATGGCACTTGTTCTTTTTAATGTAAATAGAAACTTTGTATCCTGTAGTGTGCAGCATTCTGCTGTAAGACTTGGCTTTTTACAAAGGGAGAACTTTTGACATTCATATATAGTCTTTATCTAGTATAATCTCATAAAATCTTCCATGATATCAGGCAATTAAAACATTCAAGGCTCAGAGTCTAAATACGCTCTAGTGGTGCTGTTGGTGTTTATACAGTATTGTTCTGTTGCAAGTAGAGTACAACACTGCCACAGCTTTGTAGGCACAAAGATGAGTTCTGCTAAGCCTGTGTAAGTCTCTGCTCTTTAGCCCAAAAAACTGAAGGTCAGTTCAAAGCTGCTTGTTGAGGGAAACTAATCCTGCAAACAGTACATTCGCTGGCCATTATTTCCAAATCCAAACTATCTTATAGACATGAAATGGAAAGTTTATGGGGAAAACAAATGCTGCATTTATTACTGTGATGCAACATTCATAAAATATATTTCATTGGGGGGGAGTTTACACAGGGGGTAATGAGATTTTTCCTTTATACATTATTTATAACTGCTTAATCCAGGTGCTGTAGGTTATTTTTTTATCCCTCGGTTTCGCAGCTACAAAACTCTTCAGTATTTCTAATTTATTTCTGCTTACAATACAGATGTTCTCAATTGTGTCTCTAACTACATTTCAACTGTTATGATCGCTTTTATTTGTTTGTGTCACTGTACACTTAGAGGTTGAATATGCAGTACACAATAGTGAGGTTCCAAGCAGCCTGTAAAAAGCCTCTGGTGATTTAGTTACCAACAAATTAAACTATGCCTAACAGTAATATCTTTATCATTAGTGGGTTTAATCTTCAGATGATTTTGCTGCAGTTTATATTGCTCTGTGCATGGGTTCTTATATCTTCACATAAAGGTTTCATCCTTTTAAACAGCATTTTTCAAGATGACCATTTGGAAACAACATTTGGAGGAACATTTGGGTTGCATCCTCTAACTAAATTTCCAAGCTGTTGGTAACGGACTAAAGAAAACGTGGTCTGCACTGAATACTAAAGAGCTGCAAATGTAAGATCCTTGAAGGTTATGTGTAAATATTGACATTTTTATTTTATTTTGCATACAAAAATGAACTTGCAATGTTGCTTATCTGATCATACAGCAATGACCGCATCTGCATCGTCTGAGATCTATTCCTCACACTTCTGACTTTCATAGATCTTCCAGAGTTTTCCCATCGAGGATGTTATTGATGTCCCTGATTAGGCAACAGATATCTGGGGATTGAGTGTCCATATAGGAACATGTCAACCAAGAGGCAACAAATGGAAACAGAGAAAAAAAAAAATCCTTTCATCTTCAAAGGCCATGTTATATGTGCAGATATGGGTCCCAACAAAACCATTAAGGTCCTTTCCTGAGACGTGTAATGGGACTTTAGGGCATTCAGCATCCAGCAAAACAAGGTCTTTGGTTCATCCTAGAGGAAGCACAGAAAAATAGCTGTAACATTACATATACCCCAGCTGTTCTTTGCACTTAGCCATACTGCCCTTTCCCCTTGAGTGTGAGTCTGTTGCCATTTCTTTTTCCACAGAAACCTCTAGGTTACATATTTACATGATTTTTTCCTAAAACATTGAAAAAGACTTCGATGTGCAGATAATAAAGTTTGCAGTTCTTCATGGCTGTTGTTTATGCATTTATATGTTAAGTACTAAATGCATTTGTACGTTAAGTACTAAGATGGTCATTGCACAGTTTGTAATTCCAAGGCATGAAACATGAGGACCTCACAGCATTCCTCTTAAATCTGGTCAGAAAGCAACGAGGTCTTGGCTGTTCACACTACAGATCTGGGTAACTGTTTCATGAATGTCACTACAGTCACTGAAAATCCCCAGTAATGATTTGAGAACACATTAGTTCTCTCCCTGGGCAGTCTAACCTGAATACCAAGACTATCGGAAATTTTTCTAAAGTATCTACTTCCCCTTTTTAATACTCCTAGTTCCTTCATGAAACTCTGGCATGCTGTTTGCATCAGCTGGCTGCCTCTTGTGCTCCTCTGAGAGTGTCTCAAAGATTTTTTAATTTTTTTTTTTTATTTCCACATGTGAGAGAAGGATTTAATAAATTGCAGAATCATAGATTTCATTGAGGGAGAGGAAGAACAGTAACTTCTTTGTGCTACGTGGAGACTGTGTAATTTACATAAATATTGCCTGTCTCTTTAGCAGATAGGGTAATTAAAAGTGATCGGCATGGCTCTTGTTTGGTCATCCTCCCTGTTCTTGTATAAACTTCATTTAATATAGTCATCTTTTTACTTATTTGCCAGAGAACTTCTGACTCTCCCAGTCCCTTGTTTTTACTGGACAGAGCAGTGAGCCTTACCAAGAGGTGCAGTGCTCTTCGTACAGAGCTACTTTGCCCAAATTAGAGAATATGTCCCTGGTTCACTTTTCTTGAAGAAAGCCAGGCATCAATGTACTCAGGCCAGCATGCTTTTGGCAGCTCATGCAAAGTATGGAGAACACATGTAATTTGTCTTTTTTAATTTATTCTTTTCTGCCCTGCAATAGAATAAGCAGCCTTATCCTGTATTACTTAAAGCTTCTGAGAAGGCTCCCTCCGTGCTTCCAGAATAGTCCCATAGTGACAGTGTAGCACTGTGGAAATAAAAGACAAGAGACATATGCAAATGATGAAGTCAGCTTCTGAAAGGGATGAACCCATTTCCCTTGCCAGCACAACATGTCTAAGGGCAATCTTGTGGTGGTGGTGGATCCATGTGTCTAGATCCTGTTTATGGCTTCTAGCTGGACTCATGGAATGGCTGCACTGCAGAACTGACACGGCTGTGTCCCATGCAGCCGGCCAAGGGACAGTAGTAGATTATTAACCTCGATGATCATTCAGTCAAATGGGCTTAGAAAATTAATTCTCCCTGCTTCTCCATTTGTGGGGATGGGAAAAAAAAAAAAAAAAAAAAAAAAAAAAGGGGAAAAAAAAAAAAGTGGGTACTGGAAAATTCTGCAAGGAAGGACTAACGAAAGGCTTTAAAAGGAGCAATAAAGACTCAAGCTTTTGGAAGAATCAGCAGCTTTGGACATGCGAGAGGATCAGGCCAGAATGCTTTATAGCAGAAAGGTTCCGCTTAATGTTGGGACTCACTAAGGTCAAAGAAAGCTGATGAGATGAGAGGGAGGTTCAACAATTAAGAGGAGAGCTCTGAATTGCAGGCAAAAAAAGGTTGGATGTCTTAGAGGAACCTGATGTTACCCAAAATGTTGCTGTGAATTTGGAAACTGAGTGTGGAATTTACTGGGTTTGCATTGACCTATGTGTCTCTGTGCTATTTAAGCATAATTTTGTTTAGGGGGCAGAGTGCAACTAAGCTGCATACTATCATACTGCAGAAGAGATAACAAGCAAAGATTCTCCACCCAGTAAATACACCAGGAGGACCTGGAACAGAAACAGCGCTGCTGCCTACCTATATCTAATAGAAGCTTAAAAAATCATTTGAGTTACTGGGGCCTCCTTTGAGAGCTTGCATTTCAAGAAATATAGTTCAGCTGGATATAAGAGCAAAAAGAATAATCAGAGTTCTATAAAAAAATTGATGTGCGAGGAATGATCTGGGGTTGTCTAACAGCAGGCTTAAAGAAGTTAATGTAGGTTTTCAACTGCGTGAGAAACACTGCTCCAACAAAAAGGAGAGTAATTCTTTCTTATGTTCCTGGGGAAAAGCAAGTACCAATAAGCTTCAATTGCAGTAAGAAAGATGTCAGTTAATTATTAAGAAATACTTGGTATTCTGTTAGGCATCTGGTGGCATACTGCAGTATGGGATAGGGTCTTTGTCACTGGACATATTTATGAATAGACTAGGCAACTTCTGAAAGTAATGACAAAGACATAGTAGGGCCTGCATTGACTGTGTGAGCCTGGTCAACAACAAACTGGTCAACTGAAACCCAGTGAGCACTAAGTGGGTAAAGTCTAGCAAGAGACAAATGGATTTGTGTCAATTCTATAGCTGGGACCCCAGGATGAGGTAGGGGGTGGTAAATCCCATGTGCATTTTGACAATGGGAATCTCCCTCAACTTTGAAAGCAGATTTTTGTCAACTCAAAACACTTTTCCCTTGCCAAACTCATACACTACCTTCATCTTATCTAGAGAAAGCCTCAGCCAACTGGCTTTCATCCATGTCTTATCTCTGCCAGACACAAGGAAGCTGTAACATATGGCTTCAATGAAAAGGAGACGTAGAGCTTGGTGTCATCAGGATATTGATGACATTGTAGCCTATGCCATTTCACAATATCCTCTAGTGGTTTCATATGGGTTTTGAATAAAAAGGGTAACAACAGTGAACCCTTTGGTACTTTAAGCTGCAAGGCCTGGGAGAGAAAAAACATTTATCTGTGCTTCTGGGATCTTCTTGACAGAGATTGTCAGAACACTTCAAAGACTTTCTTCTTTCTTGTCAGCCATTTTGCTATAGCAGAGATGTGTAACAGCAAACAGGAAGCAGACATCATGTCTGGACTTTGGTCTGACTCGGATGGAGTGTCAAAGCACAGGGAGAATTAATAATATTAAGTTAAAACAATATATTAAAGAATCTATGTGTATGTATGTGGATCTGTATGAAGTCATGTAACCGTATTGTGACACAAATTTCCCACTTCTCCCATAAAACTGTTAACATAACTAATCAGAACATATAATTTGACTATTCACTGGAAGAATAAATTTATATGTAGTCTAGGAATTTTAGTCCTGAGAGCTGGAGCTGTAGAGTGAGAACGTTCTGCGCAGCTGATCATCTGCAGAGGGCTCGCAATGAGACCTGCCCTAATAGATCAGGGGAACAAACAGGTAATTCCTTGGTTTAATCAACCAGTGAAAGTAACAGGTGAAATGATGTGACGCCTGTGTGAAAAAGGCAGGGTAGAACCCATGATAGACACAGAACGGGGGAAGAAGATATAAAATCTCACTTCAGTATTAACAATTACTCTGTAGGCAGACGTGTCTTTTCCCCCAGGCTTACGTCCATCTGGAGCTCCAACCTGCACTGCGCCAAACAAAATTTAGAATAAATGCCCAACCATTTTTTTGGAGTGTGTCATTGGTATACATCTTTGGTTGATATACAGATTTGCTAATAGTCATTTATATGGTATCTAGTCTTGAAAAGTCTTTGCTTCTTATTTTAAAAAACACATCATTGTTTTGTTCATGTTCTTTCTTTTCTGCCATCAGTGATGAGAAAACTGCATTGAAATGACTATATATGCCTGTCACATGCCTCAGCTGTAATAACAGAAATAAAATAAGTAGTCCAGAATCTGGTTAGCTCACCTTCCTCAGCCACTTCAACATAACCACAGGGAGGATGTCCTAAAGGCCCCAGATGCACCACTGGAAGACTTTTCAAAATAAAGCCCTTTTAATAAGGCCATTTGGTGTTTCACCCCTGCTGTGATATTTGGTGGACAAGACATAAACCATTCCAGTGAGATGTTCAGGCCTGAAAAATAGTGCATTTTGTACCAAAAACATGGGGGCTGACAGGTGCCTAAGCAGAGGAGGAGCTGGATGGCCCATCACTACCATCCCACCAACGTTATAGAGAGAAAAGGGGGTTCTATGTACAGGAATTGATGCAGGATATGAGTGAAGCAAATTAGTGAAATCCATCTTGTTTTCTCATAACACAAATGCCAGCTGAGCTGGAGTGATGCTGTGCAGTAGATTGCAGTGAAAACATGCAGCTTGTGATAAGCTGACAAAACCTGGACTGAACATAAATAGCTTACAAACATCAGTGGGCAAAGGCAAAGTTTTTGCTTTTGTGTTTTAAAAAGACATTTTTACTATGCTTTGCTTTTCAGAATATAACACATTTTGTTAATGCCAGCAGCTATATTTATAACACCTTACACTTCCCATGTGTCAATTTTCTATATGTTCTCAGTTTTTTGAGCTAGGGACCCATTATAATTATTGTTAGAACTTTGTGACCAAGGAGATTAGACTTTCTCAGCATGACTAACTGCTTTCTCAAGACGTCCTGGCTACAGTGGAGCGACTGAGCTGACATTTGCACAGATGGGCAGATGGTGCCTGGGACATGTCTGGTTGCGGTGCAGACCTGAAGATCCTAGTTGAGGAAGCCGAGCCACTGTGTTTTGGCCTGATTTATAAGAAAACTGCTTCTCAGCAAATGTAGCTTGTGTTATCCTTTCTGCTAGATGTAATGGAAAAAAGTAGTTAGCCATAGGATAACAAGTCCACAGCTAAAACATGTTTTGGCCAAAGGCCAAAATGATTTATATCAGACATCCATGTGTGTTTGTTCCATACCAACCAAAATCATCTAAACTTCTTGGAAAATATTGAAGAGGGCAACATCCACAAGTCTGATTGACTATGGAAGGTTATATGATATATCACAATTGATAAACTGATAAATTGTGCTTGCAAACCATGCAATATGAGAACAACAGTTGAAATGGTGTCACTAGGAAATGGACTTCTGGAGATGGAATCTGTTTTTTTTCTCCTTAGAGTCAATTGTAAATGTGGAATGGTTCCCTTGCTCTCAAGAGAGAGATTTTGCATTGAGGCTACCTGTGGGAGTCAGTAGATACTGTGTGCACTGAGAAATACATTCCTTCACATTGAAGGAGATAGAAATAGGCTTCATGCTTTGGAGTACTTGTGACCACAGACTGATTAAGTGAAATCCAATCATTTCCTAATTCCAATTCTGAGAACAAATCACATCATTTTCTACAGATAACTGTCTAATGTCCACTAACTGCTGAGAAGAACCTTCTGTCCTACTTTGTGATTGACAGCTAACCAAGTGGTTTTCAGCTGGGGGAGTTGTCATGGTCTGGCCTGCTGCATCTAGGTGCCAGGACCCTTGGCATACTCCCTACAGCTCTGCTACTGACTTCCTGCTGTGGACTTTGTGTTTAACTTTTATTATTTCACTTTAACCTATTTGGGAAAAAAACTCATCAATGGAACACTGTTTTACGAGTGGCTTTTCATGGATACAGCTAATGGAATTTATGCAAGTAAAATGCTACTCCAGAAGTCCTCTGACAAGCCATACAGACTGGAAAATTACTGATTTAGGACATAAGTGGGCAAGATGGCAAATTTCATCACGTGTCTGAAACTGGTTTTTGCATATACTGCTTTTTTATCTTCAGATCATTACAGAAGCCTTCAGCAAATATAGGTCTCTGTTTTAAGCACCAACATAACAGTTTTTACATTCTTACTCTGCTCTGCACTCATGTAGTTCTGGAATTGCTCCATGGACTTCAAGGGTCAAGGCAAAACTGCAGTTACATAGAATTAGTATTCTTTTTCTTTTGCCAAAAGGTTTGGTTATGTAGCAAAACAAATGGGCCAAGGCCAGCTGTAGCATAAACAGTGATTTTACTTCTCAAGCCAAATTCTTAAGGTTCTAAAAAACCCTTTTTTGATCACATGGGATCCACCCAAGGGTACTAAAGAAGCTGGCAGAAGTGCTCACCAAGCCATTTTCAATCATTTATCAGCAGTCCTGGCAAGCTGGGGAGGTCCCAGTTGACAGGAAGTTAGCAATGTGACACCCATCTACAAGAAGGGCCAGAAGGAGAATCCAGAGAACTATAGGCCTGTCAGTCTGACCTCAATGCTGGGGAAAGTTATGGAGCTGATCATCTTGAGTGCCATTACGCAGCATGTACAGGACAAACAGGTGATCAGGCCCAGTCAGCATGGGTTTATGAAAGGCAGGTCCTGCTTGACAAACCTGACCCACTTAGTGGATGAGGGAAAGGCTGCAGATGTGCTCTATCTAGACTTTAGTAAAGCCCTTGACACCGTTTCCCACAGCATTTTCCTGGAGAAAGTGCCTGCTCATGGCTTGGATGGGTGTACTGTTCACTGGGTAAAAAACTGTCCAGATAGCCGAGCACAAAGAATGGTGGTGAAAGGAATTAAATCCAGTTGGCGGCTGATCACAAGTGGGGTTCCTGAGGACTCAGTACTGGGGCCAGCTCTGTTTCATATCTTTATCAATGATCTGGACAAGGGGATCAAGTGCACCCTCACTCAGTTTGCAGATGACACCAAGTTGGGCAGGAAGGTTGATGTGCTTGAGGGTAGGAGAGCTCTACGGAGGGATCTGGACAGGCTGGATTGATGGGCCAAGGCCAACTGTATGAGGTTCAATGAGGCCAAGTGCCAAGTCCTGCATTTGGGTCACAACTACTCCACACAACGCTACAGGCTTGGGGAAAAGTGGCTGAAAAGCTGCCTGGTGGAAAAGGACTGGGGTGGGGTGGGGTTGGTCAACAGCCGGCTGAACAGAAGCCAGCAGTGTGCCCAGGTGGCCAAGAAGGCCAATGGCATCCTGGCTTGTGTCAGAAATGGTGTGGCTGGCTGGAAGTGATTGTCCCCCTGTACCCGGCACTGGTAAGGCCACACCTCAAATACCAGGTTCAGTTTTGGGCCCCTCACTACAGGAAAGACATTGAGGTGCTGGAGTGTGTCCAAAGAAGGGCAACCAAGCTGGTGAAAGGTCTAGAGCATGAGCTTTAGGAGGAGCGGCTGAGGGAATCGAGGTTGTTTAACCTGGAGAAAAGGATGCCCAGAGGAGACCTTATCGCCCTCTACAACTACCTGAAAGGAGGCTGTAGCGAGGTGGGTGTTGGTCTCTTCTCCCAAGTAACAAGCAATAGGACAAGAGGAAATGGCCTGAAATTGTGCCAGGGGAAGATTAGATTGGATATTAGGAAAAATTTCTTCACAGAAAGTATTGTCAAGCTTTGGAACAGCTCGCCCAGGGAAGTGGTGGAGTCACCATCCCTGGAGGTATTTAAAAGACATGTAGATGTGGTGCTTAGGGACATGGTTTAGTGGTGGACTGGGCAGTGCTAGGTTAACAGTTGGACTTGATCTTAAAGGTCTTTTCCAACCTAAATGATTCTATAGAATCTGTAGAAGCTTAGAAAAAGAGTTGGAGTGGCAGCAATAAAAAGAGCTATTAAAGGCCTTATATGTGGCACAACTATTTACTTTGTCTTTTCTTGTTAATCACTTTTCCTACTTCATGCCCATTTCTGCACCTACTTATATGGGAGCTCATGGTGGTGCAGTTCCCCACCCCCTTGCTGGGCCACATACCAAACTAGGGCGGTATGGGTTGCAAATGGCAGTGGACCAGAGCATTAAGGCACCCCCTCGATGTGCCTGGCTCCTGCTCTCCCTATCGCTTGGGAGCGGTAATAACAATCCATCACTTCCTGACAGCCTGGTACACCTGTACCTGGGATGTGGCCGAGGGAGGGCAATAATAGAGCCTCACATCCAGCAAGTTCTGGGCCTCTGCAACTGGAGGAAAACACCAGAATATTTCATCACTTGAGCTGGAGTGGAAGAGTACCTGACAAATCAGTTATCTTGGACCCTATAAATAGTGACTCTAAGTGACACCCTTTGAGCTCTCCCAAATCACAGTGGGCCTGTGACCAGCATCTCCCCTGTGCTGGGACACCTTTTAGGTATCAACTACTCGAGGTACCATCTGCTGTCAAAGCCAGCTAAGGGCCATGGCTAAATCAACCCACTTGAGTCTCAATTATTACCCATTGAGGAATGCTGATGCATTGTGAATATTTATTCCAAACTTGAGAAGAAGGAAATTTTAAGTGTGGGCTAGCTTCTCTTTCACCCACCTCTCTACCTATCTATGTGTTTGGATATACACCGTTGTTTTCATGAGTGTGGGTACATAAAAATTTCACTGGATCCAAACATTAATGATTAAGTGCTGCTAGTCATTAATAAATCTTGATTTGCTGCTAAATCATTACCATGTTAATATTTCCATCCACAACAAAGCTGAACATGGCCAAAGACTGACTATACTTACATCAAGATACATATATAAAAGGGCATTTGAAACAATCACAACTTTACCTATAGATTTCACAAGTTTACATCTCCAGCTAGGGCAGCTGTAAACTTCTTTGAGATATAAAGGTAGCTGAAGCAGGTGGATTCAATGAATTGGATGTAGCATCTGGGAGGAGTGTGCTGAGTTCAACAGACGTGTGCTGGTTCTTGTGAATAGGCCAGAAAAGCTTTCTCAGTGTTGCTTGTGCTGTAGAGACATATCTTGTTAACAATGAATGAATGTCCAAGTCTTCCAACACACACTTCTGTAATGCAACACCAAACAGGTGGGATCGCTGTGCCTGCAACCAGGCTTTCTTGTTCTGTGACTTTCTGGGATCAGCATGTACCTGTATGACGCCCGGGGAGCAAATTCTCAGCTGTTGCAGCTCCACCTTTGCAGGTGGAACTGCAGAGAGGTCCCAGCTCTTTCCAGTTCTGGAAGTAATGACTAGGAACTGCCCTAAACCTCACCTCGTCACATGTCACTGCACTGGTGTGTGCCAAGAGGTAAAGTAAGTAACACAGAGGGCATCTGGAAAGAGAGGAGACATGAGGAACTCAATTTGGCAGATGCTGGAGCACAGCAGGTTTTCAGCAGTTTATTTTGGAAGTAATTGTTTGCTAAATAACCATCCTTTAACTGCAGCAGAGTATCACCAGCTTCAGTAATATTTTATTATTATTATTAAAGACAAAAGTGTACAATAGTTATAGGGGCATGGTGGTGCTCCTAAGAGTCACTGTTCATTAACCATTCAGATACTGTGATTTTAGAAGGGATGGGCTTTTAAGTTGTTTTTTCTAATTCTTGTTCTCAAACGCACCCATTTTAATTACCAAGAAATAAAACTGCAGGAAGAAGAGTTATCTGCTTTGTGCATAGGCTGCCTCCATCACACTAGTGTATAATCAAAGAAAATATGATTACAGCTCTGCAAATTTGAGGCCCAATCGTTCATCCATTGCTGAAACTCTGTTCATCCACTGCTCACATAAACGGGTGAGTCCTTGGGTTTTGCTTAGCTGACAAGTACCATCCTGTAATAACAAAGAGGAAATCTATGCTGGGATTTAGAGCAGCTAGTTTTATTAAATCTAATAGACCAGCTGTAACCTTGGTATCAGGCAGGAATGATTCTCCTGAAATGACTGGAGCTGTACCAGTCTTACATCTCAGGACTGATATCAGAACCAGATCCAGTCTGCTGAAAAATAAAGCAGTTCTGTCACTTGGTGGTAGTGAGGAATCAGTTGCCCAAAGCTTAAATCTCTCTATGTCCAGGCTGAATTGGTACACTATAAATATGTCACATGGACTCCATAGGGTGCTCTTCTAAATATGCTCCACAGTGTTTACTAATAAGGGTCTTTTTTCTTCTTCATGCAGCCTGTCCTCTAAGGGTGATAGATGTTTCTGCACTAGCATTTTGTTTCATTCCTATTAAAACCATTTTAAGTTCCAGGAAGAATTTTGATCTTTTTGTCTTACAAAACTATTATAAATATTCACAAGTTCAGGGTCATGCTGTCTGTAACAACATACCTTTAAATCCAAATATTTGAGGTGGGATTTATGGGAAGGAGGGGTTAAGTTTACAGCAGGGTTTCCCAAAAGAGGGTAGGAAGGTGCTGGGAGGGAGAGGTAAAAAAAACAAGTTATTAGTTCTGCTTCCATCATGGGGACATTGTACTGAGGAGGGGAGAGGATGAATGGAAGAGTTCACCAGGGAGAGAGACACAGGGCAGAGTCATTTGCAAAGTGCTGGTTTACAGAGCTTTAAAAGGTAAATGCACTTATTTGTAGGCAGTAGACTAAGTTGTATTGTTTGGCATGAGCTGGCTCCTAGTTATACCTGACTTCACAATGTTTAATGCATTCTCCTTAAAGCTATTGGTTTAGCAGGGGGAAGCAAGGGAAAGAAGATATCCCTATTCTAGTAGTGCTACCCAGAAATCCCTATACTATGTGTGAAAATGCTGTGCACTTCTTGCTTACCAAGTGGCTTAAGTTAATATAAGGGGTCTCAATGTTCTAATGTTAAATGCCAAGGGAGCAATACCTGAAAGGTCTGAGACTGAAGCATTGGACTACACAATTTCCTATTTACTATAGATGGTATATTTAGTAACTAATCATCCAACCTAATAATCTAAAATAGTATTTGACAAAAAGGTCAAGTGTTTAATATTAGGGCTAGGAGAGCCATAAAAATCTATAAGGAGAATGCTCTGTGGAACAGCCAGCCAGATGCAGCTCCCAGCTCTGTCATTGTATCTCTCAGTTCCTCCTTCCATTCTATAAAAATGTCACAGCCTCTTAGGCTCAAACGATTCCATACGTTTTCTGCTTCTGGAGTACGTAACTCTACAGAAAGCTCAGTTCCTAGTTACAAAACTAAGCAATTCCATCTCTGGAAGGTTCCTCCCTTGAAGTCTTCTAGAGTTTTCAAAAAGTGGCATGGTTTCTAGAGTATAAAGAAGTTCCCAGGAGGATGTATGTGGAGGACTCTGTATTTTATGGAAATCTCATTAGAATGCAGTGGAAGAGACTTTTTAAATTAAATAATCGCTTTATAAAACTTATCAGACTTTATGTTCCAAGTCTGTTAGCCAAATGGATCTCAGCCAGAGGGGCAAGAGGGAGTGAACCAAACTGAAAGCTGGGGTAAATGGGCCCAACTTTCACACTTTTTTTGAACGTGACTAACACATGCAGGGGATAGAAGTAGGCACAGTGTGATTACTGATTTGTAGAGCAACATGGTCAGCTTCAGCCATGTTTCAGAACCTCATTTCCCCTATAAAACATAAAAACAAAACACAGAAACAGCAACTGAGACTAAATGCTGTACTCGGATCCAGATTACAGGACACACATATCTGATTTATTGTTAATACTGTCCTCCCTTAGGTCCTGTCTCTCTGATACTGTTCCCACACTCTGATCTTCATGACTCCCATCATGACTGTTGACAGTTTATTTTTTCTATCATCTTATTATTAGCCTGCAGGGACTTCAGTTATTTTACTTCTGCCTATGGGATCCCACCTTCATTTTAGCTCTTTGAATTAACATTCCTCTTTGCTGGATCTTCTGGCTGAGGAAATTGCAAGGAGAAGTGCTCCATGACCAGCAGAACAAACAGATGATCCACTCTGTAACTCATTGCTCTGGTATTTTTTATAAGCCAACATGGTTAATAGCAGGTTTCTCTTTTCTTTTTTTTTTTTTTCCTTGGATCGGCAAATATATACTACAGGAATGAGAAGTATTTGGAAGAAAAAATGGGGCACACCTTTTAATTCTCATGAAAGCATTATCATGTGAAGCCTTCTTACAACAACAGAGTGAGAACAAGTTAAATATTTTGTTTCAAAGGGATTATCCCTACCCATCAGGGAACAGCTGGCATAAAGCGTTGATCCACCTCCCACTGCAAACATGAGCCAAACTCCCATTGATTTCATTGGTACAGAATCAAGCCCTTATTAAGTCCATGACCAGCTTTGCACAACTGTCCCTGTCTGTTTCCCTTACACATAGGCCTGACCCTCTCTGACCCTGGAGAACCCAAGCTGAGGGGTCCTGTAGTGAAACTGCAAGCATTTTAAGAGGTAAATGAGTAAAATAGTATAACTGCTTTTTCCAAATATATTCAGTTGTGAAGTACATCTCAAATGGCCCCACTAACTTCAGTCTAGGCAACTCTCTGGATATCAACTCACTAAAATGAGCAATTTCCTTCTTTTTTCTGCATTAGCATGGTTCCTCTCTAGGTTGTGTTTCATTCCTGTGTTGAGCCACTTGAAAACGATTGTTTTCTCATGGTATTTTCAAGTTTTCTGTACAGTCGCACTGCAGTATGTTTAGTAAAAGAGCACTAGTAAAAGAACACCAGTTACTGCAATGTGTTGGAAAACGTGACTTTCAGATCTAAGAGCAGCCACAGACTTCTTATCTCTTTCCAGAGCATTCACATCAAGGCATATATATATGTAGAACTGTTTAGAGAACATACATTAATTAGGAAAAAACTTGGACATTAGTTAGGATCCTGATCTCTGACGTCAACAGGCTTCCTGGCACCAACATCCAGTCTCTTCATGGTTATATTGTTTGAATACTTTTCTGCTAAAGGTTTCAGACCAGGTAGAAACTATTAGTGCCTAGGAATGGGAAAAAATGTAATAATAAGTGATTGGGTTAAGAGCCTTATTGTATGTGACAGTGAAAAAACTGGGGTTGTACCCTCATATGTCATCTAAAAAGTTAGTACTATGAACAAGATGTTTTCATATCCTTTCTAATACTTTGTGATATATCAAAATTTATCATGGCTATCTTAATTTTACTCAATTAATAATGAATGATCACTGAAACATTTTGAAATAGGAAAAGCTAGATGATTCATATAACCTATGCTGTGGAAGGTTTTCAAAGTTTAAAATGTACAAAGAGAAGTAAAAGTAGCGATATCTTTTGCACAATATATAAAAGCTAAGAAATTATGTAGGAGAGCTGAGAAGTTTTAATTGAATAACAGTTTGTGAGATGGTCATACTACTGGTTTGATTTTTTGATAATCAGATTGAGTTTCTTTGTTCAGCATTTGCATGAGTTCTCAATGAAACTGTCTTTGTGGGCATTTCTTTTCACTGAAAGCCATCCTTTGATGATAGTGGTGTAAGGGTGTGAGTGTTGTATAACTGCAATTTTTAATGCCTGGCAAAGGTGCTGTGTTCTTTTCCTTAATAGAACTGATAGAAGATCCAAATGTAAAAAAAAGTCAAAAGTCTTGCTCAACTGTTTATGGATAACAAGGAATCCAGAAACTTTGCTATATAGCATTCCTCTTATGCACACACCCCTGATAAGTCTGCACTAAGCATAAAGGGCCAGAGTCCCTGCTAGAATAAAAAACCACAATTTCTTTGGTGTCTGTTGAGTTTCCACTACCTGTTTAAGCAGAGACCTTGCTTAGTAAAAGCTCAAGTACAGAGACATGTTTTTACCCCCCCAGATTTTATAGTCAGTGCTTGGAGATTTTTTTATCTTTGTGCTAGTGCACAGAAAGAAGTATAATATGATGCATGACTTCTTCATAAAGCTTCAACTTTTGGAGCTTGTGAGTGGGGAATTAGGTTTCCCATTCAGGTAAATTATTCTATAATAAAAATTGTCATTCCTATTGCATCACTTTCACAAGTGTGTAAGGCTCATGACCATGGAAGACTGGATCTGCTGCACCACTCTTCTGGACCAGTATTGCAGCTCCTGTGCTTTTGTATTGTTAGAGCTACTTTTGAATTTTTTGGCTAGCTAAAAAGTTGAGATATTCTAAGGTATTCTAATTATGAGGAGAAATTATTAGTGAGACTCATATACCACATTTATGTAACTCTATTAAAAAAAAAAAAACAAAACCAAAACAAAACAAAAACTGTTTTTCTGACCACAGGGCAAGTCAAAAAAATAGAAGAATATTATCCCACTGCCTGTGAGACCTCTTTCAGTCAGAGCCCGTTCCTTACACCAACCCCTGGCCTCTTGTAGGGACGCCCTGTCTGCATGTCCTGCCGCCTTTCTTCATTTCTTCTTCCCACCCAGCTCTGGTGGTCTCTCAGTGCAATACTCAGAAGATACGCTTCTCTCATAGTTCAAGTCTCTGATCAAACCTGCCTTGCCTTTGCTGTGTGTTATGACATATGCCTGCACTTCACTTTGAAGGCTGAGTATCCTCGCAGAGGAGTTGAGTTGCTCCTTCCCAGCTAGTTCAACTAAAGGGCAGTGACTACAACCACCAGCTCTGACATTTCATCCATCCAGTCCTAATTCTTTTCTATCAAAATTATTCCTGTAACTCCCTGCCATCATAAAAAAGCAAGCTTGAAAAGAAGAGGAATAAACATAGAGTGGTTTAGTATTGTATACTAGGAATAATTAAACTTTTAGTAAGAGGCTTCTGTCATTTCTCTATTTTTATTCACCGTGAGGAGGACAGAGTGTTCTCATCTCTGTGGAGTCACATAAATGACTTGATTAAAGTGCATGTTGCAGTGCTGAATCTGGTCATTTTGAACTTCTTGCTGTTTTCTTAAGGTATTTGTATGAAAAAAAAAAAAAAAAAAAAAGTCCTGTGCTTAGTTCATCTTGTTATGATGTAGATATATTTTCCACACATTTGCAAATACAGTAAAGAACAAGAGTTCTTCATCTATTTAGTCCTTGAAAGAAAAAAGGCAGCTTAGATTACCAGCAGCCTACAATGTGCATGGCACAAAAATGTCAGTTTTAATGGCAAAGTTCAGGATAAAACTGTGTCAGCTAATTTAATCATTTACCATGAAATACCAGTTATCTTAATCTTACATGCACTCCTTAAATCTGCTGCATATTTTTGTGTAATTGAATCCTGACCCTCAAAGGGAGGAAGCAAGGAATTTGCTTTTTAGTGAATAGTTAGGCTCTAAATGTTCCTGTTTATAAATTGTATTTGCAGCATTGTCAGATATTTTAATACTGAGCAGCTAATATTTCTGATGAGTCTATTTTTTTCCTTTTCATATTTGTTCTCCATGCTGCAGAAATCATATTAGTATTCAGTTTCTATGGAACTTAACTGAGTTCTCTGAAAAAAGTGCAAATATTGTTCCCAGAACTTAAGGCAAATAAATTAGTATCTAACCCAGATGACACATTTTATTCATGCGGTTTGCTTTCCATCTAGATACCTGATGTATTACTTCAGCAGAAAATTCAACAAGGCCAAGATGTCTTCATTTTCCTTCAGAGCAAGAGCTGTAAGAGCAGTGTGATGGAAGTATTGGTCTTCTGTGGCCAGCCACCGAGAACCCATCAACAGCTGTGATGAGCAGAGCAGACATGGGGAGACAGGAGGCAGCTGAAGCCAAAGAGGACCCATGCCTGGAGCTCTGTGTGTGTGATTGGAGCAGAGAGAGGCCAGGACCCAAGGAAATCCCAGCAGCAAGGGAAAAAAACAGATTGACTCTCAGTGACTCATTTAGCTCCTGGATTGGACAGATCTCTCCCCTGCTGGCAATTTGGCTGAGCATCAATGGACGGATACCAGGATGAATAGCTTAAAATAATTAGGGGTTGGGAATCTGCAAAACTGCTAGCCATCCAATTCTTTACTGTGCAATGCGAGGCACAAAAAAGAAATTACATTTAGGTTATTAAATATTAAGTCAGTGGATTTACCTCCATTTGGTCCAGAGTAGGAAACTGGCTAAAATTCAATATTTATATCATTGTGTTGATGGTCTGTTTATCACTGAACAAGTGAGTGCCTTTTGGCAGGTCAAGCTCTTTGACACATGGGGCGAATGTGTGCTTAATTTCTCCCAAACCAAAGAATTAATATAATAATAATTAACACAGATGAGAACAGAATTAAAATCAAGTACAATCAGGAGTTCAGTTTAATGCCAGACCTCTCACATTCTAGATGTTCTGGGGCCAGATTTTTTTCCTGTTGAAGGTAGTGAGCATTTTGCCATTGGCGCTGATGGAGGCTGTAGTGGGCCTTGAATGCAGAGAGACAGGATTCCTTCTACTTTCTATTTAATGCTCAAAACCAGAAGCAACAGGCTCATTTAGTATCAGCAAAGGTCAGTTAAAATTATAGAGACATCCTTTGGAGCAAATCCTCTGCCTTGTATTTGCATATTTATGAACTAGAGATTACGACAGGCTATTCCATTTATTAGAGCAGCACCACTATAGTTAATAGTCTGTCAGTATTTCCATTATAAACCCTGTTTTTCAATGTTTTAATATCTCAACCATTTAAAATCACATCAGGAAGCAAGTTGGTCTTATGTTGTCAGCCAGGTGCAATTTTTTGTTTTGGACTATTTTCAGTAATGAAATACTGTTCATCATATATGCAAATAAGCCACAGCATTTCTACTGGGGGGAAATAACAAAGTGTATAAGTTCATTGTGACTTTGTTTTTCTTTAGGAAAGAAGAGAAAAGAGGGATTTGACCAATCCCATCAACTGGGGCCTCACATTTGAAGAACAGTTTCTCAAGCAACTGCTCTCAGAAGAAACACTGGCTCTCGATGTGAAATCAGGTTGCTGTGCGATTGCCAGTCATGAACAAGATATACAGGTGAGGATCGTTTCTCTGTTCCTCAGAAATTTTTTTGTCTGCCTGATTCATGGGTGAAGCACACCAGGTAAGAAAGCAGTGAACAGAAAAGAAGAGTCTTCAGAAGTAACAGAAGCCCTGGTTACAAATTCAAAAAGATGGCCTCTTTTTAAGTGTCTTCCAGATACAGAGAAGTGCAGTACTATACTGACTGTATTGCTGATATTTGAGGTAGAGAAAAGGGGTTTCTGAGGCTTTGGAGGGGAGGGTGGGCACTTGTGAAGCTACCTTACACGTGTCCCTGAGCTGAGCAGTATTGCTTACTTCAGCAGTCTCACATCCTGCTCCTTCCAAACAGCCTCGGTTTGCTTTCATAGAGGTGTTGGTTCACTAAAAAAATGACTGCTTGGCAGAGGCCAATGTTTAGACTAAAATGCCAATTTTTAACTTACCAGGGCAGCAAAAAGTTACTTTTCAGTAAAGAAGCTGGTCTTGCACTATAACCTCTTGCCCCATAAAAAAATAAAACTATGCCCTGGGCCAGACCCAGGGCTTGGCCTCTGTGCTGCCTCTGTGAATTGTTGACTGAATTAAGATTAATGACAAGTTTAGAAGTTATTTTACAGAAACAATTTTTTAAGTACACGTAAGATATGGTTGCAACAAACAGTCTGTGAACTTAAAGCCCCCAAATCCAAATGGTGAGCCAGACTTTGCATCTGGCTTCTCATCTCCATCTTGAGAACCAAATAAAGACACTCCACTCAAGCTTGTGGAAAACCTGTTCCAAATCCCAGTGGCTCAGGCTCATCAGTAATGCTTTCTTAAAACAACAGTATTTAGAATATTTTTGTGGGTAATTGCTAACAAAGTGCATTTTCCAGATTCCCTCCAGAACTGCCATTGTAAAGAACAGTCTTCCTTCCCCAGCATGTCGCAGTGCTTTTTCAGCCAAAAATTATCTCTGTCATGATAGGTGATCATAACTCATAAGTAGGCAGACTACAGAAATTCTAACTGTGTTGAATACAAAGTTACTTTAACAGTTTTATAAAGCAGGTGTAACCCAAAGTAACAGTGGGGGAGGGAGGGTGTGCCAAACATGTTTCAGATGTATGAAGTATAAAAGTATTATGTGCTGTCTGCTGGAAGACAAGTCCATGCTCAGTAAGCTATCTGAACGACATTGTTCACTACAAATATTTGTTATGTTTTGGTTTTAATTTGCAGTGACATAAAATCTTGCATAACCGATTTGAGTGCATCTTTGAATATTAAAAATACTAATTATTATGTAATTAGTCAACAGGATGTGTGTAATTGTGCAATACCAGCATTCCTGGGTGTGGTTAAGTATGTAGGTAGAATGCCAACACTCATCTAGACATAGTATTATAAAATTACACAACAACATACACCCTGGGTGGGTACTGTAATTATATTTTACATTTAAACAATGGCTACATTAGCAAAATGGAACTTTTTCTTTTTAAAAATATCTTCCTGCAGGCATGGATCATAGTAGATGATGGTGATAATATTGCCCAAATAGAGTATCTTCCATCTCCCAAGCGACCCGGGCTTCTTCATAAACATACAAATAGGAGACAGCTACCAGGCATAAAGAGCCCTTCATCCGCTTATGGCATGAGGCCACCCCAAAACAGACACGTGACAGTTGCTGAATCATGTACCAGAATAATCGAATGCAGAAAATTAACAGGAAGAACTTTCTATTTCATGAAGAATCGCATGAGATTAACCAGAAATCTGACTGGAACTGTTGATGTTTTTATGGCTTAACAGACATCAGGACCATCCTTAAACCATAGTGGAAACAGAATCACACAGTGAATCAGATTCTTCTTTTGAACCTACCCAGGAAGATGTTGGTTACAGCCATCAAATGTCATGAGCATTTTAGCTAACTGATCTCTGCTAAGACTTACTGCCAATATAGTGCAAAAACCTCCCTACCTAGTCATCACTCATTCTTCCTATGGTACATCTTCAGTGACTGACGGGCATACACTTCACCAAGGCCAGCACTACAGAGATGGTAAGATCTGCAGTATAGACAGAATAGATGATTCTTTTACATGTCTCACCAGCATTTTCTCTCTTTTGATAAGGATCCAAAGTGAAAAATCCAGGAGGATAATCGAAAGGTGAAAATTCCAATGCCAAAAAACCCCAAAACACTAAGATGTGACTCATTATAAATGTAAAATGTTAGAGCCTAAAGCTGGGTTTTTTTCATGTGCCTGGGTGGAGAAGGGTGAGGTGCCCTCTGAGAATGATTTTATCTTTTACTTTTTAGTCTGAGGATCTTGGATGTGGCTTGGCAACTTCATAAAAATATTTGTGATAAAGTTGAACTGCTGTCTGGAAATGTTACATACAGAGATTTAAGAAAGCTGAAGGAGAAAACTGCAGATGCTGGAAGAAGAATCAGCAGTGCACATGAATGAGGTTAAAAATTGCAGACAATTAGCTACTAGATGACTCCTACTAAATAAATCATCAAAGACTTGACTACTGCTTCCAGGTTTCCACAACAGTATTAGCTCACTGAAGCAGCCAAAAAGATGTTAATTTGGCCAAAGTTTTAGGAATTTGCTGTTCTTGTTTGAATTAACTAATCAACCAACAAGGCCAACATACACTCTGTTGCCAAAGCTATAAAGCAGGGCCTTCATGCTTCTAGGGAAGATCCTATATTTATTGCTCAGGATCAAGGGCCCCATGATATGGAATATAAGCTTCTTTGTGTTAAATGAGAGCTACATGGGAAAGAAAAACAACCTGAGCTTGTCATGGACTCTGTCATCTTATTTCAGCACTCATAAAGCACTTTGCTTGTCCAGTAGAGAAGTACAGTTTCTTTTTCCTGTATGCCTTCACAGATCAGGTCTAGCTCTGATCTCATTTAGAGCTTAATCCAAGACCCAGAGTAAAGGGAAAATATTCCCATTGCTTCCAGCAGGCATCTGGTCAGTCTTGTACCATGGTTTTACTTAAATGTAAATTCAGTGCTGAGTTTCTCCCAAAAAAAGAGAAGGGTAAGTGGTTAGAGACAGGAGTCTGTATGCTCCACTTTCCACCCTCCTGTTACTTGCTGCTGATAGGACCAATCCTTTGTCTTGGCAAAATCTTCTTAATTTGTCTGACCTTTCTGCAGGGTACAAAAAGTTCTCACCTTGACCTTCTTTATTGCTACATCTAGGTATCTCACAGTTGTTGTAGTCTCTTTTACTGCTTGAGATTTACTTGTGTCCCTGGCATGTTGTGATAAGCCTCTGAACGTCACTGCTGTGAAGGTTTTGTTATTCCCAAATACTTTCCAGACATTCAGTGAAGGCGAGTAGGGTTTGCTTTGGTTGAAACGCAGATTGTATGTCACTGTAATAAATAGAAATATGCAAAGTGTTGGTTGAATTTAACAGGAAATTGGAATGTTTGACTTGTCACAAGGCCAGCTTATACTACGTGGACTTCTGACATTGCTTGTAGTAGGTGAACCTCACCCTATGTTGAGGGCCAGCTCATGGCCTAGTTATCACTTACATGCAATTTAAACTGTCTTCAGAATAAGACTTAAGTGGCGCATAAGCTTCATACTCTGTGCGCAGGAGTATAAAAAAAGGAACCTGATTTGGAAAACACTAGGGAGAAATACTGAAGTTTTACACATCAAAAAGCCTAATTAGAAATGCTTTTCTTTTATAACAAATAAGCCAAGCATATTGACATTAATTATATGAAATACTTAAGGTTTGGAATAATTTATTGAAGAGCACAGATGTATGCCAAATCCTATGCAAATGAGTGTGTGCAACTATTCTTCAGGTAACACATTTATTTATCAAAATAAGCTCTGTGTTTGCGTTTCTTTTTAACGGGTAGAACATCATAAAAGGTCTCTGTTTCTCTTGCTCTTACTCAATGTAGTGAGATAGTTATATCTGTTCAGCACAGCCTAACATGCATTCCAGAAGCTCTGAGCAGATTCTTCCCGTACCTGCTAGTAGTACTCTGTCAGATTTCCTGGAATTACATCACTGTAACTAGGAGCAGAATTTGTTCTCCTCTGGTCATAAATTTCCTTTGGTTTCAGAAAAGCTAATGGAATTCATAACTGCATTTGTATTTTTCAGTCTGTGTCCCTGAGCTTACTAGTGACAGAAATGTTTAAAGAAAATGCTGTGACTGTGATTTGCTATGTTGCCCATTAGTGTTGTTGGTAGAGACACTAACATTGCGAAGCAAACTTCATCTACCCCTGCTTTTACCATGGCTGGCTGCAGAGAAATCCTCTTACTTTTGATAGCTTTACTTCGTGGTGGAAGAAGAGTTCTTATATGTCAGGGACATGATAGGCAGGCTCAGCAGGCCGGAATATTCTATATATACTCTACCCTGAATATTCCTATACCCCTGCCCCATTCTCTGATCCTTCCATCTTAGGCACTGCCTCTATACAAGTGAAAAACTCTTAACTTTCCAGGTCAAATTTTCCTACTGAATCTGCCAAATATTTGTCTAAGGATCCCTCTTAAGTTAGATATCTAGCTTACATAGGAGCTGCTCTGTGGTCATCATAGATAGTCACCTGCTGGGTTGTGTTGCGACTGGCAAGCTTTATGGAACCTGCTCCACAATCTCCAAACCACCCTACAAATGCCTCAGTTTAGTGCTTTTACTCTTAGAAACAGCCATCTGCAAGTACAAATGTTGCTGGTGAATAATTGTTGTCTCTCATAACCAGTAGAGAATGTTGATGTTGCCAGTGCTGGTTCAGGTTCCCTGAATTTTCCCACTTTACTTTATAATCGTCTTAACATTTCACAGGTGTTTCCAGAGCTACTGTGTCTGCACAAGTTCCAGAAAGCTTGTGGTAAAGCATCTGCTTTCACCTCTCAGATTCAAGCCTATTAAAGGATTTGAGGAAAACTATTTAGTGCTGTGGGCAAAAAAGAACATTTAGATGATCCATTTAGATGAGTTGCAGGTGTAATTTCAGACCTCTAAAAAGTAGGAAAAATATTATTTGTACTCTAAAACAATAGCAGCATTCTCTGTATGTTCTCAAGAATTGTCAACTGCTGGCCTCCAGTCCAGCTTGTAGATTTTGATAATCCCACCAGCTACCAGGTCTGGACAAGATTGCCTAAACCACAGATTACTGGGAGGACATACAACACCAGCAAATCTTGCAGCCTTTGACCTATTCTTACACTTCTAATTCTGAACAACCAGTAATGGTAATTAACAGACATAAAATACTGGAATAGTTGGATTTTTGTTCAACCTAGTGTGCTTGGTCTTAGGTTTTTACGTTTACATCATTTTTAGTAACGACAGAAAGGAGACAGCTTCTGTCCTAATTGCTCTGTCGTACGGAAAAGCAGCAATTTATATTGACCCTGGTCACCCAAGGGCATCATTTTGCAAAGAGGAACCTCTGAGACATGGATCCATTGAGTTGCTTGAGGTGATAGAAACAGCACTGGTAGCAGAAGCCAACTCAGAGTTGCATAAGTTTTAGTGGCAATTAAATGCAGAACAGAGTTGCACAGCCAGGATCAACAGGAGACAATCAGCTAGTTGTAAAGTCGGAGTAAAAGCTTTTATATATGATTTCAGCTGTTGGAGAGGAAGATGGTTCTGTCAGTAACTATTCCTTACATACTGATCAATCTTCTAAACACCTTTTTGCATCTGCATTGGATAAAAATATATAAAAATCCAAACCCCTGAGCTTTCACCTTCAGTGTGCAGTCAGTAGATTATAAGGAAAAGGAGCTGTTACACCTGTGAAATTAAATTTGACTCAAAGATAATTTAGGGTGATAATAAAGGTGAAAGTTCAGGATCTTTCTGACCTAGTGTGATACCTGTACAAAACATATTGACCTGCTGTCTAACTTTTTTGTTCTTGCTTGAAATCTAAAATTTGGTTTCAAATAAAAATCGATTCCTACCAGGTTCCTATAATACAAGCACTTTATTGAATTCTGACGGAAACAGTGTTGCTCAGAGACTGGGGGCCAAGTCCTGGCCTTGTGGCATGGGGCAGGAGCATTTTGAAGGATGTGACAATTTCCGGACCACAAGCAATTCTGACTTTAGGGGAAGGTGAAGGAGGTGGGCACCTACTGTAGGGAAACGTTACAGGGAGAAACAAAACAAAATCACAAATGGAAACTATATATTCCTTTCTAGCACTAACGGTTTTCTGCTGAAATTTTCAAAATCTGTGACTGCGATGCATGGCAAATTTTTCAGCCACTCCAAGGGAACCAGAATAGAGGCGGTCAGCTTTGCAAGGAGAAACCAAGGCACTGTGGAAGACAACAGCCAGGTGGGAGAAGAAGAGATGCAGGAGCAAGGGGAGAGAGGAAGACAGACTGGCTCATGGAGGTGGCCTGGCTGGCAGCAGGGTGTGCAGGGAAAGAGGATGAAGAGACTGGTTAGGATGTATCTGGAAGCCATAAAATTGGTGCTGAGGGCTGAGGTGCTGGAGCCCCTGTCTGGAAAGAATGTGGCAGAGGAGGAGAGCAGTAAAGCTCCTGGGGTGGCACTGGGGGGAGCACACAGGGAGGAGCTGGGCCCCATCTGCACCCACCCCACCCCTGGGTGAGGTGACCTGGACACGGCTCCAGGACTGAGGCAGGGCATTGCCTCTGGATTCATGGCATTATTTCAAGAAAATGAGAGAGAAGCCTGAATGTCTTACTGGTTAACTGGGGAAACAGGAGCTTAACAGTGAAGAAAAAGTCTTTCGACCTCCCCTCAAAAATCAGCTAGGCTCCAGTCAGAGGTTTTACCTGGGGCTTTCCTGGAGGCCACCTCTGCCCCATGGGTGACATCCCTTCCCTGTCTCTGCTTCAGCTTGGCAGGGCAGTGAGAGTGCCAAGCACCTCTGAGAGATGGCGGGGATATCAGGGATGGAGGTTTGTGCCAGTTAATTAGCAGCACTTTGGTGGTTTCTGCAGCCCACAGTAACCTCCACAGGACCTGCAGTGAGTAAGAGGTATTTGAGGATCTGCGATAGAAGCTAGAAGCTGATTTATTTGATCTTTTCTTTCTGTGAGCATCGAGTGCATTGCTCCTCTAACTCCCTTTAGAGACCACGCCATTGACTGTCCAGGCTGGGCAGCCCAGTGTCAAAAAGAAAGGAGCCTTTTGCCGTTCACTGTCATATAAATCAGGGCCCAAATCTGAGCCCTGTAAAATGTGAGAAAATGAGAGATTCGATTATCCATATGGATCTCTCTGGATTTATTCCAGATTGCTTCATTAATAGCAATCAAAGACATCACTTTAATGGATTTTTTATCCTCAGAATTATGATCATGAGGAATATGTTCTGGCTATTGATTTTGAAAAGGCTTTTGATTCTCTTCAATAGCTTTAACTTATTTCAGATTTAGGTAACGGTAGGATTTGGTCTTAAATATGTTAGATAGGTCAATCTCCTTTATTCAAATCCATAGTTATGTTAAAACTAATGACCATAGTTTGAAGATGATTTATATACTGGGATCTAAATGGGAGAGTCCTTTTTTTTCTGATACTTTTGGTGTTACAGAGGAGCCTTTGTTTTGGGATAAACCAGTGTTTTTAAGGGAAAAGTCAGTGATGTTTTCCATTCTGCCCTTAGTTGGAGAATATGGGGTTTTTTAATGAAGATTTTTAGATATTATGCTGGAAGTCACTGAATGTTCATGTTTCTTCTTTGTTAATTGGGGTAAAACTCTTAAAGCCATTAGGCAATTTAAATGTAGCTCTATTTGAGCAATATCCTTTATTGGATCCCCCATTATCCTTTAAACATCTTGGTGTGCAAGGGGATAAAATTAGAAAGAATTTGTTTGCTTTAAATTGCCAGCCTCTGCTTGATAAAACTATTAGCTATTTAGCTAATTGGACTGCTCTTCCATTATCATTAATTGGCAGAATTGATACAATTAAAATGGGGGCTTTATCTAAAGTGTTTGTGTTTTTTCTGAGGTATTCCCATCAAGTTCCCTAACATGTTCAGGAAGCCTTACATTTTGCAATTAGTTTTGTTTTCAGGGTTAGAGGTAAATTTTAAGATTAATTTTGAAACTCTGCAGCTTCTCATAGAGTCAGCTGGACTTGCTCCTGCTAATTTTATTGTTGTTTTTGGCTGCCCTGGTACAACATGTTGTTTCATGATTTAGACAATCCCCAGCATTAATGCGGCTGTAGAGCGTGTGGGGCAGCGCAGCCACAGGCTGAGCAAAATCAGGCCCTTGGAACACACCCTCTACTTTGCAGAAGGTCAGGGCAAGGCTTGTTCCCAGGGCTATGTCCTCTAAGGTGCTAAACACCCATTATTCCCTGACCCACCAAAGCACTTTAACACAGCCATAACTTCTAAGCACACATACAGGCACAGTGATGCCAATTAGCTTACTCATACTAGTAAAGTTAAACAAAGGCTGTGCTTGGTTAGGGCCGCAGTAACCATCACCTTGTCAGTTTGAGATTCCCCCATGAATCTGTTGCAAAATAGCATGTTACCTTGGCTGTGCTCTCAGCTGATTCTGCCCTCCAGAAGAGCAGGGGGAAGGCACTGCGTTTTGAGGAGAGGGTCTGCCAATCTTTCTCTTCCCCTGTGGTCAAAGCAGCAAGAAACTGCACCCTCTGTTCCTGCCATCCCTGGTTGGACATGCCATCTTTTTTAGGCTGCTAGTACAAATCGTGCTTCTCCCTTATAACACTATGATTCATGTCAGCCATTAGCCTCAAATAAATGAATGGGCTGCAAGAAAATTAAAACCAAATCACGCCTCTATCAAGGGGAGGTCTCATTGACAAGTAGGGCCTCTATTGCCAGAATTAGTCATATGGGTCTGCCTTTTGCACCAGAGGCTAAGAAAACCAGAGGATGATTAATTGGGCAGGACCAAAAGGATGTGACCCCTCCCATACAGCTGGCCACTGTGGGCAGTTTCTAAATCACACCATGAGGGCAGTGGCTACATCACTGAATACCACCACTACCTCAGCTTCATCTCCATCACAATTTTATATAGTGCTGGAGTAGCCACATTTGTTCTTCACCACCCAAACATGCTCTTATACTGGGACTTCATTATCTTGCAAGCCATGTAGACCTCGTTCTATTGTTGTTTAAAGCTGGTTAAAGTAACTTGCATCTAAATTATAACATTATTTTATGCAAAATATTTTTTCATGTTTTATCTGTAATATATATGCAAATATAATTATATATAATTTTAACTTAAAAAAATCTGTCTCAGGTCCATCCTCATAAGCATGACCTATGTACGTAACAGTTAAGAACACTGGAGCACCCTTTATGCAGGACTGCTCTGCTTAATTCGTCTGAGTCATTGTAGTTTTTAGAGTATACCAAAGTCTTTTCATGAAACACATCATGCTTCATGGGTTAATCCTGATTTAGCAGTGATGCTTTGCTTTTGGGTATTATCTAAATTGTTTTGCCCATCTTTTCTGCATTCATTTTGTCGATCACAAATATGGTTCTGCATGGGTTTCACTCATACATTTATTTGTATTTAAATTATGCATCTCTTTAAGGAGATAGACCCATCAAGTGATACAATACCCCATGGCACAAAGAATGGGGCATTATTTACTTTTGCATAAAAAGCCATGAAGATGGAGCAGACAGTTTATAAGATACTAATGAATTATTTGGATGTTTGACCTTAAATCAGACTCAATCCAGCTAAGCTTGGTAGCCAATGGAATTGAAATGTAATGGATAATAGCCCAAGAGCCAACCATATTGCAAATCTGGCTTGCACAGCTTGTCCCTTATTGACAGCCTCAGCTGAGCACCTTTGCACTGAGTGGCAGATGAAGTACCTTATCGCAGAGTCATGGCGTTGCCTTCTCACTGCCTCAGGGACAGAGCGTAGCATGGACTAATGTTGAACTGCTGCTCCAGGTCTTGGGACACTCCTTCTAGGGGGAAAGATAGCACCTGAGTCTCTGGGGCTAAGAACCTGGCAAGTCTCATGAACTAAATTCACTGTAAAGTCACCTTGGGCTGTGGGGCCTGTTGCAGCTCCCTCAGGATGAATGTGTACTCCCACCAGTGCCATTAGAAACCCCACACTCCCACTGACTTCCCCATGGCTCAAAGAAAGAGGAGTGGTGAGCAGAAACAAAACTCCTTAGAATAAGAGACTAAAGACAACTACCTCACAGTACTAAATGCACTGATCCTGTGCTGATTTATATTTCTGGATTAATTGCAGTAAATGAAGAGCATCACACTGGTGTAAAACTCCTGTGAAGGAGATGAGAATCAAGCCCAGTGGTAACAGAGGAGCTGCAAAGCAGGAACCAGTCCTCCCTGTGCAACGTTTAAAGTATATTAGGGCCCAAAACTCCTTAATGCAAGCCGTGATGTTTCTTCACTTCCATCAGCTGTGAATTTGGCTTATTGTTACCAGTATAAGAAGGATCCAGAATAAGGGACATTCCTTGGTTGAAACATTACTGTGGCATAGCAACGCCTTTTCCTCATTTGAAAGTAGAGATATAACTCTGTATATCATTAACTAAGACAATAATAAATTAATACAATAGCCAAGTAATAGTGCTGTAATGATTTCATGTATGAATTGGAATGTGAATACTGAGCTTTTCATTTCATGGTTGAAAAATACATGAGTTGACCCAAATATTAATTTCTGCATTTCGATCATTTACATATCATGGGTCAATAATCATTTCTTGCACAAATGACTTTTCAAATGAGAAGCAGTATATTGTAATGGTCTATCATATTTACAAACATCTCCTTGTTTTCCCAACTTAGCCCTTAGTATTTAAAATATACTGGACCAGATATTGTTTGCCAAATACAATAAAAAAATGGCTCATGTAGAATGCACAGACTATTTTCGTTTACTATTATCCATAATTTATAATGCTCATAAACCATGGAGTGGCATGCCCCTGCCCCTGGCAGGCCCAGGCCCCCACTTTGGAACGGGCATAGTTTTCCAGCAATGGTTCAGGAGACCTGCCACGTCTCTCTGCTCTTTTGTGACCTTAAAAATCTCACCCCTTTGAGGAGCAATCCCTCTGAAGATCCAGAACTGTCATAAGGGCTAATGTTGGGTTTTTTGAGAAGTTTAATACATCCCAAGATTTCTTCACAGCATGCAATGACATCCAACAAAATGCCTAGGGTGTCTTTTTTCAATTACTTTACAAAACTAAAATAATATAAATAACCTTGCTTTTTGCTTACTGGTATTGAACTTAGTCCATCATTTTGGGCTGTTCATTGTTTCCTCATATTCCACCCCTTTATTAGCCAACATATCCCAACAGAAACCTTGTGTCTCGGAGTAAATAGTGTTCAAGTCCTGAATTAATCAGGGACTAGTGCAACATGCATACACTGCCCAGCAAGATGAATTTACACATCTGCCTTTCCCCCTAATTATAATTCCAGAGGTTGAATGTCAACAGCATATGGGTATATCCTCACAGAGGCATGCAAACACACACATACAGGCGCACACACTGTACATTAATCTCTCTTGGCTTATCTGTTGCTGTCTTTAATTTGTATACTTCAAAATTGAGTGGTGAGGTCATTTATTAGACTGTTTCTGTGAGTTTTATGTAGTGATAAGAAAGCAGTAACATGCAATTTGTTTTTATAGAACTCACTTTTGTAAGTACGATCTAATATTTTCTTTCTTTAACTGAACAGTGAGGAAGAAGAGCTTTCAGAGCTAACTAAGAGTTAACTGGCTACATTTCAACTGTCACCATTGTCTTGCATCTACATAGAGAGTAGGAGAGAGCCAGAGAGGTGTAAGTACAACAGGCCACCGGGGAAAAAAAAAGCGTTTATAAGTAGAAATCTCTCCTCAGAAGCCTCAGAGCAAATCTTTCCAGTTTGTCTTGATTTTTTCTTTCCCTATTTTTTAAACACAACGTGTGGTAGAAACGATTGTTATTATCCAAAGGACCTTACTTGCTGGCTCGCTGCATCTCTGTTTATGAAATGCCATAACAAAAGTGAGCTCACGCTTGTGTGCTTCCAATGCGTGATGTTCCTGTGTGCCAGATGGGCACTTTCATGACTGTATGAGCGTGGATTATTTCATTTCCTACATCTGGGACTCCAAATGGCTGCACAGAATGCCACAGGAGAGAGGCACAGATCTTCAGCTGGGGAAACCTACCTTCACAGGGGAACCAGCTACATCAGAGGGGATGAGGCAGAGAAGCCCCGAGTGATATCTGAAAGTTCACATAAACCAGGGCCATAAGGGAAACCTTTAGAACCAGGAACAAGACAAAAATAAACAATAACTAATGCTGGATGTCAGCTGTGGAGAGGGGGGAGGGAAAATAAACCATAAGCAGTTTCTTGTCTGGCCACAGAAGATGTGTTTGGAATGCTGTTTTGTATTTCAGCTCAGAAACTCTGCTGTGACCTTCAGATATCACAGGGTATTACAAGTTCTACAGATAGCCAGAGAGAAATATCCCAAGGAGAGCTGGCATATACCATGCCATCCTAGTTAATGTTGACTGCTTATTGCTCACAGCCCATTCCAGAACTGTGACCAGACAGCCTTGTAAAAATACTATAGAATCCTACAGTAACAGGAATGCTACAGTTTGTCACAAAGCTATTGCAGGATTTGGGATAATTACTTGTTTGTTTGTAGGATAAAAGGGTACTTTCCTTTTTTTTTTAAGCCCAAAACAATGAGATCAGATCGTCAGTAGAGTGATGACCTGGCTTACTACACTTTTGCAGTGTATGTTGCATTTTAGAGCCAGCAAACAGAAGGAGATGGTAACAAGAGATGGAATAGCCTGTCCTATATGTTTGATTGAATTAGCTGTAGCAGAAAAAAAATATAGTTAAGCCAGTGACTTCCTTAAGATGAAAGAGAGCAAGCCCCCAAAAGAGAACAAATGGAAAAAGTAATGAACAAAAGAAAGTAAGAGCTTGTGACACAAAGTAAGAAAAATAAACAGCAGTTGACTTAACTATTTTGCATAAGATATTTACAAACCACAGCATATTACTGTTTGCTTTATGCATTTTCACATCCTGCTCAGTTTAAAGCAGTAATTTTCTGCAAGGACAACAGAGGGAAAAAAAATGCTTTACACTGCTTATATTAATTACATTTTTTCATTACCCGTCATGTTTTCTACCGGCTTGTGTATTATTACTGTAAAATGTAATGAAACAGAAAAAGAAAAAAGAATGGACTTCTGGGAAATTTTCCAATTCTTGAAATGCAATGTTAATTGAGTGCTATTTTTAGGTCATCACAGATAGAGCTGAACCCATTGCCATCAGCACACAGAATGGGGACAGCCCAGGTGCAACACAAACTGGGTGAGAGTATCAGTTTCTACTGATGGAGAAAAAAAGGAGAGAAACTAACTCTCCAGAGGGGTGGTTCTTGTTGGGTTGGGAGCAGTTTCTGTTTCTCGATGTAAAGTCCTCAAAGCAGAAATGAAAGGGAAGGGTGCAGAGCTGACATGAGTCCAGGACCCACTGTGACCATGGGCACTCCTGAAGGAGACCCAGTGACTCCTATGACAGGAGAGCAGAGCAAATGAAAGTGAGAAGCTCTCTGGTTTGGTGGTTGACTTCCAGCTCTGGAAGGGAGGGCACTCTGAAAGCCAACATAAAATAAAGTCACCCGAAATGTATCAGAAATGTGATCCCTTTAATTTATAGATCTCCTAAAAGGCTACCAAAAATCAATTATTTTAATTTGTATATAGTCCAGCCATGGACTGATTCAAGATCTTTTGAAGTATTTTTAAACAGCCATTGCACAAAGCCATCTTCTTTCCCATATGCAAAAAATTAATTGAAAACTACAATTTCTTCTAGTTGCTTTGATCGTGAGAAAAGACATACAGGTCTCTGCAAGCAAATCTGAGGCTCCCCGCTAAATCCTTTAACTGGGTACCTTTGCTGTTGGTCCTAAGAATCAGTGTAGCTCTACAGATCCCTGTATTACCTGCCTTTTCTCCAAAGAGAGCAGGGAAGGTGTTTGAGCCCATAACAGCCAGTGAAGTCTGGAGGCAATAGTTACTGGTACTTGTGGGTGGGTGGAGATTCCATTTGAAACAGAAGTGGGAAATCGTTGGTGTGTGCTTACCAAGGCCAACATGAAAGGGAAGAGAGCATCCCCCATGGGGGAAGACAGTGCTATCTCCATGAAGCTGTTCATTCTCTGTATTGTACAGCACTACTATAAAAGCAAGAACCCAATACAAATATTTCAGCAACCATTCTAAATCACCATGTAGCATGTTTTGGAACAACTGATATTAGCCCAGTTTTCTACCCACTTTGGCCTCATGCATGTGTAACAGTCTCAGAAAGCCATCATGACCAGATGGTAAAATTACCAAGATGATACATCCTGTTCTTCTGTTTATTTTGGTGTTACTGGAGACTTTGTAACCAACATAAGAGACACCACCCATATTGGCCCAGGTCATCAAAGGCATTTTGGGCAGACTCCTAAACAAAGACACTTAAGCACATGAATTCCTGAGATGATCTGGTGTTCCCTTTTACCTTGAAACAAATAGCTTGCATTCTGGCCTTTTTTTTATTCACTACAAGTTTCTTTGCTTTTTTTTTGTGGTTCTGTTAGTAACTTGAGAGTAGAGTCTCACCCTTCTTCAGCCTCAGCTCAAGAACCCTGAATATGCCACATAAAATAGCAGGCATCAGTGCTCCCCTGGGTGTGGCAGTGTGGCTCTCCTTGACCTGCACAGTAGCATGGGCCCCAGTTAGACATCATGAAATTGTCTTCATTTCTTGCCTGTCTTCAAATCTCTGCCCTCCCTTTAAGTCACATAAACTGTGACTTACCAAAAATACCACCTCAGTGCATTTCAGATGCATCTTCCCACCCATTCCCCCATAAATTTGACGCTGGTGTAGAAGTGTTACGGATTTGCCTGGCAAGGCTTAGATTGTTAAAGAAAACCAAAGAAAAGCAAAACACAAACTGAAGGGTTAGTTTGCTCTCCAAACATCTCTAGTGCTGAGATAGAAGTGATAAATCATAAATATAAGCCAACATGATTTTCTCTTATCTGACACATTGAATTAAGACTGTTGCGCTCAAACACTTACAGCAAAATTGACGAACACTTCCTTTTAGGAATGCTGCATCAAAGCTATTAACTTTTATAGTCAGAGACCATTTAAAGCCAAGAGAAGGCATGTGCATTAGCACACACTGGCACGCACCCGCACACAAGGCATATGAACTGTGATACTCTTATTTGCAAATCAACAAAAAAATCCTGCTTCTTTTGACTCTGCTTGTCCTCCCTCCAGCACCGATGACAGAATTTGGACTTCAGTTAGTCAAGCCAAGTAGCTCCAGCTTGTTGCAGACTCGCTGTGGGCCTTACCTCATTATTGGCTTGTCGGCACTATACTTCATCAAGACTCCAGCCTGACAGATAACCCCATGCTTTTGTATCTCACTATGACAGACCCATTTTTGTGTTTAGATTAGTTATTCCCCTTTGCTGGGAAAATCGATCTGGATCTACAGCCCTCCAATGGAGAATCACAACATTCTTCCACAAAGGACCCAGTTTTGTTCTTTCACAAGGATTCAGTTTTCCTCAGCATCCCAAGCTGTTCTTGTAGGTAGCAGTCCAGAAACAGCAGAGCTCCTTTGCAGACCAGAGCAGGTAAATTTTTTGTAGTGGAATGATAGGAGAAAGTGGTGGAGGGTATGGAAGGAGCAAAGGGAGCCAGCCATGAAACCACAAAGTCTCCCAGAGCATGGACAGTCTGACCAAAGCCAGCTGGATCCCACTATAACACCCCTAGGGGAATGACTCCCATGTAAGACAGCCCTTTCAGTGCTCAAGCTACTGGAAAAAGGACAATCAATTAGTTTATTCCAAGTCAAACCCACTACATAAATCAGGAAGTCAGTATTCAAGTGGCATCTCAGGCTTGAGATGATGTCCTAAGATACATGTAACCACTGATTTCCATGGGAATTTTGCCATAGCTTTCACCAGGACTAGGATTTAATCTCTGGGAGTTTTCATTTTTCCACTTGATTAACTGGCAGCTGTCCTCTCTTGAAAGACGGTCACAGTGCACCTGAAGAATTGCATTAATAAGCTGGTCAAGGAGGCTTTGCAGGATGGACCCATGGAGACTGCAGTCATTTGACTGGATCAATAGGTGGGATTTCATCAGAGAGAGGGGATTCAAATGTCGCTTTGAAAATTTCACTTCAGTGTGTTCATTTTCTGTTTCAGCTGTGTTGGGAATGGCCTGTAGATTTAAACTTTTGACTCTGAACAGGTGAAATGAGGATCCATTAATTCTTATGAAAAAATGCCATTCCAGGCCATAGCCCTAATATACGTGAATCTGGCACGTTTGGGAGTGGACCATCACTTCCATGATGAAATCAATGGATATAATTTAACTTTGGTCAAATAAGGCCTCAAGCCTGCAGACCATGCAAATGGTTATTAATGTTTAGGAGGTCAGATAGGTACTGACAGCTTTCAAAGAGTTTAATTGTCTTGATCCAAGGAAACAATAGGCAACAGTGCTTAAATATGTTTCAGGCTCTTGGGTTTTCAAAAGCCCATGTGCTCCCCACTCCCAGTGGCAACATGGAGCCTGGAAACTTGAAAAATTTGAAGTAGGCACTGATCTCCATCCAGAGATGCCCAAATATCTGTGGAAATCTGCCTCTAATTTATCCAGCAGCCCTGTCCTTCCAGGTTGCATTTGGAACCACTAGTGTTTTACACGTCACTACTCTGCAACCTCTGCTCCTTTGCAAAATTGTGGGTAAAAATGGAAGAAAAATGTATTATGGACCTCAGCTGACAGACAAATGCCATAAGCTGTGATGTCCTAGCCAGGATGTTAGAAGATGCCACTGTATACATCAGATACAGAACCCGGTCAGGCTGGGGTAATTACATTTTCTGATTTAAAGGTTTTGCAGATGTGAAACTTCCCACCCTCATTCCTAGCCTCCGTGTGTCCCCTGTTGGGGATCTGCACTGCCACAGGTGAAGAAGCCTAGCTAGGCAACATGGCCTGCATGCATGGGCTCAAAGGCTTTGACCGCTACAATGTTGGCACCCAACTCACGTTACACCCAGGAGGACCCAGATGCTGAACGGGGTGTCCAAGCTCACACATGAGCCTTTAAAACACAAAATATAAGTGGGCCAGCTCCTGAACACTTCTGAAGATGTGCCAGCACGTGACCCAGGAAGAGGGATGGACATTTGTGATCTAACCGATTAGCTACATATTATCCAGGAGGGTGCTCACAGCCAGACACTGAAATGCTTCTAAAGGACAAATCCCAGAATGACCTGTGCTGTGCCCGCACAGTGCTGCCTCTGTCTCTGCACTCCTGCCAGGGAGGAGAGTGGGCTTCAGAGCCACCAGCTCTGGACATCAGGGATTTTGAAGTAATACTAGAGAAAGGTGGCTGAATCTCCACTCCATTTTACTGGTTGTATGCCAGTGAAACACTGTTGAAGTTAGTGGAGTTTCACTGCCATAAAACCCGATGCCACCAAGTAAGTATCCAGCTCGATATATTTAATGTCGATAAAGTTAATAATGTTAATGTCAACAGAGTCCAGAGCAGCAGGCAGGACTGACCCCTGGCCTCTCTGATTTGCCTCAGTAGATCGCACCTTAACCCTATTACTTTCCTCAAGTTTCTTTTACCTTGTAATCTTCCTCAGTATCAACAGAATAAAGTTCACCTCCCAAGTAATTCCTCAAACCCAAGCATATCCCTGTTTAAATATTGGGATTGGGATAAAGAATACCATGCTTCAATGGTATTCCTGGAAATGGGGCACTGTGCATAAAAAGGCCTGCCAGGTTCCCGTCAGAAGGTTAGACTGGAGGACTGGAAACACTGTCTGCAGACAATTCCTTTACTTCTATCAGTTTATCCACTTTGTCCAAACAATATGAACATTTGGTTCATTTAGCTTTAAATATGTCAAATGCTTCTTTAGGAAAGAACTACTAAAACCTAAAATCATCTCTTAAGATGAAATTCATTGCCTGAACTCAAAATTATTCTTCTCTACACAAATAAACACAGACACACTTGTGTACTTCGTCTGCACTGCAGGAATTGTCCTGGGATAGCACTGTGCTGTCCCTGGACCACTGCTAAAAAGCCTGGCTTTCTTTATACCAAAAGAGCACTGCAAATATTAACACATTGTTGAGAGTGGGGGGAAAAAGGCAAGAATGATTATCCCAGAATGTAACTAAAAATAAATTGGCTCCATTTTCACCTATTGCAGACCAATGGGGGTAAAACAACTTTAATTAGGGTAACAGGACAATAGGAGTGAAATTGGCTTGGTCACAAGATTTTTGCAGGATGACACTGATGGTATTACTATCCAACTTCAAAGATTTGGAAAGATGTAGCTGCTAACACTGGAGAATAGAAACCTGTTTTTCATCAACTAGGCTGGCCTGACAAATTAAGTCTGTGGAGTCATTAGATTAAGATAAGAGCTTATCTCCTAGACTGACATTTATTCAGAGGTTTTTATGCTGCTCAACTAGTAATTAGTGCAGTTGAATTTTTAACACTGCTTTGTCCAGTCATTTGACAAATTTGAAAAATATACCAGTTTGATTTTTAAAAAATAAACTAAAATCCAAGAATACAAAATTATTCACTTGGCAAGGTTTTGATTTCTGAAAGAGTTGAGATGATGCTAAAAATCTCCAAGAAGGTCAGAAGCGCTTCTACTGTTGACTCATTTCCATACACAGATTGAGAGGCCCCTTAAACTAAATTTTTAGGCACTAAGCATCAGATATCTGTAGCAAATCTGTAATTTCTTTCATGCCCATCCATTTTGTAATTCTGCTGCTTTACAGGGCAGGAGTACAGTTGAAGACTGCACTCCTGCTCATTAACACTTGTCTGCCTCCTTCAGCACTCAGGTTGGGATTTTTGGGGGAGAGTTTCAAAAGGAATCTTCTCTCATATGGCTGATTTCATGGGATAAGGTTTATTTTTCCTGTGCTGATTTTCTTGCAATAACAGATGGATTGTTCCACAGTAAACCAATGCATTACTTTAAGACTCGTGTTTTAACATTGCTTTAGACTAACAAATCTCACTTTTTTAAACAGCTCATTTTGAGCAACTGAAGATCAGTATTGGGTTAATAATTAGTGAGTAAATGAATGAGTGTTTGTTTATGAACTTTGACAGGTTTGTTACAACTACATCCTGTTATTGCTGTTACAGCATTTGTTTCTTCTGAAGTGCAGCCATCTCAGCATCTGTAGTTGTTACCTTTAGAAATACACAGGCGAGGGGAGTTCATGGTAGTAAATTACGATTCATCTAAAAAAAAAAAAAAAAAAAAAAAAAAAAAAAAAAAAAGAAGCATGGAAAGACTCAGTCATTCTCAGACTGTTTGGAAAATAGTGGAAAATAGACCATCCTTCTTTACGTTTTAAAACTTACTTCCAAGACCCCTGAAGTCCGTGGAGTCAAAGGCTCAGGGCAGTGAATCGCAGAAGGTGACCAGCGTTGCCACTCACCTGCACTCCTGAGCCTGAAGCAGCAGTGGTAGAACGGGACATAGACTCTCAGGCCAACTGGGACCAGGGTCTGCATGCTGGCTTTTTGTGTCCACTTCTGTGGGTTTGGATTTTCCTGGCATTTATGTGACCTCAAAGCATGAGAGGAGTTAAGCATTTCCTAAGCACAACAGCTCTTCTGTGGTGCTGTGGATGGGAAAGGAGGCATGAGGCAGGGAGTGATTTCCGAGCTTTGCATAGCCAGGAGTGAAACCCCATTGCCCTCCACTTTCTGAGCCAGACCCATGGTGTAGACCTACCCCAACTCCTGTTTTGAGGCAAGTGCTTGCAGCCCTCTGTGATGGTAAGACCCCGGTACTTCCCATTGGAGGTGTGAAACCCTATATAGTAAATTTCTGCTCCATGAATCACTGCCACTGGGCACCCCACCATCCCTGGTCTGCAGGTGAGACCTCAGTTTGTGGTCAGGAATGCCTACATGTGGAGATGAAGACATTGTACGTGGCAATGCTCATAAAACAGCCTGGAAAGAAATTTGCATTTAACTGAACCACTTGTATCAGTCCTCCCAAAGCTTCAAGTACTGTTTGGGAGACAAATTTTTTCCCTTCTAAATTTTAGCTGTTAATGCTGCCTTTGCTGTCAACCAAGTCAAAAATCCCACATAACTCTCCATGTATAACTGGTTTCCTGGCTGGGGTGGCCCAACAGAGAGAAGTGGAACCTGTTCCTGGACCTTGGGTGAGGATGAGGGGAAGACTCAATTTCTGATGTCTCTAAGGAGGAGCATGACCTGAACAGAGGGAGGGGCAGGGATTTGAATTCAAGCTCCCCAAGATTTGTGGCGGCAGCAGCATCCCTATTTTCCTGGGTTTTTTTTTACTTTCCTGTGTTGAGCATTGCTATGTTGTACATTACTACAGATGCTGGATGTTGTCAGCACTACCCAGGCACTCTTCAGTCTGTTAGGCTGTTAGATAAAAGGAGGAAAGTTGCCATCACACAAACACATGCATCCACAAAACCAAAGAAAGTCCACGCCTTTGGGACAAAAAACCAGCTAATATGAAACTATTAAGATCTCCTTTTGATGGGCTATGGAGATAACAGCATACAGACGTTCTCATGCTCACCTTGATGTTGTCTGTCACAGCTATCCATCAACAGTGCTGGCTCATGGGGCAGTTCACTGGCCCCAGAGCCATTTCAGACCAGACTCCTAGTCTGCTGCTTGTCTGTGGGGTTTTGTTTTACAGACTGCCACCATCCTCCTGTACTTCCATGAGAAACACCATTGACCTGCACCTTTGCCTTGGGTCAACAATTTAAAGACAACTGCTGCTTGATGGTGCACACAAAATGAATTATTAGTCTTTGTTCTGGCCTAAGTGTCTGGAGACTGAGACCTTCACTGGCCCCACACAGAAGGCCAAGGACTGACAGAAGCACTAGCAAAAGAGAAGTCCCAACAGGTCAAGGGAAGGGGCATTGCAGACTAATAAACTCCATTACTATGAGGAGAACTTTGTTCAAATTCTGATGCCAGAAAGGACAGCTTGGACTGACAGGTAAATCTCCCTGAAGATAGCAGAAATAGAGCACCATATTTATCTCAGGCTATTTAGTAAATAGTGAGATACCGCAAAAAGAGAATTGGAGATTTAGCAGCAGGAAGGTGTCATTGAATGGCAGTAACAGTACAGCCATGCTTTACTCTGCCTTCTGTTTGCAGTGTCCCGCTCTCAGGTGGATGATTGCTCTTCAGCATTTAGCCAAGGTCAGACAGGTGAGAGAGAAATTTTTCTCAAGTTTCTAGTGTTCCTAAGCAATTTTTAAAAGGAGAGAAAAGGGCAATAACTTTTTTTAACTGGCAAATATGTTTTCAGTGTCACCAGAAAATGCTGCCTGTCAACTTAGACATTACTCTGATTTTGTTTTGGTAGCTTTTGGCTTCTAAGTTTGGTACAAGAGGTACTCATGTCCCAGAGAAAAAATATGCTTGCCCTTTTTAACTGGATTCCATAGGCTGAAATTTATCCATGGTAAATGTTTCACAGTACAGTAAATTATGCAGCAGGTTCCACACAAACATCCTTTATTCTCTGAAATGAGCATTCAACACTTCTCACAAATAAGTACATTTTTCACTTCTGTAACACACATCCTGTGACACTGCAGGGCAACCACAAAGGTGGGGTAAATGCCTCTATTTCTATTTTATAGGTACTTAGCACTTTGGAAGTGCAATCCTAAAGCAAATTGTGTTGAACATCTAAGCTTCGAGAAGTCTTTCTGGAAAGCTGGTGGAAATTATTTGCTCAAATATTAGTGGTAAGTCAAGTGGTCAGTGGTCAGTGTGACTGTTGGAGGGTGGGTTCCCTCCCACTGTGTGAAATTCTCTCTCCAATAGCCCGAGCTTCTCCCCATTTTGTTTTCCTGTTGTACGGTATTCATTAAACCCTTTGCCATGACATGCCATTGCCAGTGTGCCAAATCCTGAGCAAATCACATCCTCTGTTATTCTGTAGCAGATTTGTGAGATAATCTATTATAGATTAATCATTTTAGTCTTATGGTGCAATGTCAAAAATAAATTGGGGTTATGAAGCTGGAGGGGAGCCACTTGGGGGGTGGTGTGTTCTCATTGACGCTCCTTATTTGACTTTGAAAATAGTGTCACAATGAGATTTTTGAAGCTGATTGTTACCCTGCAGAATCCAAATCACAAGGTAAAAATGCTGTGGAGTAAGTTTTCATCTCAACAAATATCAGCTCAGTGATGAACTGTAGATGACTTTCAGGCTATTTCCTTCCTACATGAAACGTATCTGGGCTGATCCATTACATCTCTTTAGAATAATAGATGGCAGAAGAATAAATATAATAAAATAAAAGCCAACCCCTTTTAAGGACTGAATATCTGCTGCAGATGGAGGTATCCAACCCAAGAAAATAATACAGACCAGGAATACAACCAAATATACCGTATGAAAATACTCCTTTGAATAATTTTAAATATTCTCTAACATTTTATAAACTTCCAAATGTCGGGCAGTGAGTAATGTACCTAGTACTGTAGTCCTTGTTACACTCTTAGGTTCTTGGTGTCTCTAAACCAGAGCAGGGGTTAGTGCATAGGGAGAGGCTATTGTCCCCCTATGCATCCTGATCTCTTCTGCAAGACAGGAAGATCCAAAATCCTCTATGAATTGGGTATGAGAATTCATACTGAGAAATGAGACATCTACTTCTACCTGTGCTGCCATGTACCAGCCGCCTAGACAGCAAGACTTTATCCTGCCATCAGTTATTGAATGCAAACCTACAGTGACTTCATGACATGCTTTACTTTCCAAAGGATGGCAGAATATTGCAGGAAATACAAGGAATGGAAAAGCACTATTTTTGTTTCAGTTTCTTTTGCTTGGGTGCAAAGTAAATCAAACCAGGCTCCATGCTGAGTGATATATCATAAAAACCTTCAATGTGATATGTATCCAACTATTTGTTTTTCACTACGGTAGCTTTTCACAATCCATAAGTCAGATGGAACGTAGAGAGATTTCCTAGCTTGAAATGCAAAGCAATTTTTTTTAAGATATGCTAGGGATTTTTTTCCATACCAAGAAAAGTTGCTGAAGAATACAGCTGCAAATATGTGAGAGAGCATATTCACTAATGATTTACTCAGAAGATATGGTAACTAGAGTCCCTTACAGAGTTCTTCTTAGCAATTAATGCCTTAGAAGTGTGCATTCAAGCAACATTAAGACTGTAGCAATAAAATAACCAACAGAAGAAAATCACTAGTATACTGCAATTCTGAACTGTCTTGAACTGACCATTGTCCATTTGTGACCTATCTTTTGTTTTCAGTGGGTAATTATGTGTCATATGCAGCATCATGTTCTAAAAAAGCTTGATGTGCGAGGTGTGTGACCCTAGTTAGAGAAAAATGTAGACAGATAAATGGATAGCATGTCAAAAAGAAAAGACGCCTTTAAAATAGCATTAGAACATTGATGTGATCGACAGATCATAACAGTATGTGACTTAAAAAGTGATGGGCAGAAAGGCTTAAAATGCTTGCTAATTGAGTCTGAGAAGAAATTTTTCTCTCCTTGCTTTCCCAGTGAAGGCAGTCCTATCCCACCAGCTCAGTTTGCTCAGCCTCTCAAAGGCTGATTCCTGTGGAGCTGTGAACACTCATTTCCCT
>NW_020799109.1:16865505-16880505 GCF_003259725.1 Athene cunicularia | reverse complement strand
TTAAATACAGGGCATTCTGTCCTAAATCTGTGAGTGCCTGTGGGTGTAAGTTCACTCTCCAAGGATGTTCCCTGGTCTGTGCACATGCACCAGCTCCATCAAACGGATGTAGGAAATGCCAGATCCAGATATATGAATTCCACTTGTTTTGTTCGGTGGTTGTTTTTTTTTTAAACACATCACTGATCCGTCCAGGGATAGCAAAAATTAATAGTAATGAGCTAATTACTGTACCAGCTGCCTACAAAGAGGGGTCCTGTAGGCAGACTCCTTCTGCCCATTTGCCTGCTGGTTAAACCACCACTCTAGAAATTATAAAACAAAACTTTTTTTTCTCTTTATAAACATCTATCAGCATCACCTTTATATGGCCCACAGCACCAACACTGCCTAGCTTTTAAGTTCTCGAAATCCAGCCAGAATCTCCCCTAGCACATTATAACACATTTTACTAGCTTGAGCAGGGTAAAACACAGCCGTCTCCTCAAATGGATGGCTGCTGAGCTCCAGCAGCCTCTGTGCGAGGACGGGCACACCATCTGCGTGCCTCCCAACGTCCGAAACCCGTTCACAACTGCCAGCCCTTTGAAAAGCCAGCCTGTTTCTCTGATTGATTCACTTTTTAATGAACTGGGAAAGCCTGTGAACTTAAACCCTGACACCTCCACCTCCCTCCCTTCCTAGCCATCCCTGCAGCAATGTACTGATTATATTTCAAGTTATTATGGGATTAATACAGCTGCCCCCGGTGCCTCTTTCCCCTGAACTTCATCAATAAAAGTTGTGTATTACTCTCACTCCCGTTAGTTCAGTTTCTCCCTGAATCTCTCCATGTAACCTGTGACGTGTCGGCAAGGCTGTATCATATCACCCCTTCAAAGCTGCCAACGCTGCTAGCGTTTAAAACCTACTTGTGTCACGGCCTTGCATAAGCTTTGTGTATTTAAGAGGACATCTTGAGCTTTGCTATGCACTGCATCAGCTCTCTAAGTGGGTAGCACATACTTAGCACTACTGAAAATAATGAAATAAGATAATCCACACAAAAAAATTAAATAGATTGTGCCAGTGTCATCTTTCTTTGAATTCTCAGTAGAGCTATAAAAAAATACACAGGCAAGTTCAGTAGAAGAAAGAAAAGGTGGGGGTAGCAAAAGATCTGGGCCCAGCACAATCCAGTTTTTAACACATGACATTTCTTTATAGCGTACAAGCTTTAGGTTTACATTTTTTGTTGGTGTTATAGGGTGTTTTCCCCCCCCACCCCAGGAATCCTATTTGCTAAAAACATCATTAAAAATGTAATTAACTGGCTTATTCTTTGGAAAGTCTGCAGTTGTTTACAAAAAAATTGCCACACAAGCTGCCACCTTCAACTGTGCTGAAGCAGGAAGTTATGCTCTTGTTTACAACTGTGCATCAATTCCACAATATATTTAGTTTTGGTACAAGTTACATATAAAATTCTTACTGAGCTTAATGTTGCAGCAAATAACACATATAGTAAGTGAGTAGGATTTATCACTGGCTGTAATGTCGTAGCACATATTCTAAATATATATGGTGAATGATATACACACACACACACATGCAAACAAAATGGAAATACATTTAGTTTAAGAAGTGATGAATTGTGTTTGCTTTCATTATTCTCATTTTGTATGTAGGAGAACAGAGATCAAGCACATCCACGAAAAGGATGGCTGGTTGGGATTGCATCTGTGAAGCAACATGCTCACCGACGAACAGGTTAGAGAAGAAACAGCACTTTGCTACTCACAGCACTAAAGAGGGGTCCCTCAGGAGTGACGGACCCAGTGTGGTTGGTGGGATACAAACAAATCCCACGGAGTCCCAAGATGCCCCCAGAAAGCATAAAACATCTATCCAGCTAAAACGTCTCCCCCAAGATATTTTATTCAAACTTCTTTCTTAAAGGAAGTGGCAATTTTCCCCTTTAAATTATTTTTTTCTTTTTTTTTTCTCTTTTGGTCTCTTGTAAACACAGAGGCCAGAAGGCTATGCTTAAATAATTCATCTACAAATTTGCAATATCTTTTTGAACTATAGCAATTAAACAGAAAATAGAAAAATCAGTTCAGCATCCTGTTTGGATGTAATTAAAGGTATAATCTGTTCCATTTGAATACTTCAGTGCTTACCCTTCTTAAAACAACAAATAAGAATAGTAGCTCATTTGCAATATGTTTTTTTTTTTTCTTCAAGACAGCTAAAAAAGACTAACTGATGAAGCAAGAATAATAATTTTTAAATGTGGCATAAGCGCAAAAATACCAACTACAGCTTTCAAATGATTGCTGCAGATCCCAAGTCTGATGAGAGTTCAATAACAAGGGTTATAAGCTTTATGACAAAACACTGACGTCTTCCACTGTTTGGTATCAGCATCTTGATATGGCTGATATAATTACCTATCAAATACATCAGTGAAATGAATATCAGAGGATATCCACAAATATGTAAGTGGGATGCGTATGAGCTCAGTCTGTTAGGGACTGTTTGATCTTAAAGTTTTTTTCCTAAGAATAAAAGACAAATACTGCACTCATTGCCCCTTTGTTTTCTATAAGCAGCTGATGATTTTACAGCACAATAAAATTAGCCTATTAATGGCTGGCTTATGAGTTTTAGCTGGATTTTTTTTTTTCCCTCTTACTGGACATTTCTCCACGGCTCAAAGAAATTGAAGTCAGGTGTAAAGTTAATATCTGCCTTGTTCATTTATTCTTCTGTAAGCAATCAAGATTTCCCAAAATCACAGGGCAATCTTACGCCTTTCGAGAATTAATATAGGCCCTGTTCTCTCAATTTAGTTTAACAAAACAACTGGCATAAGTTCAATGGAACCAATGATTATTCTGAGAGGTTACGGTGAACCACAGAAGTTGTTAGTGAAAAGCTTGCTTGTAAGATCCCCTAAGAGGAAAAGTATATGGATATTTCAAAAAGTAATTAACAGCATATTCAAACAACATGAGAAAGAAACATCAGCTGGTTTAGCTGCAGAGGAACCTGGCTGTACATGGAGAGCTTCAGCTTGCCCAACAGCCACCACTCCCTTAAGAGCAAAGGACACGATGAGCACCAGAGGGGACCACTTGCCGAGTGGGACGGGCTCTGTCTGCGGGGGGCCCCTTTCATGTGCCAACTTCACTGTGCTCAGCAGCACGGCTCCCTCCACCATGGGGATGATCACTGGGTCTGGGACCCAACCAAAGGAATTAATCTTTTCAAAATGTCCATTTTCTCTCTACTATAGCTCTCTCTCAAACAAAATTTCTTTGGGGCAAGAATATCTCAAGCTTAGTTTTGGACTTAAAGCTACAGTTTCTAGGACTTTTTCAACAAAATGGTTGAGGTTTTTTATTTGGTTTAATATTTAAGTTAAATACATAGCAGTGAATTAAAAATATCCTAAAAAACAATTTATTTATTTTTTTAAAATATTTTTAATAATTTAGAAAAAAATCAATTTTCAAGCTCAGCATTTGTAAGCTGAGGTGAACATCTAATGTAGCACGGAACAGATTTAAACAGGTAAAATTATTACAAAAATGTAACAGTGATATTACACATAGGAACAAAATGGCACAGTGGTCTACGAGGCCTGTATTAGAACAGTGAATATGAGAGAAATTTAAACTCAAAGTTTTTGAAAGTTCTCAGCCCTATGAAGTTTGCCAGCCTTCCTACACGTGCATGCTTTGTTGTTTGAAAGCCCAGGCCCTTTCCTTGTTTAAGTCACTGGATCAGCACATACTTAGCACTACTGAAAATAATGAAATAATAGAAAAAAAAAAAAAGATTGTGACAGCGTCACCTTTTTTGACTCCACAGTAGTCACATCTTTTCTGACCTGGCTAAAGACACCGTGGTATGGCCTGCGCAAGCCTTTCCAGGTCACTAAAATTCTGCACTTTACTACTTTTAATACAGTAGCACTGAGAGGCCTCATTAGAAAAACCTCCAGCCCTTGTGGTGCCAGGCCCTTGCTTGCCCTGCACTGGACATTCTAGAGGTGAACAGGGGCAAAAAAGCCACATGAGCCACCAGGCAGGACTAAGGCTTACATCCCCAGCTGTGGTCTTGGATCCTCGCGCCTCTCCCTTGAACTGTGTAGCCTCCTGCATGCCAAAAACACTTCTGTGAGCTTAATGCTAGAACTACTGTTAAGAGAAACACAACAACAGAACCTGACTTGTTAAAAAGTACCCACAGAGGAGGGAAAAAAAAATCCCCAACACAGTCATGTCTTGTCTCCAATAAACAGGACTTTTTTCAGGCCTTGGTCTCAGGCATATGACCAGTATACTGAGGGTGAATGAATGACTGACTGTCAGCTGGGCCATTTTTGCCAAGGTTTAAGCACAGGCATTTTACCTGCCGTTTGCCAGGGACCAAGAGCCTGCACGCGCTGGGCACGTATGGCTGCTCAGCCAGCACACACCGGCCCTGTGTCACCCATTTAGCACCTGATGCAGCACTTTGCTCAGTGGCACTCCTCTACCTTACTGGGTCACACTTCAGGCCGAGGACCCAAGCCATTTCACCCCCCTAGGGAACATCTCTGAGAGACACCAACCTACTTCTAAATGAAGCAACGCTTATCTCATACATGCCACAGGTGTGATGTCATCCCCTCTGGCAAAGGAACAAGGATGTCTACAGCCTCCACTGTGCAAAAATGCAGGAACTGAACTTAACATGTCTCACTCAGACTTTGTTAAAATATATGGTGATAATTAAGAAATATAATTACCACTACAAAGTTAATTCCTCTTTGAGTTCTTACAAACAAGTTTTTAATTTGCACCAAAAATTTACATTTCAGATTTCAAGTCAACCACAAATGGCTACAAGCTTGGCAGGGGACTCAAGGCAGTGGCTGGCAAGTTCTGCCAGGCTTGGGGGCAGGAGCACTGTGGCTTCCTGGGAATGTCACGGGCAAACAGTCACCAGCAAACCCTGGGCAAGCACAGGTAAGCCGATTGGATTGCTTTAAACTGTCTCATCTATTGTACAAGTGTAAAAATAATAGCCGTGTCAGATAAACTTCTGCTTTTTATTAAAAAAAACCCAACAAAACTTATAAGGTAATTGATTGCTTTCTTCTAGTTTTTTATTAGTTGTGATTAAGGAGATATAGTAGCCCTGTTTACACAGCTCTAACAAGTCAGGACCTGCAGTACGTTATTGGCTTGCGGCCCACAACTTGCAGTCCATTCTCAACAGAATCAATCTGAAGTTGAAAACATTCCCTGTAGGAAGCGTACACATCCCTGCTTATACAGGAACAGAAAACAGTAATAACTTCGGGTCCTGTAAGTTGCAAGTTCAACTTACAGAGATCAGCCCTGACTTGTCATTGCTCTCAGCATGTTCGTGATGAGATCAGAGTGCTTCACAGAGGACTCATACTTTCAACTTGACAAGGGACATAGGTGAGCATGTTACCCTTCACTGTTACTTGCAGCTCAGACTGCAGAATAAATCGAGAGCTCCTCACTGTTTAACATGCAGTCAAAGCACTGCCAATCTAAAATGGCTGATCAGTAATACTTTAATTGCAGTTTCATAGAAACAAATTGCTATTTAATTGCAATAAGCTCTTCTGTGGCTTAGCTGGACTGACAATAGGCATACACCTGGCACTATAAGTAACAAGCAGCAACAATGGTTATCTGGTACTTCATGTACAGAAGGCTCAAGCAGTAAAATCAGACCTCAAACACATAACTTCACACTGAAGAAATATAATACTTAAAAAAATATATATACACATAAATGTTACCATCTCAATTTTGTTATTTTAATATAGCTGTTCAGAACGTAGATCCTTTCAAAAAGCCTCATACTTGACATATAACTACCAGCCAAAGAATTTGATAAAAAAATATAAATTAAAATATTTTGAAATGCCTGATGGTACTTGATACAAAGTCATACTGTGCCAGTATGTGGTTTTGGTTTGGTTTGGTTTTATTTACCCTAAAATTAGATGATGCAAATTTCAGCAATGTTAACTAGCAGGGAAAAAGGGAGACAAATTCAGTGCGGTTAATATTCTAAAGATGTGACTTAATTTCATAGGCTTCATTTTGGTAAGACATTCTCATTTTATATTTCATAAGATACTGCATAACCTGTTAAAATATTTAAAGATAAATCATGTAGGACTGAAAAGACAGTATCTTGTTGCAAACAGAATTCGGTTTGGAAAGGCTTAATGTCCCACTGCCTGCCAGGATGCGTAAATCTCATAACTAGACAGCTGGATAGGTAAAAACATTAAACCCATTTAGAGGGCAATCTTTTTACAAAATTGTTTCATTAATAAGAGTGACAATTTATATGATTGAGACGTTTAGATGCAGTATAGACAGAGCATTTTATCCAGGTTCACAAGGATGATTTCAGATTAGTAATATTTCCTTTGATTTTTTTTAACAGCATCCATTTTTGAAAGTGAAGGAAGCTCTTACTGAATGATTATTTGTATGACTTTTCAGCAGCACTAAATGCAGAGGGTGTATTTCAGCCTCAGTGTAGCAAATGCATATGATAAAAGGTGAACAAGTACATGTTTTTCTTACAGACCTCCTAAAAAAGTGATTTTTCACATAAGGACAAAGCTAAGTGTTTCTAGTAGCCTTCCATCCACACCTACCATCCCCATTAGAGCCTGTTTTATTGTCTGAAATGCCTCTGGTTTCAAGAAAGTGTTTTACCTAAAGCAAGAATACTACTTAAATATGTTCTATTGTATATTCATAGCTCCATTAGTCCTCCTCCAATTTAGCACATCAAAGCAAAGGCTTCATCACTTGCATGTGGATTATGCTAACATGAGTGACATTTGTAATCTTATAGGTCTGCAACTTAAGAAACGCTTTTAAAGTAAGCTATTAAATAGGTAGCTGTGCTTTACAAACGAGTCATATAATAGTTTATTTAAAGCCGTTAATGAACTTCAACCTCTACATCACTAAATGCTATACTACATTACTTACTAGAAGTTATTAGCTATCTTCTTAGCACTTCTAGGTTATATTGGACAACCAAAAATCTGTACGTTAGATTTAAACACTGTACCTTGAGTGCTTATACTGAAAGAATATAAAAAGATGTCTACAGTCTCACTAATACTTGAATTCTGTATTCATTTGACTTCAAATGTCTTTTCAAAGCAGCACAATTTGCAGGACTCTACCTAAAGACTTTAATGCCAGATCAAAAAGCTTAGAAACTTATTTTTTAAATACGTAAATACATTTAATTAAAAAGTCATACATAGCTTCAGTCATTTTATGCTTTATATGTTATGCAAGTATTCTTTTGTCTTTACTGCCTGATATTGTACATTACAACGTTTTCATTTCTCTGCCACAGTCCTATTTTTCCTCAAGCACTGAAGTGTTAAAAGAAGAAATTCAGCAGACCTCCAATATACTAGAGGTCAAGAAGTAGAAGCTGAAAAAAAAATCTGCTGTTGTTTGTTTAGACAGACAAATCTATAAATCAGCTTTTTGTGTATCGGCATCACAACAAAAATGAGTCAAGCTCACTTCGTAACCAAGCACGCTGAACAGTGAACACCTTTGCAAAAACAGAATTAAAGAAGAAAACATAATCGTGATGTATTTCAAATATATTAGTCTCCTATAAAAGTATAGTTGTTAATATTGATTTGCTATTAATTGCGGCAGAGGTATATTCTAGGTGCTTGCAGTTTCCTGACAGAAGTCATACAATGCACAGCCATATATTCATGTTAGTATTCTTCCTACAAACATGGAAAGTCAGAATTTTTTCTCAAAATTATTCTGCACAGCTCTACCACTGAGCAGCTGATAGGAAAAACCCACTAAATGAAGTTGCTCCTTTTCTAAGCTTAGAGGAGGCTTTGTTGCTTGGTGGGAAGGAGGGGGGGAGCTGTATTTTTTTGTTTGTTTGCTTTGAGAGAATAGATCATATTTGAGATCAGATAGTTCTCAGAAATAGCCCAGGAAATGTGTTTTTCTTTCCTTAACATTATCAGTGTTGAAAAGTTAGTCTCTTACCCCAGCAAACACAACTTTATGTTGTTCAGATGAGAATAGCTATTGTATTTCTTTTTATGAATACTCAATTCTAGTACTCAGCATGTGGTACAGACCTTTTGTTGTTTTTTATTATTCTTTGACTTCTTTTGCTATATACACACACTCTCATGCTTGCACGCTCACAGACATATGCACCCCCTTAACACAGATGACTTTGCAGAAAGGAGCTGGATAGAGAGACCACAATACCTATGTGAGTACGGTAATTCACTGCAATATGAATTATAATATACTTGCTGTTACCAGAATTAAGAATCTCAATGAAAAATAAAAGACAATGTTGAAGTAGTGCTCTGTATCCTTGCCAAAAGTAACACGGTTAAGTACTTTAACAGATTCTTTACTGGCATAAAACAAAAAAACCCCATCCAAACCAAAAAGCTACTTTTAAAGGTAATTGACAATTAAGGTAATGACTGTGTAAGATATAGTCTAGGAATGGAGGTTTTTCTTTAAAAAAAAAGCAAAGCTTCTAAAACCCATACTCAATTCAGTGTTGTTCGTTTTACTTTTTTATTATTTAAATACACCATACTAGAGCAAATGTCTCTGAAAATATCACAAATAAAAGATTTTTCTTCATTCAGCAAATTAGAAGTAGGTGAAAATTTCTACACAGTAGCTGCTATGAGCCTGACTTTTTTTTTTTTTTTTTTTTTTTTTTTTGCCATGGGAAGTAGCAACATTAGGACAAAAACACTTACATGCATACATACATTGTATTTTACAGAGATACAATAAAAGTGTTTGTGATAGAATATCACAAAAGCCACATCTTTATCTCATGTTCAGTTTGATTGAAACACATTTCCTTACAACACTTAAATATACAAAGAGCAAATAGAATGTTGTTAAGGTAAAACACAGGGTACAAACTGGCCAGTGCCCTGCTAATTGTTAATGAGGGTAGAAAGCAGATTTCAATGCTTCTTTTAATTAGCTTCATTAGTCATCTTCCCCACCCGCCCCCCCCTCCCCAAGATGTCCTCCGGTGGATCTTTTTTCATTTTCTCTACAGTCTCCCATTAGCCCAGGTTCATGGAGTCCTTAATGCTCATATTCAGTCATTTTAATACACCAATAAATGTGGGAAGGGCAATCAAGAATAAAGAAGGTGCAATGGTATGGAGCTGGCATTGATGCTAGCTACAAAGGTGACTTGTCTACTTGGAGACATGGGATCCATCTGTGATGAACAAAATTTGAGATGAAGGCACGCATTCTGCATTACTCTGACCTTTTAGCAGACCTGTAAGAAATAAAAATGGGTATCTTAGCTAGAACACTAAATTTGAGATAGGAAACTACAACATGACTGCTTTTGTCTTATCCTTTTTCACTAATCTCTTTTTTATTAGATTACTTTCCAACTGTGACTTGATTAAGGCTTTCTACACTATCTACTCATACTGCTAATGTTTCAACTTCAAATAGCAAAAAGCAAACATTTTCCACAGTTTCACTACTAAAAAGAGCAGACAGGGAAGAAAAAAAAAAAAAAAGAGACAATAATAAATAAGCACACTTTCTGGTAACAAATTGTACAGTGAATAAGGTGTTTTTTCTAGGCCCCTTTTAAAAGGGAAGAAACATTATGCCATGCCTTTGAAGAAGCTAGTAATATGATCTTATAATTGGAAGAAATAGTGTGTAAAGCAAATAAGAAGTACAGCCAATATCCTCCCAAGGCAACTTTGGTTAATATGCTGCATTGCACAAGAGCTAAATATAGATATTTCAGGATTCCCACCCCACCCCACCCCCATTTAAAATTCCTCATCTGGTGTGTTAGTTAATGTTACATAAACATTTTAATATATGAAGTCAAACATGTGCTTTCACACTGGTGTTAATGAATTGTGATAATTAAAAGTGTCTAACTCAATAAAAATCTAAACTTTCATGGATAAAATAGAAATGATCATCCATAGTCTTCAAATACAATCTGTTTGCAATTACCAAAATGAAATAATATATATTAGATTTTTATGGTTTTTAAATGACATTTTGCGCTTCCCAGGAAGTTCTTTTTTCACCCTTTCTCTAAGTTACTAAAAGCCCGAGGTCTATTAGTAACTGCAACCCCCCACTTTCAAGCTAATTAAAGTAGTAGAGGCTTGGAGGTTTAATTCCCCAGAGCTGAAGCTCAGTGTGAGAAAGGTAATTTGTCTGTCCAGAACAAAGATTAGGGAGCAGCCAGCAAGCATATTTAATAAATGAGCATCAAATATCTTCTACTATGGACACAGACAACACCAATTATGTAACTACAAGGGAATTGTTGAGTGATATGTAAACTAGAAGATTTTTAAGATCTTCTCTGAGAGACGTAATCTATCTCATACTTTATTTAAAAGTATAGAAGCTGAAGACAAGCGTTTGCTACAAACATTGCCAACTGGTAGAAAATGTACACTTTCAGTGGGTGGTAATACTGTTTCAAACAAATACTACAGGAATACTACCACTACAGAAAAAAACATAAGAGAATTCTTGACAATACAACCCCTTCAAATGAAATGGCACACAGAACATCACAAACTAAGAGTTTGCATTCTGCCAGAAAGCAAATACGGAGTGTTCTCTGGACGGTTTTTTGTTGGGTTTTTTTGGGGTTTTTTTGTTTTGTTTTTTTTTTTTTCAAACTACATAGCAAGGGATGGGAAGCTATAATCTGCATGTGTGAATTGCCTCAGGGAGGCAAAAGGCAGGAATAGCCAATATCAAGTACACTTGCCTCCTTAAAAAGAAGAACAAGTTTTTAAACAACGTTAGGTCATGCAACCCTTTCTGCCTGCACCAATCACCAATAAGTATTAACCTGTAAACTCTATTAAAACAGTAGTGAATTCATAACTGTCACCTTCACATACGTAACAAATTCGTGGTTTAATGCTGGGTGTATGTCTCAATCTCTTCAGTTTAATACAAAATCCTGTGAATATTCTATAATCTCTAGTGGTAGAATAACCTGGAGACTGATTTTTAATGTTTAGTAAAAAGTAACTCTTATAGCCAGCTGTCATAGAGGAAGAATATTTTTACCTAGTAGCCCTAAAACACAGGTTTCTGGAAAACATCTCTGATGTAAACATCTTTACACTGTTAAAAAGCCAGCATACAAAACATTACTCTCTTGGCATCTGTCCCTGTAGCTTCCAAAACTCCAGAAACCTGACAAATCTATGAATTTACTAACTTGTCTCCTAAACTGTATTTCAGTTTTCTGGGGTTCAGGTGCTCTGCAATTCCCCTTTGAAAACTGGTAGGAGAATTTACACCATTTTCTAGAGAGATGGTATTAGAAAGGAAAAAACCTCCAAAACTATAATCTCTCCCCAACAGTCTTCTCCCTAATACCTCTTCATCTGCCTCATCATTGCAGTTAGCAATGCAGTTAACAGTCGGTGACAGGAACTAATAAAAACCTGCTCTATTTTCTCTCCATTTAGCTTCTACCAGGTGTCTACAGTTGTGAGCTCTGCAAGCCCAGCCCAATTTTACTTCTCTTTTCCATGTTCTATGTTCCTCATCATGTCTAGTGCTTTTATAGCAACTAAATCATTTTTATGTTTTGCTAAGGCATACTAAGAAACTGATAAAACTAAATGACAATTTAGACACCTATTTGAAGTTACATTAAACTTTACATTCGTAGAAGACAAGTGGATAAACCACTCTCTCAGAATGGTAAACCTTTTACTGCAGTGTATAAAGATGAATGGTTTTACCTATATTTTGAAATGGGATACCTACAAATATTCATTTAACAGATTCACTGCTAGCTAGTCTGTATTACGGATTTGTTTCATTAAAATTCACAACAGTGTAAATCTATGAATCTTTAACTGTATTTGTACTTCCTTGAGAAGAGGCTGCACATTCTCCTCCAACGTTAATTATCTTTGTTCTGCCTAACTATATAGGACTTTTGTACTCAACTCTCTCATCACCTCAATTGACAAATTAAGTAAATAAAAAAGGTCCATGTTTTATTTTGATGTAATTACATTCACTGTATAAGACTTGAAAGAATACTTAAAATTAATCAGTAAATTTATGCACAGAAAAAAAAGGCAAACACAGATATTGAAATGTAGCAATACAACAAAAAACCCCATGGAAATTAAAAGCCAGTTTGTGTTTTCTTGGACATAATTCTCCACTAACTAAAAGCACTAAAAAAATATTCTGTACGTTGCAGAATAGATCAGCCTAGCATTTGTCCCAGACTTTTTTAATCTTCCAAATTCCTATTTGCAGATAAATGTTATTTTTTGTGATCCTTACAGACATTAATGAAGTTCCTATTGTAAATCTATAAAGAATTACCAACTGAAGTGTGCACTTTTTGTTTCATTGCAATAACTCAGTGCTGTGTGATTGCCTGGGTTAATGATGAAAAAGTCAAATATACTATCAGAGCTGATGGAAAAATCTATCACCAATCTGAAATTAAAATTCATCTGTGGTCAATAAGATTTAATATCCATGCAAGTGGCGCTGTAAAGAGTAAATGAATCAATGTCATCAATACATAATCAGTATGAAATATGATGTGAATAAAATTATGTGCAAGAGTCATACATTCACTCTTTTCTGGACCAGGGTGGAATGAACAGTCTCTTAACTCAAGGTTGACAGTAATTGTTACAAATTAGGCACAGCAGTTATCAAAATGCACTCACTTGCATAGCTTTAGGACTTATTAAGGAGATTAAAATAGATCTAAAACTATCTAGTTTCAGAGTTACAGGACAACTGTTGATCAGAATTTTTTTTTCCTTCTTCTCTATATGACTTGTACAGTCATTATTTACTCATTTAGCTAGAAACCAAGAGCTATCAACCACAGAGATATACAATCTCTAGTTGAGCTATTAGTGTTATGGAGCGATAAGAAAATAGCACTTTGGTTTTTAAATCTGAGTTATGACATACAAAACAGACAAGAAAACACTTCTGAAAGACTACCCCAGCATGCTTCCTTGACTAAAACCTTAATATTAAAGTGAAATACATCGGTTTAGTTCAGGAACCTTCTTTTCACACGACATTTATTTCCATATTAAAGAATCTAATTTTCCTCCCACAGCAACCTGCACCCTTGTAGCCCTTAATTTCAAGATTATAAAATAAAATACTTCTCTTTGTTAAGAGATTATATTAATGTATGCTCTCCATTTTGCTTTACACATAAGGAGTTCAACAACTGTACAGATGCACGTGCCCAAACCAAAATAAACTGACTCACCCTGTATGTCATATTTAAAAGGTTAGTATTTTCTCCCCCTACCCCATGCCTAAGTTATTTAAAGTAAGTTCAGTTACTTAAAGGTCTCCTTGCAGGGGTGGGGAATGTCCACTATTAGAACAAAAAGAAATTGATCTTCATTTAGCTCTAATAAAGCTTATTAGTAATTGTTGAGTATTCACCTTCTGGTCTGGCAGTAGTGGATTACTCTGAAGTGAATTCAAATGGCCATTGATGAGAGCTGTAGGTCTATCATGTTCACAAAATAAACTGCCATTGATGTAGTGAAACCGATCTCCAGGGACCAGGCGATTCCGGCAGGTAGAGCATGTAAAACACTGAAAAAGGAAAGAGACAGCAAGTGAAACTACAGCACAAATTAAGTATGCTGCAGGTTTGAAAATTACACTTCAGAGACTGCAAGTACAGTTGAGATATGGAGCTGCTCGGTTTCTAGTATCTCCAAATATGGCATTAGTCTTACCTGTTGGGACCACGCAGTACATAACTCAAGTATAGTTTTACCGATTACGAGGGAACAAAGCTACACACTAAGGGAAGTTTTATAATATATACTTGTATTTCTAGTTATTGCTTTGCATTTCATTCATAAGCAGATGCAGATTTTATACTAAAGAAGCACAGCAGTACTAATCAGCTACTAAAAAAACCCACACAGAATAAACCCCCTCACCTTAAGATGATAGACGTTGCCCTGTGCCCTCATGACCAGCTCACTAGCAGGAATGGACTGTCCACAGGCACTGCAAGCACCACTATTTCCAAATAACCTGAAACAGAGGTGATGATCATGAATAATTTAATACACAGGAGGCTCTAAGCATTTTTGCGCATCACTGCAATGGTTTATTACACAACTGTTTTAGACTTCTGACCCCTGTCTTCCAACTTGCTTACGTGTCATAATATGAAAAAGTGCATTTTTGTGTAACAACTGGTAGCTTCACCCTACCATGGATGTGGTTACACAGGATTTAATCAGAAATATTGACTTACACCTCTAGAAACACAAACAATTCTGTACTACACACATTTTATCAGATTACTGGGTTCATCATAAAAAAAAGATACAATTCATGACTGGAGTTTAAATGCATTGTGTCCTTGAAATTATATGAAGAACTCTTTTGTACTTTAATCATATCTTGAGATATGAGTCATCAAAAGGGTTAAGAGGATTTGATTGTATATCTAAGAAGACATCATGCTCAGTGTATTGAAACTCCAGTAAACCTCCATCAGTGCAGAGTTTCCATTAGAAACTCTCTGCTATCCAGGTTGATATATAATGTGTATGGGTTAACCTTTTCAATCATGGTGTCAACACTTTAGATTTGCCTCTGCTCATCTCTTTCATCCTAACCTTCTCTCTCTCTTGATAATGAAATGCTTGCTCCAACTTCCCTCTATCTGCTCCTGAGTCCACAATTTAGATTACTTCATCTCTGCTAGCAACAAACTGAATGAAATTTCGATTTGAGCAGAAAGTAATTTACCGGGATCTGGACCCATTTGTCATCATATCTCTCTGGGTGTTTGCTGTATCACTGCAGTTTTCCTATGCAATCAAATGAGACCACAACATCTGCCATTGGGGGGGGG
>NW_020799109.1:16862469-16865455 GCF_003259725.1 Athene cunicularia | reverse complement strand
GGCACACGCAGTGGGGGGAGGGGGGAAATAGGCAGAAGAGTGGTGAAGAAAAATATATACATAATTCTTCAAATCCATTTAAAGGCACAACGCATCGATTCAAAATATAATACAATGATGATTATTGAGTTCTACTCTTACAGGCTGCGTTAGCTAGAATTAGAAAACCTTTATTTGCTTTTGCGTCTCTAATATACACAAATATTTATAAAGACTACCACAATCATTCCACAGTAAAAAAGGAACCTGAACTAGCTGGCAGGGTCACAGACCCACTTTTCTGCACGATGTAAAACATAGTAATAGGATTTACAAATTAGCGTATTGGTGTCATAATAAATATTAATATTTGCATCTCCTTCCTGTCCAAATAAAGTCATAAAATTCTGTTTGTGTCAACCTAGGAGAGGCATTACAACAGAATACCCGTAATCTGAATGATTGCAGTGTGCCTCTGTATAAAAATAATTGCTTTGAATTTTCAGAATCTGAGCTTGCAGAGGAGGCTTGTCATGTTCAAACTACTAATTTGCTGTCGCCACTTTATTGAAAATAGCCTGTAAGTTGTTATTAAATGTATCGACTGAACGACAGAGAGAGTAGTAAAACTGCCCCTTAAGATGGCTTTTAATAGGAAGCTGAGAAACAAATTTTGCAGCAGCATCGATTTGAAGAGTTCAATCAAAACTCCATTTCAAAACTAATTAGTCTGAGATCCACGACACATTGACACGTTCTTGCAGAATCACAGTGGTTACAAAGGGAAAGCTGAACTAATACATTGTCAGGACCTCCAGCCAAAGGGACTAAACTGTCTGGAAACTAAGGGTCCATTATTAGGGCATCTTCTAAATCAGGACCAGTTCCGAGTAGTTACATGATGTATTGAGGTTACTTCCAAAGCTTCACGATATGCATTTTTCTTCCTCCATTGTTACAAGTAATGAAGTTGGCACACAGAAAAGGTGCACAGGAAGCATTGCAAGAGGAGGCAGCAAGGCACCATTACATTTCTAGAGCAAATATCGAAAAATCTAGGGTAGAGGGGTGGCGGCAAGGGCTTTGCTGGGTAGGGTGGAAAGAGAAAGGCAAAGATGAAGAGACCAATGTTCCTTGTCCGGGAGAACCCGAACATGTCAAGCAGTGTCTCACAACCCGCCGCACAACCACACTACCCAAACCAAAACCACAGCTTTTGGAACACTGATCTCATTGCGCTCCTTGTCTTCATTAAGCATTCATTTGTTATACAACTCACTCTGACTAGAAGTGGTTGTACACCTTCAAATGTCTGTGAATTCTAATAAATGGAGTCAAACTAATCCAGAGGCTTTCCGCACATCTTAGATTTTCCCTAAGCACATTCCCAGAACAATTCTGTTTTGGGAAGCTACTTTAGCTGAATCTTCTGCTAAAATTCCTAAAAATTACTTGCAAAGTCCAAACACCTTTCTGCTGCTTTGTATTATTTACCAGGAAAATTAAGCTTATTCTTCCTTCTCTGCTGTTATGAATGGTTTTGTTCTGTAATACCATTAACAGGAGAAAGGTTCTACCTTTAAAAAAAAAAGTTATTTCTCCATACCAGTAAAGGAAGTCTTACACAGTAACTATTCTTTACTGAAAAAGTTGTTTCACGTGGGTTTCTGAGAGGCTGGAGAGCTAATTATCTAACCAGGGGGACTGTCCAGGACAGTATTTGATTTAAAAGGCTTGAGGCTTTAGGTGCTCAATTAAGTAGCTATCGGTCTCAGACTGGACTTTAATGGGCTCTTTTCTCTTTAACTGCAGCAATGGGTAGAGATACCCCAGGTCAGGCTAATTAAAGCCAGGGGACTCTTTAATTGTGATGACAGAATTGGTTTCAGTTTCCTCTTTGGGTCCTCAGTCCAAGAAGGTCATTAATATTTCAACATTTGGGCAATGCAATCAATCACAAACATCAAGAGGTTCCCTATATGGACAAGGCAGCTCTTCTGCTCTTAGCAGCATTTTACTGAGCCACCTTAAATTAACTACTGTGTGGTTCCAACACAGCATTCCCCACACCCCCAAACACACAAAGCTCCTGTTTTTTTGTTTTGGATTGTTTTTTTCTCTCTGAACTTTCACAAGAGTGGGAATGAAGACACCAATGAAATCTTTTCAGGCCAGTTTCCAGTCCTGCTGTTCAAAATTCAGCATCAGCAGAAACACATCTTTAGCAACTTATACTAACAAAATACGGTTCCGGTTGTTTCCAAAATTGTGGAGACAGATTTAAGTGCTCTGATTCTTGCACAACACTGTGCACATTTCTGCCCATAAATTTATACCCAAGACCTAGCAAAGAGAAATGCACGTCCAGATCTACTGATCCAGAAGCGATTGGTGTTTCTGTACATTCCCTATATTTAATCTAAATTCCGCACCAGCTATATTAAACGTAACAAAGAAAAGCAACACAGAAATTACGCCTGGAGCCAAGTCCATTAAAGGTACTTCAGAATAACTAGAGACCAAGCACCTTAAAAGCACCAGAAGCTATTGATACTTAAAAGGGGGGCTGTGCATAATGGCAAGTGCTGCATTAGAGAAGGGGAAAAAAAAAAAAAAAACAGCCAAATTACGCTTGGTTAATTCAGAGTAACAGATCTGCCCCCAAGTGAATTGGAGGCCTTGAATTAATTCTGTTATGACAAATCAAGATAAACGTTCCCCCTAAATTGCATGCGATTTAATTAATTTTTGAGATCCTGGGTTTTTTTTTTTCCTAGCTAATAGTTCACATGCTCCTGTGCTGTCATTGTGCTTGAGTGGGCAGACTTCAAAGTGATATTAAATAACCAACTATTAGATTTACCTAGCACGTCCTATTGGAAAAGTGCCATTTAATTACCTAGCCTGTTCAATTAAAGGGACAGCATTCCCTGAATATAGCAGCTTGCCGCTGATTACCAGGGAAATGAACTCGCTGCCGGGCGGCCCCCTCCCTCCCTCCCTGCCT
>NW_020799109.1:16860030-16862419 GCF_003259725.1 Athene cunicularia | reverse complement strand
AGGTAGGGGGTGGGGGTAAGGGGAGTGTTGTGTTGTTTAAACAACAAAAACACACATAAGACCTCAGACGGTTAGAAAGCTCATTAAGACACGGCCCCGTGGTCTTGGCCCGAAGGAGTCGGGTCCCCTTCACCTGGCGCCTGCCCGGCCGATCAATCCTCTTCCTCATTTTGTCAGTCGTGCCTAGCATGCCCTCGTCCCCAGCTCAGACCTGTCCCCACGGCTCTTGCCCGGGGAAGGGAATGTGCCTCCTCAAAAGCCCTACAGAAAACGAAGAGGGGGAAGGATGGATGGCAGAGGGGAACCAAGGAGACTCGCAGCCAAACGGGTGGCATTGCCTCCACAAACACACAAGACCATTTCAAGCAAGACAAGGGCGAGGGCATGAGTGCCAGCACAACCCACAAGGAAGCCTGCAAAGTCCATTTCCAGCAGGAAAGCTCCAAGTTAACTCAGCCCTTGCAGGGCCAGGCTGTCCTACCCCACCTTGAGCGTACGGTGTCCAGTTCAAGTTTCAGCAAGCATCTGTTAGAGTTATTTTTGCAAGTCAAATTACACAGATCTAAAGAGAAGTTAGGCGACAGAACAAGGAGATCAATTCAAAACCCTCATCTGATAAAGCATCCTATTCATAATCGCCTACATTAAAATAAACGAGTATTAATTTTTGGCAACACAAAACCGGAGGACTGAGATAAGCTTGCCTGAACTTGCCTCTGGGATACAGTGGACGCATCTCCTCTTTTTAATTAGTAGTAATCAGACATGAGGGTTTGTTTGATGGTGTTGGTCGAGTGATGAATCTGTACTATTCAGTGCATCTTAACAGTAGTGTCAATTTTTCCACTTCAAACAACACTCTTTCCTTAACACTGTTCTGCTCTATTTAATTACAATTCTGCCAGGCTTTGGCTTGTTGCTCAAGATGATGACCGAAAAACACCATTAAAGCCCCCCATGTGCTGATTTTCTAGCATTTCTCTCTAAAAATAACCCCAAAACTAGCAAAGCTGAGGCTCCGATTCCTCAGATACCGAGGGCTGTGTTTCTTCTACTGCACTGACCAAAGATGCAGCCATGTATCAGGACAGAGGCTGCACTATCAGAGTAATCAAGTCTTAACTCCGTCCTTTTAGACTAAGGAGGTCTCGGTGCATATGCACACATGCAGAACAGTCCTGATCTGCTCAAACAGAAGTCAACTTTTACAACATAAGCAAATTTCTAACATGCGCTTTTTTTTTTTTTCCCCATAGAAAGGAAGAAAAAAAATGTAGAACTTTTTGGCTATCAGGGAGAAGAAAAAACCTGGGTTAATTCTTGACATTTACTGTAAATGAGAAGCCAGAAGCATCTAAACAAAACACAGTTTGTTTTAACTGAGCATTTCTGTTATACCGGGAAGATATGGGGCTTTTTTTTTTTTTTTAATTACTGAATGTTGAAATAGAACACCTCCTTGAAGCATTCATGTGCATCAGTCTATCAAACCATTTACTCAAATTAAATGTGTAATCCTTCAAAATGCCTCCTTTTAAATTAATGAGTTTAAGTAGCTTGAGTTCACCTGAAAAGATCGTACGGGCACCTGACCTCAGGAATTCTTTCTATTAATTATATTGGAAACTCGTTGGAAGGGATACTCTGCGTAATCTTACTGTACCCCAACAGATGCGAGATTAATAAGGCTTAGTTCCCCCTACCCAAATCTGTGGCATTTAAAGCAGACAGCTTCAAAAAGAGATAAGAAATAAAGGGCAAAAGTATATCTCTCCTCTCCTACCCCCTGCATTTTCTATACTGGAAGTTAAGAAAAATGTCGGTTCAAAGCTTCGCTGTAACAATGTGAAGACAAACACTATACCACTGTTTTGGGCTCTAAGTAGAATCGGTGGCCCTCAAACTGACGGTTAATCAGCTCTTTCACAAGGAGAACAGAGAATGAGTCATTCTGTTTCCACTCAAAGGAGTTTAAAGGTGCTTATGTAAATATCATAATTAATCAGATACTAAAGGCAGGCATTTCATTATTTAGCACCTCTGCCACAGCCTTATTTAAGCCGTACGATTTTAACATTTACCGTTCAGATATGCACACTTCTCCTTCAACACTACAACAAAGCAGATTAATTTAGCCTCTCTGATTGCTGTTTATTTTTAGTTAGGACTTGTTTTGTGCTGACAAACCACTTTAAAGTTACAGTCGTCGTTCCGCCCCCCCCCCACCTCTTCCCTCCACTTGGCAGTCGCCACTGCGCCCTGGGCTAGGCGCTAACATCCGCACCCGCATGTCTCCCCGCTCCTCACGAAGGAGCGATCTGGGACCAGCCCCCCCCGCCCCGCGGGCACCCACATCGCCAGAAATAAAGGGGGGGGAAGTAAGAAAAAA